>NC_064423.1:32357500-32668500 GCF_023375975.1 Astyanax mexicanus | reverse complement strand
AGATTTGAGTATAGAGGCTTCGTAGTGACACTCTGGGGAGCTACAGTCACCCTAGTAGTAATATGAGGCACAGTAACAGCTCAGCAATATCTGCTGGACATCTTTCCAACAGGATAATGCTCGTCCACACACAGCAAAGAAATTTCCAGGAATGGCAGATTCTAAGACTTCCTAGGCCTTCCTGGTCACCAGATTTATTGCCAATTGTGCATTTCTGGGACACACTGGGACATAAGCTTCAGCAACCTACGAGTCTGCAGGATCTACAGACCCAGGTGCAACATCTGAGGGCAAATGTCCTACAAGATTCGTAAAGGAATGTATGCCTCCATGATCAACCATGTCTTATCTTCTATCCAGAGTATTGGAGGCTTTTTTTAATTGTACAGTTTAGTTTTCCCCAATACACGTATCCTTTTCCAATAATATTATCAGTTATATACACAGCTCTGGAAAAAAGAGACCTCTTCTTTTTCTGAATCAGTTTCTCTGATTTTGCTATTTAAGCATATGTTTGAGTATAATGAACATTTTTGTTTTAGTCTATAAACCATGGACAACATTTCTCCCAAATTCCAAATAAAAATATTGTATTGTAAATAACAATAAGATGCATAGCTTTCAGATCTCAAATGAGGCAAAAAAAAGTTTTTCAGAAGAGTTCAGAAATCAATATTTGGTGGAATAACCCTGGTTTTTAATCACAGTTTTCGTGCATCTTGGCATGTTCTCCTCTACCAGTCTTACACACTGCTTTTGAATAACTTTATGCCTGCACTCCTGGTGCAAAAATTCAAAGAGTTCAGTTTGGATTAATGGATTGTGATCATCCATCTTCCTCTTGATTATATTCCAGAAGTTTTCAATTTGATAAAACCAAAGAAACTTTTTTTTTCATCATTTTATTGAATTCTAAAAACTCTGACTTATTTTTTAGAAGTACCTGAATCCACACTGGTTCCATGGTTGGTCCTGGGGAAGTGAGGTTCTCCAGCTGGCCAGTCCGTTCATAGGTGAACACTGTTCCAGCTGCCTTGTACTCTCCGTTCCACTGGATGGTCCAGCCGCCATTCAGGAAATACTTCTCTGGGTCGTTGCTCCGTAACGCCAAAAAGTTCCCAGCCTCAGCCACCTCCTCGATGTGGATGTCCCGCGCTCCTTCTGGAATTAGACCAATATCCACATAGCCTAGGAGACAGAAACAAACCTGCTTATTATAAAAGCTTAAGCTCAGCATTAAAGTATTCTGTTCTACTGACCAGGGAATTCCAGCATTAACAGATCTGTGCTGCATTAAAGGGCAGAGTGCTGAAATTCAAAAATTCACATAAACAACATATTCAGCTGCATATTCTCCCAGATTAAGCCTTCACAGCACATTCCATCACTAGTTAAAATGCATACCGTACCCAGCCCTTCACTGTCCTCAAAGGTCTTCTTCACAGTTTCACAAGTGGATCCATTGCCTTGGCACACTCCACACCGGTCCTCAACCGCATTCGAGTCGATCTCATAATCACAGCCAATATTCTACAATATACACACACACACACAACACAACACAGTGAAATACGAAATACAGAGCAGGCTTATATTGGTGCTTTTTCATCCATATGGAAAAAATATATATTACACATTACACAAAATAAATAATTACACATTACAATATCAGAAAAAAAATTACCTGTACACAAAATATATTTTTAAATATATAGGAAAACATTAAAAGTTTCAGGGATGGTTTAGAAGCAGAAAGAAGCAATCCTTTTAATTTAATATTGGGATTTCCTGGTCAAGATTTGTGTCCATTAATCCAATTCAAGAACTTTAAAAAGCCAATACCAATCAAATCCAAACAACTATATAATTAAAACAAGAGGTGCTACTTCTTTCTATTTATTTCTATATCTACACTTTTTGACATGTGAATTAGGAATGTCTCTTAAAATAGTAACAAAATCTCACGATAAATGGACCAACAAAAATGCTCCAAAAAAAGATATTTCTACCCATCCTATGAAGTTTACGATTTGATGAGACATTTTTTGCATAGCAAGAAAAAAAAAATAGATATACAATGCATTCAAAAAGTCATCACCCTTTTAATTTTTTTTTACGTTTCTTTATGTTGCAAGCTTGTGATAAAAGTTTTTTTTTTGCATGGTCAGAAGTATTTAGACCTGATACTACGGCACTTGAAATTTATCTCTGAAGACCCTTTCATTTCTTTTAATAATTCTTGATTAAGGTTCAGCTGGTTGGACAGTATTTGGAAATGTATATATATTTTTTTAGGTCTACTTTTTTGAAACATTCTATGTTATAGTGTGTTTAATATTGGATATGGTCTTGCTTCTCTACAGCTACCAGTTACTTTAAAATGCAGCAGAGAAATCTCTTCATTTTTTATATGTGCATAGTAATAATACCCACTCAGAATCGATGACTCAAAATAACCATTTTCACATGTTTTTTGGAAGATAATAAAGCAGCACTAACTTGAGGGAGAACATCTGACAGGCAGCGAAGGAGCTTTTTGAAGGGAGGCTGAACCTGCAGATCTGAAAGCCTGTAGCTGTGTTTCTCAGCATGTTCATGATCCCAAAAAAGCAACCCTTGATGGTAAAAACCTTGACTGGCTGTATATGGTAATGGAATTCAGTTCAGGCAAAGTCCTTCACTCTTGCATGGTGCACCAGCTTACCGTACTGTTTCCTTATGCATAAATGCATGGCCGCCTCCTGCATCCCATTTGTCACTGATTCTTAGCAGAACACGATAGGAGCAGCCGACTCTAAGAAAATAATCTCTGCACCCTCAGACCCCGAGAGGAACGCCGCGCTGAAGCTACAGCCCAGCTCAAATCCAACACAAACAGGCCTCAGTTGGACAATTGGTTGTGCTTGCTTAGAATTACAGCAAACTCCGGAGGGACAGATTTCTGCCAAGGGTGTGAAGCTGAAGTTCTTCTCTGGCTGAACCCACATGACCCTTCTGGACTGAGGGCCAGATGTACAGTACTGTACAAAACTCAGTATTTGACTGTTGTTTATTTAATGTTCTACTGAATTTTACACAGAAGCCTCAACAACACACTGCTTCTATCCCACAACAACCTTCAAAATATCATAAAATATCAAAAATAATCAATGTAACTTCGATGTAACTCATGTTGGAGCATTTCTATTGGATCATTCATCGTGAAATTCGGACACAAAGTAAATTACAACAACTGAATTCAAATTACGCAGAGTGTACTTATGGCTTTGGCGCTCATATCAGTGGAGATAAATCTGATGAATAAAATCTGATATATTGCAATATGTACATTTCAAATTCAGTGTCAATCAAATCAATACACAGCTTTACAGCATAAAGATTGGGCTGGACTAATATGGTAAAATTTTCTAGTTTTAGTAAGGACTCTGGCTACAGCAGTAGGGAAACACAGCCTTGGTCAGCAACAAGCAGCAGATCACTTGTTATCTTAACTAGAGCTGTCTCAGTGCTATCATAAGGCCTAAATCCAGATTGAAATTTTTCATAGATCTGTTTTTTTTGCTGGTAAGAGCAAAGTTATTGGGCCATAGCGTTTTCTAAAATCTTAATATAAAAGATAAAGATCAACAAAAGATAGAGAGAGATAAATGGTAGGTAAAATTTACATTTACATTTAAGGTATTTAGCAGACACCCTTATCCAGAGCGACTTACAACAGCGCTTCGATGTTACTTCAAATATCCATAGCTAGTTTGTAGACCAGGATCAAGAGATACACAGAGCTTGATCATGTGTATCATGATTAATTATTTTTTTATAATAAAATGTGTGTCAGATCCTGAGAGCTTCATTGTGTAGGCCTAAATTACTAAATTAACTCTGTGCTAATCTATTTGTTTTTTTCTATCGATAAACTGAAACACAAAGATTTGTAGAACAAATTTCCATGTCTTTTTTTTTTTTTTACTTTCTAAGTATTTTTATCTTTCCAAAACTTATTCAGGCCTGGAAATTGCTATTTTTTTTTTAAATTCCATGATCTTTCCAGTTTTTTTCATGATTGTACGATCCCTGTATGTAGCACCTCCTGTTTTAAATATGGATGCTATTTCTGCTTCTAATTTACTCGCTTCTCTGTTCACAAGGATAATTTTAGCCAGACACTGCTGGTCATGATTATTACCACCCACTGGACTGTCCACTGTGGGCGGTAATGCTTTCTATAAAGTATTCTCTACAGTCGACACATCATTTAATTCAGATAATTCATGTTGCCTTCTCTGAAACATGCTGGTCAGCATTTAACCTCACTTACAATACTTCTACAAGTGTGGGTGTTTCCAAGCCATTCATTAAGGTCACACTTCATCACATCAGTTCTATCAATACATACTACTATTCTCTTTCTTTTTACCAGACATGGCTAAAGATTGATCTACTGGATCACATAGATGCATCAAATGGAACAGGGGCAGTTTGCTAGACAGGGATTAAGTCTGGTTTTGGAATAAAAAGCATTTTAAATTAAGATTTTCCACTAAGAAGAAAGCATGCGACCATTTGTCCTAATGTTTATGGACACTCCTTCTAATGGATGTATTTAATAGTCTATGGGGACCACTACACCTTAACGTTCAGTTCTGGTTTCAACACGCTTGGAGGAGAACCTCCAAGAACCACCAATCTGTTACTAAAATTAACCGATGGCCACAAAGATTTAGACTAAAGCCCTTAAAGGCAAGTCTGTTCACTCTGTGGCCATCTTTCCAATACCATAGGGTGGTTATCTTTAGTCACCTCAATACTTCTACAAATGTTCATATTTTATCACATCAGTTCTATCAATACATACTACTATTCTCTGTCTTTTTACCAGACATGGCTAAAGATTGATCTACTGGATCACATAAATGCATCTAACGGAACAGGAGCAGTTTGCTAGACAGGGATTAAGACTGGATTTGGAATAAAAAGCATTTTAAATTAAGATTTTCCACTAAGAAGAAAGCATGCGACCATTTGTCCTAATGTTTATGGACACTCCTTCTAATGGATGTGTTTAGTAGGCTAGCAAATGCTTTCTCTGAGCTATGGGGACCACTATACCTTAACGTTCAGTTCCGGTTTCAACACACTTGGAGGAGAACCTCCAAGAACCACCAGATCTGGTAATAAAATTAACAGATGGCCACAAAGACTTAGACTAAAGCCCTTAAAGGCAAGTCTGTTCACTCTGTGGCCATCTTTCCAATACCATATGGTGGTTATTATTAATCACCTTAATACGTCTACAAATGTTCCCACTTTATCACATCAGTTATATCAATACATACTACTATCCTCTTTGCATGTCTTTTGGCATGGTAGTGTATGTCCTTCATGACCATGTATAACATTTCTGTATCGTGGCACCTGCCTCCTCCTTACTTCTAAATGTACTAATGTTACAGGCACACTTCTTTTCAGCAGAATTAACTAAAAAAGGCTAAAACATGATTCAGAAGTCTTCACAAAGTACATCTTTCCCAGAATGTTCTGTGAGCTCTGGGGAGAATGAAAGCATGAAACAGCATACTGATGTTAATGTGGCGCTCAGATTTTCAGCTATATTCAATTAAACGAGGCTAGAAGTCAGCAGGGTTTGGCAGAATTTGGTCTCACATTTTCTGCGAAAGCAGCTTCACGTGCATGAGAATAAGTCGGTTAGGTCAAGTAAGGACTGAATGGTGATTTCACGCCGGGCTGAGCAAACCCTGGGGTAGCAGAATCTGGGCAGACGGTTTTGTGAAAAGCAGCGTGCGTTGCTCTACTGGAAGCCAGTTGAGAAACCATTTCACAACAGCTATGATTTGTCCTTGCTGACCACTTGCAATCCTTTACTGCACGCTGCGACTGCGAGCATGCTCCAACAGCGACTGTACAACAGCGGATCAAAGAGCTGTGGGAGGTAATAGACGGGTCAAAGGTTTTCCTGACCTTGCAGATCCCATTAATGCACATGTCCCGGCTCTGAGTACCCTCGTAGCACTGGGTCCCGTCAATCACTGCATCCACCATCTTCTCCGAGAAATGCTCGCTTAGTGGGCGGCAGTGTAGCTCACACGGATGAACTGGCAAACAGAACATATTTATATTTTTATATAAATATACTGGTTAGCAGAAGCACCTCCAGAGCAATATAGTTTCTAAAGAGTGACATCAGAGATGGAAAACAATACAAACAAAATATCACATTGCCACTATATTCAATAAACTCATTATACAATTACAATACAATTATAATACATTGAATACACACTGGTGATCCAGTGATGTTAAGTTTACCAGGCATGGCTAAAGTCTGATTTAGTGGATCATAAAAATGTATCTAAAAAAGAAATGCAGGCAGTTTGCTAGACTGGGATTAAGATTAAGTTTTGCACTATTTTAAGCATTTTAAATTAAGATTTTACTCTGAGAAGAAAGCATGCAAGCATATATCTGAAAATTTATGGACACTTCTTCTAATGAATTTCTAAAAATTGTATTTAGTAGGCTAGCAGATGCTTCCTCTAAGCCAGTGGTTCCCAACCTTTTTCTTCAGGGACCCATATTTTTACCATTGTAAGCTTTGGTGACCCAACATAACCCCCCCCCCCAAATGTAAAAGATGTAAGTGTATAATTGGGTTGGGGTGGGGGGGGGGGGGTTAGAAATGACAAATAAAAACTGACATTTACTATAGATGAAAAAAATAAAAAAGGAAAAATTGATACATAAAACATAAGGAATTTTATCTTATGAAGAAAAAAATAATTAGATCAATAAAATAATACAACTATTTAAAATGAATAAAAAATAATTTATATAAAATAAAAACAAACAAAAAAAGAAGAAGAATAATATCAGTTTCAGTTTCAGTTTCAAATCAGTAAAACAGCTCACCAAAACCTCAACCTGTCCAAATATTGGACAATAATTGATTAACTTTACAGGCCCTCACTCATTTTCATTTATTTAACTAAACTGAGTTTTATATTCTTATATTATTATATTATTATATTCAGCCTCGCGCTGAATTCAGCTCCGCGCTGCCGGAGAGAGCGCCCGCCCACGCGCGCGCCAGAGAGAGAGAGAGAGACAGAGAGAGCGCAGCGCAGCGCGGCGAATTTTGCTTACCCTAGACTATATATAGTATTAAAATTAAACCCCTTAAAATCAAGAGGGCTTCGCGACCCATCGTGGATCTTTGGCGACCCATAGGTTGGGTCGCGACCCATAGGTTGGGAACCACTGCTCTAAGCTATGGGAACCACTACACCAGGGGTCGGCAATAGGCGTGAAACATCTGGCATGAAGCATGAAACATCTGGCCCATGAGGTTTTTTTTTTTTTTTTTTTTTATATATATAATTTTATTTCTATTTTTCCTCATTTTCTCCCCAATTTAAACGGCCAATTACCCAACCCACTCATTAGGACTCCCCCTGTCACTAGTAACGCACCAACATGGAGGGTGAAGACTAACACATGCTTCCTCCAATACATGCTTCTTTTCGACCTGGTTGTGTCCCAATTCACTAGCCGTGGCAGCGCTAGTGTATTGGATTGCAAACCTGAAGACATGAGTTTGATCCCTGCGTGAGGAGCGGTGTGTTTATTTATTTGTTTTTTTCCTTTGTTCTTAGGTTTACCTGCTTTGAATTCAACTTTTCTGCAATTGGGTTCAACAACCCTCTGGGCTGGAGAGCTACTAGTCTGTAGCACTTCATACCATTATACAAATTTTTTTTGTGTTCAGCCACAGGTTCAACACACTTGGAGGAGAACATTAACTGCCTCTGATCAGTCTGATTACTCAGTGGCCATCTTTACAATACCATAGGGTGGTAATCTCTAGTCATAGTCATTAGTCATATGAGACCAGGCTCCCATGTCTTTAAAGAGCAAAATACTTGAAACCGAAAAATATTTTAAATCACTGATCAAATCTGAAAGAAACCTAATGACCAGTTTAAAGTTTTTTTTCAGCTTTTGGCTTGGTCTGGCTACTGCTCTTGTGCAGATCTCCACATCAAGGTGAGATTTCCCCTTTTAGCACACTGATTCTGATTGTTTGGTTGTAAATAGACACCATTCTAAGCATTACAACTAATAACCCCCATTAATATTTCAATTTTCATAATAAACTGCTTACTTCGGTTATTGACGTGCACCCATTTGTAGAACTTGCCCTTATAAGGCACGGTGTTAAACCTGCTGCACTGGATGGATTTGAAGCTGGGCTGGTCCAGAGGGCATGGCTTCCGTTTACAGACTTTGTACCTGAGACGCTCGCCCAGGCAGTATCTCCCTCCATTCTTCGGCCTGAATAAGAAAAAAGCAGAGAAAAGAGAGATCTTTGTATTTATGCCCATCACATCACACCTATCAATTTTTAGCTGATTTAGCTGCTCTCAATACTGTGCATTGTGCTTATTCAGCAAGAATGGCTGAATCAAGCTGGTATGTCAACCTTTAAAAAAAAACAGTAGAATTATTTTATATATTTTTTTTTTCTATTATTTAGGATATTTACACATTTTTATATTCCGATTCTAAAATGTCTAAATATTTTTACAGGAGCATTAATGATTACATTTCCTGTGTAATGTATCTTCAGATATTAAGGAAGTATGCTGAGTTTAAACACTTGCAGCTCTTGCTAAAAGAGCTTCACTCAGTATTTTTTGAACTATGCAGTATGCCACAGAAGTCTGTGTGGGTTGTGACTTCCAAATCTGTCCATCGTCATTCCAGCAGTCCTATTCCACACTCATGGTTGCCAGGTATAGATAACAGCATGCAAACAGTGTGCTGCAGCCATGAAAATAGGCAAGCTGGCTATTTTTTTGCTGAACAGGTAATCAGTAAGCTTCAGTAAGGTTGTTAACCATAGCTGCTTAAACCATCACCGCTAGGTTAGTAGAGACAGATATTTTAGACAGTGCATATTTTGGACGTATATATTCACCAATAAGCTACAATGCTTGCAACTGTTTATCAATCTGGCAACCCATGTAAGTTTTGCTCTTGGTAAGGAGAGAATTGGACAGAAAACATAATCTAGTGTTTTGAAACTGGACTCCTGTAGCTTTTTCACACGTTCTTGTTTCTTGTTTGCAATTACGACTGATTGTTCCTTTAATAGTTCAAAGTCCATTGCACTTTAAATGTAACATGCAGATGCATTACTTTATTATATCATTGGCCTAAAATAACAAATTGGCTTAAAATGACAATAAAATCATTTATTCCATTCTTTCTTAAAATAGAAATGATCATGTCCGACCTAGTTGTGTTTATGTTCTTTGAAGCAATAAAATGTGTGATATTACTAGAAAGAACTGCTACTGAAAGAGACGAGTCCGTTTCAGAGATAACTCTTGAAGACTAGAATGTAATAATTATCTGATTGATGATACATTGTGAATGAGGTGACCTTCCACACAGATTCTTCTTATGATGTTGTAATAACTGAAGTTTTTCTCCTCATTGAAAGTCACGGATGTTGTAAGTGGGTTATGAATTACTACAGTGCTTAACAGCCGCTGCTGAGAGCAGACGCAGATGTTCCGCATGCATTCTATCCATCAATATCCTAAACGAGCTTCCCCGGTGGAGGTCCTGGCCTCAGCATTCGCAGCCGTGTGTTCTATAAACACAGCGAGGTGTAAATGGCTCACGGTACGTGCACAGAAAGAATAAAAACACTTTAAAAACATTCTGCTTTATTCAGAACCAGTAAAGACACAGTAACCCACTCCAGCTGTAACTTAAAGACCGAAGCGCTGACCCGAATCTGCGGTTTCATAATCAGGCTCAGGGTTATTCATCACTGCAGGAGTTTATAGAGAAGCAAGAAGATTGATGAGATCAATTTGGCTGCTATTTTTTCTACCTTCTTTCCAGATCATAATTACCATGCATTAAATTATACTTAGACACAGGCACACACACACAAAGACACACACACTCCCACACATATCACATTTTTCGTCTGTCTTATCAGCAAAAATGATTTAAGGCAAAAATGCAGACCATTTAACTCTACCCACTCCAAAGCCCAAAGGGCACAAGATAAAAATGCCTTAGAATGGGGTTTCCCAAAAAGTGCCCACTTAATACACTGACTGATCTCTAATTTCATTATTGTGACTGCAAGTTTAATTTACACTGTTTATTATTCTCTTTCTTCCTTTCTCTCCAATTCTCTCTCTCTCTCCCAATTCTCTCTCTATCTCTTCGTCTCTCTCTACCTCTCTATCTCTTTCTCTCTACCCAATCTCTGTCTCCCTCTTTCTTTTTTTCTCTATCCAACTTCTCTCTTCCTCTCTCTCTATTCCACTTTCTTCAATCCTCTTTCTTACACTCTCTCCCCATTCTCTTTCTTTCTACCCCATCTCTCTCTCTCTCTTTCTCTCTGCGCATGCGCGAGCGTTGGAGGGAACGGAGGGTGTGTGTGAGAGCGCTTGGCGTTTTGCCAAACTTTTGTTGTTGTTAACTTTCGTTTTTGTTTGATTGAGTGGATTGTTAGAGTGTGTGAGTAAGTTTATCTGCGTGTGTGTGTGGTGTAGCGGTGTGTTGTGTGTGCGCGCTGCTGAGCGCGGGTGTGAGTGTGTGTGTGAGTGTGTGTGTGGCGTGAGCGTGGTGTGAGCATGGCCTAGAGTGCGGCGGCTCGGAGGAGGTATTGAGACCTGTTGCCTTGCTGTCGGAGAGCTCGTGGGACATGAAAACGTGCTCTCCGCCTCCCGCATGAACAACTCAATGGTTCTGTTTCTAAACACCGTGGAAAGAGCGAACGACCTGTTCAGTAAAGGAGTAATTATAAACGGTCAGCTCTTCCCGGTGTTGCCCCTCAGTACCCCCGCGAGAAAGGTAATACTGTCGAATGTTCCCCCATTCATTAAGGACGAGCTACTCGTCCGTGAGCTTTCCCGCTACGGGAAGCCGGTCTCATCCGTGAAACGGCTTACGGTGAATTTACACTGCTCCAACGCGACAACGCACAGCGACGGATCCCATTCATTTTCAATGGGAAGCGCCGCCTCCGTCAGACGCAGTCGCGCAGTGCATCATGGGTCCGACGCGTCGAGAACGGGGGATGCGATGCGATGAAAAGTTGAGCCGAGCTGAACTTTATGCAAATGAGTCCGTCCAACGCAATGCGTCTATCCAATCAGAGAGCAGGTGTTGGCCTGTAACGCGTCCTCAGCGCAGCGCATGGAACCATTTTAGTTCCGCTTTCAAGCGTCCAGAGAAGCCTGGAAGAGAAGTTTCAGGCTTCCCTGTTCTTTATAAAATCCCTGCTGATTCACAGGGACTCTGTCAGCGAGGAGAAAGGCTGCTGTGATTGTTGGAGTCTCTGGTGGGTTTTTAAAATATTAATATGTAATTTAATTGGAAAAGTTTGCTTTTTTCAGCTTATATACTGCTCACTAGACAGTGTAATGAAGCTCATTCAAACATTTATATCTATAAAGACACATTTATATTTATTAAGTATTGGAAATGATAATAGCTTATATAAAAAGCATTTCCCATTTATTAAAACGATTTAATTGGACGACGCAGGGAAAGCCTTTGTCACGCCCACATGCGACCGGTTGGAGGGGGGTAGTGCGACCATGTGCGTTTTCGCGTCGGAGCAGTGTAAATTCACCGTAAGTCTCGGACTCAAATCGCCTCTTTTAAAGCACCTTGTGTCCTTTAGGAGGATGGTTTTAATGAACCTGAAGGATGGGGAGGATCTGGACCTGGTCCTCAAACTAAAAGTGGACGAGTTTGACTACACGGTGTACGTGTCCACTGACACCGATATAAAATGCTTTTGGTGTGGACAAGCGGGTCATCTGGTACAGGCTAACGCGAGCTCAGATGTTCCCGCGGGTGCTGAGTGCGAGCGGCCGGGTCCTGCTGCTGCGGAGCCCGCAGTGGCCGTTCCCCCTGCGGCGGCTGCGGGCTCGGGCGCCGGAGATGCGCCGACTGCCCCAGGGTCGGAACAGAGTGAGGTGAGCGGGTCCGAGGCTGAAGCGGAGGAGACCGGGGGAGCTGCACGCGCCGCGGAGGCACCTTCATCACCTCCTCCAGCTATGGAGGAGTGTCAAGTTATAAAAAAATGTTTAAAATATAAATCTCATCGGAAGATTTAAAATGTATCTGTAATCATTAATTAATATAGCATTTTGTTATATACGTCTATTTTTTTTATTATTATAGCATAACTTAAGTACTAATATTTAAAGTGCCTATATTTTGGCTGTTGCAGCCTTTGACATATTTATATTAAAGTAGAGAAAGTTTGGATCATAAAGCAAAATGTTTATTAAAAAATGAAATAAGAACAACCCCCTGGCTCCTGGCTTTGTTGAGATTTTCTATAATGGTCTTTACGTAACAGAGTTTTACACTCCAAAAGAAAAGATGACCTAAATTATTTAAATTTCTTGCTCAGTGTAAACAGCATGTGGTGTTCAGTTTATGTCCTAAAACACACGATTGACCTACGCTGGACTGTCGCAGTCTCTCTGAGCGCTCTGTATTCCTGCTCCGCAGGTCCTGGTGCAGGGAGACCACTCGCTCCACGGCCCCCAACCGCCGTCCACTTTCTCCGGCTGGAGTCCCACTGGCACACACTCGCCACTCAGACACCACTGACGGCAAAGCAAAAGCACACGGGGTCAAAACACAAAAGTACAGGGCATGTGGAGGAAGAATAAACAGATCAATACACTGCAGACAGATACAGTCAGACATAAAAGCTCCAGCGTCTGAAGAGGAGAACACGTGCTACGCCTCATGCAGCTCCACCTGCCTCACCTTGCCTTCGCCACACTTGGTGCCATCCACCGCTCCGTCCAGCTTTGAGTGACAGGTGGAATCCACAGTGCACCACAAAGTGCTGCAGACGTCCTAGAATAGTGAAAAAAAAATGGAATATTAGGATTTAAGGATGTATGGAGAATTTATTGTCATTTACATCACATGGGGTACATGAGGTAGAAGAAAACTGTGATCTCCAGGTCCAGTTCCAGTGAAAAGAGCAATTATTATCTGAGAATAAAATAAAAAGAGGGATAAAGAATGAACCGGATTGTGTCATATAAATGCAAAATCTAAGATAAATAGACTTAAATATAAATAATAAAAGTTAGGAAAATAGAAGCAGTAGAAAACGTTAGGATTCGGATACAAAGAGTATGTACAAATGTATTAGGACACCAGCTGATTTATATTTGACAATTTATGGTATTAAAAAAACTTTATCATACATTTGTTGTGTACACTCACTTCACTGTCAAAAAAATGATAGTTCACAAAAATAGTGTCAGGTTGCAGAAGATAAGAATTACCAGGAACAATAAATGATAAAAAATATATGTTGACAATATTTACTAAGCTAAACCTACAAAGGTAGTTTGTTATGCATTTGTAACATTTGTAACAGCCAGTCTCAGCTTTGGAGTTGTAGAGGTTCCTAATGGCGTCCTGTGATTATCCATTGCATGCATCTTAAATATTCTCACACAGTTCCTGCAGCTTTTGTGGTACAAGATGGAGGGTTGATAGCATCTCCAAAAATAGAATTTCACACATGTTTATTAGAGATGGGTCTGGCAATTCAGCCAGCCATAGCATAGCATCTGTGTCTAGCTCTCAAGTCAAGCTCTTGAGGCGGCAGCAGTATGTGGACGAGCATTGTCCTGTTGGAATAGTGCACTGAAATATGTGTTTAGAGAAGGTAGAGGACCACTGGTTGCAGAATCTCATTAACATAACATAACCTTGGGCTGTCAAAGTGCCAGTAGTGACGCCCAAAGGTGATCTGACAAAGAAAAATGGTCCCTCAGATCATGGAACCGAGCCTTCTGCATGTGTGACGACAAATCAGGCACGACCAGGCTACCCACCAAACTTCATTCCTGTCAGCTGGTTCTTTCTGGGTGCAACTATTTTTTTTTACAATAAGAGTATCCATACTCTGCGCTGCAAAGTAACAAAGAACCAGTAAAATAAAATCCAAACGCCACATAAATCCTATCTCACTTTCTCTAACCCACCCTGTGAAGTTTGACTGGGTTATCTGGGACACATTAGCATCACTGTTAGCAATACATAGCTTGTAAATCATTATCGAGCTATTGCACTTGGCAGTGCCTCACAGACGTCCCTCAAAAATGACACATGTGTTTTGTTATTGTGAGCTGTGAGCTTTCTGACTAGCTTCATATGTTCCAGATGTGTTCCTGTTGCTGTTCTAAAGCATTCATGCATTAAATTCTTTGTGTTTTGACAAAGCGAAGTCATGCAACAACAACAAACATCCTACAAAACAGATTTTTGTGATATCAGCCTCAAAACAAAAAAAATTATCCTGTCATCTTGTGATAACCCCACCCCTTTAGTGAGATCCCAACTTTCCCACTGTTATGTTTTTAAGGAACTGAAGACACTTTCTGCATGTTCAACAATTAGCAATATTCATTTCACTTAATATTTCTTATACTGTCTCTAAGCTGATGTAAAGGTTAAGCTGTCCACTTTGTCATGGTAAAATGTCATGGTAATTAAAATGAGTTAAAAATATCTACATGCACAGTACCTTAGCCTACATTGTAGATTAATATTGAACACATCAAAACAGTTAAGGGACAAATATGGAATTACATAGTAAACAGTAAAAAAGTGTTAGTCCTCCACCTGACCCAATCTCCTGATCTAAACATGATGAACTGAGATTGTGATTTGGGAGGAGCTGGAGCTTCACAGCATGAAGGAAAAGCAGCAACTATTGTTCAGCACCTCCAGAAACTCCTTTCTCCAAGACAAGAAAACTATTCCAGACACTGAGATTAAAATACCAAGAGTCTGCAGATCTGTCCTCAAAGATGTGCTACTAAATGTGCTACTCAGAAGAATCTGAAGTATAAAAATATTCTAGTTTGTTTAACACTTTTTGTTTTGCATGTGTTCCTCTATAGCTTTAATAGCTTACATTCTTCAATATTAATTTATATTGTAAAAAAAAAATCATAAAAAGAAAGAAAGCACATTGAATAAGAAGAGGTGTCCAATTTGTGGACTGGTATTGCGTCTTTGAAACAGGACAAGGTCACCAAGGAGAGTTGAACATGTCTGCAACTCTAGATCAATCACATTTTCACATTTTCTTCAAATAACACTTTCTGCAAATCCATGACGCCATGCAGCTGGCCACGACAGAATGGAAACATGCATGATAAGAAAATAAAAAGTGATTAATTTGAGAAAATAAGATTTCTGTGTAGACTGAAAACTTATGAATATGATAAATAGTCAAAAGACTATTTAAAAAGCGCAGTATTCAGATAATAACCCACATGACCCACATTTTGCATGAGATGATGTAGGACTACATTTCAATTCCTCTAAATGCCTCCAAAAGAACATGGACAGGTCCCCAACACACACACACACAATCTTATCACAAACCATTACAGCAACCAAATCATTTCCTCCAGTGTTAAGCCTTTAAACCCAGCGGCTCTGAAAAGAGCACTGAGGTCAGAAAGTGTCGGGGGAATGACGACAGGAGCGATAACCCCCCCTCGCTGTTTGTCTGTGACATTTTGGCATGTGATTGGAGGACACTGATGTATGCCAAGACAATTATCAGCGAGGAGCATCTGCATTTCACTGAACAGTAACACAGAGTGACCTCCATAAACAACAGCCGAGATACGATGACCTACTGTTCTCAATTCTGCAAACAGCAAGAAGCCCAAACGCTTCCTCTGAGAATACAGCTCGCCTAAAGGGAGCGCTTTCCAACCAAACCACTATCTGCCACATATGTATCATGTGGTGATAACAGTAATTTAGAGCCATTTCCTGTTTCTTTCTAAACAGATTGTTCAAAAACTAGCAGCAGAAGACTCGTTCTGACATTTTGTGGGCAGCTGAAGAGCTCCTTCAATAAGCATTCGAAATACATGTCAAAATAAATAAAATTGATACCTACAGACATTTTATGATCTTGTGATGTTTTTCTTACAAACAATGAAGCAACACAGTCAAAAGGAGCAATTTCACCGTGTTGTAAAAGATTTCCATTCCCGGGGCGCCGAGTGGTCCAGCGGTCTAAAGCGCTGCCACTATGTGTGGGAGGTCGCAGGTTCGAACCCCCCACTCATGCAGCTTTGCCATCAAGCTGGCGGCGCTCAGAGGGAGCACAATTGGCCCTGCTCCCTCCGGGTGGGTAGATGGCGCTCTCTTCTCACATCACTCCTAGGATGATGTCTGCAGCACAGGGCGTCTGTGAGCTGATGTATCAGAACCAAGTCGCTGCGCTTTCCTCCAAGCGCGCTGGCTGCTTAGCAATGCTGCATCAGCAGCAGCTCAAACAGAAGCGGTGGCTGACTTCACATTTATTGGAGGAATAGTGTCAGGTGTCATTGATGGTTAATGCATTAACATTGACAGCCATAATTATTAGTATATAAAATGATCACTGACTTAAGCCATGGGCGTTTCCTATGTAAGGTCTGTCCAGATCGGACCAGTTTATTATAGGGAGATTGTAGAATTCAGAATTGTGTAATTAAGGAACATTAAATATTATAATTATTTAATTAAATTTAATTTAATTATTTAAATATTAAACTTATAAATTATTTTAATAGATTACTTTTTGTATAGTTTTAAAACACAGCAATATAAAATATTATCATTGGTATTATTACAAATTTTTACAAATTCCTGACAAACATATGGAATAATATAGTTAGAAGGTGCAAGATTTCTGGTGAGGGGATTGTGTAATTGTTCCACAATATCTAAAACCTATAAATATCCACCTCCTCTTACATCCAATTAACATCATCTTTATATAGACACAGAGACTGAGTAAAAGTGACGTTCACTGGTGGGGGCACCGAGTGGTCCAGTTATCTAAAGCGTTGCCACTATAATCGGAAGATCGCTGGTTCGAATCTCGGTCATGCAGCCTGCTATCAGCTGCCAGAGCCATGAGAGAGAGCACAATTGGCCTTGCTCTCTCTGGGTGGGTACAGTAGGTGTCTCTATTTTCCCTCATCCCTCCTAGGGTGATGTCGATCAGGAAAAGGCGCCTGTGAGCTGATGTATCAGAACCGAGTCGCTGCGCTTTCCTCCGAGCATGCTGTGATGCTACTCACCAATAATATACCAGCAGCACCTTGTGTTGTGGCATCCCTAGTGATGGCAGCTGAGTAGCAGCTGAATGAGTTAGACAAATGGCTAGAAAAAAAAAAAACAGGCGACGCCCCTGACCCAAGCTGACTTACATTCTACTGAACTCTTTTTAACCCTAAGCATAACAGCTACACTGTAACATAATCTGAGCCTTACTGATGCCATTCCGGTTGTGCATTCAGACCGGATATCTTTAAACAACATCACGCTGAGAAACGTATGGTATCAGAGTGAGTGGATGCAGAGACTTCCTGTCAGGGAGAGAAGACGTGTGTGGTCCAGCCTCTTTTCTCTTCCTGCTGGAACCCTGGGAGCTGCCAAATCCGTGCACTCTCACATCACTGAAAGAAGAGAGGGCTCCTGTATTCTGCTCTCATTATTACAGCGGGACACCAATGTACTGCAGGCACGGCTGCAGATCGGCGTTTTTCACAGGATCTGACTCTAATGAGATCAAACTCGGGCCTCAGCGAGTCACAGGATGCCTTAAATCATCTCCAGCTCCCTCAGGCTCCTGTCAGTCAGGCAGACATTAGGTAATAGTGCTTTTCCACACTGGCAGCTTCTCAGTCAGCTCAGTTATCTCAGTAAACACCGCTGGATCTCCGCGATGCCGAGGGGTGATAAACGAGTGCATGCTCGGTCAGCTCTGTTGTGCTCCAGTCGTTCTCAAACGGGCTAAGAAAAACTTCACCTTGCCAGTTTGACTTTGCCGAAGGGACAATTCAAACAAATCACTCCATTAGCTTCAACCGCTAGCACATGTGGCGGCTCAGGTTCTGTCACAGTTTATTACGGCTAACGTGGCAGTAAAACAGATTTAAAACAAAGTCTGGGGCTCTCTACAGGAAAATGAATCAGAGATGTCACCCGTCTTCAAACAAAGCACTTTGATTGATGAGTTCTTTTGTTTTTAGAGCAGATTTTCCCTCAGGTCTCTACCAATTAACGTTCATTAGAACTGCAGTATAACCAGACTGTTAGCATAAAGAGAAATCCATTCTTTATTACTAAATTATATATGTACAGTACCAGTCAAAAGTTTGGACACATCTTAAATTCACTGTTTGCCATTTTTTTAAATGTTCTGCATTGTAGATCAATACTAACGTCACCCAAATTATAAATAAAAACATATGGAATTATGTAATAATCAGAAAAAGCGTTAAACAAGGTTAAGTTTTATATTTCGCAATCTTCTGCTTTGCACATCTTGGCTGGATTTTCTCAGTCAGCTTTATGAGTTGTAGAGTCACCTGGAATTCAGGCATTCAGTTAACAGCTGTGTTGAATTCGTCCAAAGTTAATTACTTGAATTAGAGTTGGTATACAGTGAATAGCCCTATTTCAGTAATGTTCTAATCCATATTATGGCAAGAACTACTCAACTCTTTAAAGAAAAAAGGGACTTTAAAAAAGGACTTTAAAAAATGACGATCAGTCAATTCAAAAAGATTTAAGAACTTTTTAAAAGAAAAAGTATCCTCAAGTGCAGTCACAGAAACACTAGCAAAAACGTTATGATGAAACTGGCAATCATAGGACTGCCCCAGGCAAAGAAGATCATATTTACCAGCCTGATAAGGAAACTGCAAGTATTTAGGTTTGTTTAACACTTCTAAGTTACTACATGATTCCTTATGTGTTGCTTCATAGTCTGGATGATGTCAGTATTGATTTACAATGTAGGAAAAAAAAAACTTAATGATAAGGTGTTCCCAAACTTTTGACTGGAACTGTATGTAAATAAAAACACAGTAAAAATATGATTAAGTTATTTCTTATATCAGTTTCAACGCAATTTGATCTCACATTGAAACATCCATTAACCATCCACCCAGAAAGCAAGTCAGATCTTAAACAATTATTCTATTTATTACCTTAGAAAATGCATCAAAATGCAGTTTGATTGGACAATTTTGGAACTACTTATCTACTCAAAATAAATTACTTTCCTTTTTTTTCCAATTTTAATAATAAACTGGCATTATCTTAATATCTTAATATTAAAAATTTGGTACCAATTTAAAATAAGGGTTTAAAATGGTTTACAATTAGTTTATTAATGGTTACTAAATAGGTTGTAAATGCCTTAAAATTAATTAATAATCAGTTATAACACATCCGTAGGAAGGGCAACAACATAGATGGCTGTGGGTTCACTATTTGGCAATCAACAGGTCATTGTTGCCCTTTCTACGTATGTGTTATAACTGATTATTAATGATTTTTAAGGCATTTACAACCTAATTCGTAAGCATTAATAATCTAATTGTAAACCATGCATAAACCATTTATGAAGGTAGTCTTATTTTAAAGTGGTACCAAAAATTCTGAAAACTGTGCAATACTATCACTTTAAAGAGTCAAAGTGAAAGCAGTCCAATGTACTGCGCATGTTTAAACAGTTATAATCTCGACAGATGTGATTTGTGTATTTGTATTTGTTTCAACTGTAGTCTGGTTTGCTGCTGCAATAAAGAGTTAATTTTAATAAATAAATTATTTCGAATAATTTTCAGTATACTTTAACAGCACTACGATAGAACTGTAATTTATTATAATGTAATAAACCCATGATTTCAGTCCCTGATATCCCAGTGGGAAATCTGAATATGGTTTTGTAGTGCAGCATAAGCCCCTGACTGTCAGCAGATGTTTTATCAGTGGTGTGTTCTGCATTAGACGGCAGAGTGGGTAGTGTGAGTGAAGGATCTAAAGGCTGTGGGTGTGAGGAGAAGGAAGAAAGGAATATCTCACATCCACGTCGTCACACAGCAGCGAGCTGGAGCCGTACTGGAGCCGGCACTGGTGGGCGGCGCTGTAGAGGACGCCAGGCAGCACAGACTGATTGGCCAGCTCATTCCTCCTCGGAGGATCGTCCAGACACCAGCCCCAGCCTCGACTGTCAAACACACAAAAACACACACTCTCTGAATCCTCCGTCCAGACAGATAACACTGCGGCAAATAGGCCTATTACTTTTTACGGCTTTTAGAGATTCAAAACCAATATTTTTATATAGTAATAGACGGTGACTGACTGATGTAATTTACAGGTGTAAATTTTGGAAAATGTATTGGATTTTTTTTTACTAAAAACAAAAAAGCAGTGTATATTTAAATATTGAATGTCCCCAAAATGACTTATAACCAGTTATAACATGTCAATAGCCTCCAATGAACAATGCCTCGCTTTGCCAAACATTCACACAAAGCAATCCAGACTGTTCTCATACAGAGTTCCCCAATGGTGGAACAAACTACCTTCCACCACCAGATCAGGAGAATCTCTCACTATCTTTAAGAAACTCCTGAAGACAGAGCTCTTCAAAGAGCACTTACTCTCCTAACACCTCTAACTAACTACCTTCTACTACCAGATCAGGAGAATCTCTCACTATCTTTAAGAAACTCCTGAAGACAGAGCTCTTCAAAGAGCACATACTTTCCTAACACCTCTAACTAACTACCTTCCACTACCAGATCAGGAGAATCTCTCACTTACTCTCCTAACATCTCTAACACACTAACTACTTCTAACCTCATTTCCTTCCTCCCCTCCTTCACTCCTCTATCCCATTATTTCCCTTCGACCTCCTTTAAGCCCTATCTAAAGATGTTTTACCTTTAACTTTTGTACTTGACTATTGTAAGTCACTTTGGACAAAAGTGTCTGCCAAATGTAATGTAATGTAATGTAATGTAATGTCTTCAACATGAAGGTTGGATAAAACCATATGGTAAAACAAAAGCCATTGGAGAATGAGTAGAAGAATGAGTAGAAATGTAAAGAACCTTTTTATTCTGGAACCAAAAACAAGGTTCTTCTATTACAACCATTTAAAGCTCCTTTATTGTAAAGTGTGTATGACCCAGATCTGATATTTATGATGATATGTGGACAATGAAATCTGATCTTGTCAAAGTAGATCTAAGCCAAATTCACATGTGGACTTACACCGGATATTCTGCATATTCTATTCTTAGCTATTTGACTGAGCACAGTATGAGAACTGTTGAGGGATGGGGTATTTCGTGTGTACCGGGAATACACAGACAAGACGTTACCACTCTGCACAGTGAACAGTGCAGTGATAACATGGGAATGATCGTAACCTGCGGTATCTGGCTAAAACTGTCCATGTGAACAGACTATGGGTGTGAAATCACATGGCATCTCATGATAACGATGATATCATGTTACTGTGATTCTGTGATACACAGATTACTATAAGACAATTCTTTACTATACTTTACAGCATCTTAGTTACTGAAGAGGATAAAATACTTCTAAAAAAGTACATACCAGGAATTCTGGATCCCACCTTTGGGATAAAATCTGATCTGTATTGGACTGACACGTTGTTTATCTGAAGAAACAACATGTCAGCCCTGTCACTGTCTGTCTGCCTGCTACGTACTCTAATGCTCCAGAAAGAGACCCCATTTCCCACAATGCACCTGCAATCAACCCTCCAAACATGCCGGATCACGTGACGCTTCTGCGTTCCGGCTCACCATGCTATTGATTGCACACACCTGGACTCATTCCTATAGTTACCCCGCTATTGAATGTATTTTACATAGCTCTTCTACCTCAGGTTATCGATGTGTTCCTATGTGTTTCTGACCCTTTCTGTTCTTTGACTACTCTTTTGCCTAGTCCATTTTGTTTGCTTTTCAGTATTGACCTATTTTTATATTTTGACCATCCTTTTTGCCTTGCCGTTTTTACCTTGTTTGGATATCCCGTGTATGACCTCTTTGCATTCACACTGTGGTATGTTGTTTGTTTATGCTGCCATTTTGTTTTTGACTCTGCCTGCCCCTGACCGTCCTTTATTTAATAAATTATCTGCGTTTAAGTGCTTTTCAGGTTGGTTTCAGAAAAATGTATACAGCATGCTCAAATCCCAATCCCAAAACATTCTCTCTACTGCACTATATAATCAAAAAAAATATATATTAAAATCATTGCATATGACACACTGGTGAGTTTGTGGAACCCAAAGGGTTTATTAAAAATTGTTAACTGAAATGTTCCCTCATTTCAGAGTCAGCAGTTTCACCCTGAAGCCATATTTAGATCAATTACCCTTCAGATCAATTACCCACACAAAAGTGAATCTCCAAAGAAAGAAAGAAAAAGATATCAAACAAATCTGACACTGATGCATTTTATACACATCTGAATCAAACACAACACATAGTTATGTTTCAGAGATCATAAACACCAGGCACAGGCCTGGCTCAGGATCAGCACTGGCAGTATCAGTGCCAGCTTAAAGTGACGGAGATGAAAAGAGGCTGTAGGCTATAATTGCTGCTCCTCCTTTAAGAGGAGCTCTTGACTCCAGATGAAGGACCTGTTTCTGCAAGTCATTATATAAGCCAGTCAAAATTAATCAGCAGAGACATTAATGCCACCATGATCCATCCTCCCAGGCATGTTTTACACCTCTCACTTCAGACTAATGAAAAGGACTTATTCCTGCATCCATTTGCATTAATGATTTTTTATAAATATTTTGGACGACTACCTTGAATTAAAAGATAGAATTTCAATTATGCCAAATTCCAAAAATATATACCGGGTATTTTTAAAGGAATTAATCATCGTCTGATAGAAAAAAAAATCAAATTAAGGATGACAAACCCTGTTATTACTATTTTGGACGGTTGGCCTCAGCCAACAGACAGAAGTGAAATTACCCCGCATTCCTACAGGATTCTAATAAAGAATAAAGACATGGTGCTCCCCAGCATGACAAGAGAGTGCCACCAGGTTAGCTATAACTCACCATTAAGAAAACTCACTGAGAAGAGAAAGAACAAGTGGTAAAGAGTTCAGCCGAGAGTTCAGCTAAACTTCAGTCCAGATTTAAATCATGAAGAGGAAAGCGCCTGGAAAGTTACTAAGATGGAAGGTCAGCTGTGAGCTGAGGACTCTTCTCTGGTCATCTGGAAAAGCCATAAGGAAGCAGCACAGATTGGAAACAAAGCAGAAACCCCCCACATTTCACATCCTCATCCTCGCCCTCACATCTAAATCTGCTGATTCTATTTCCTTCTTAAACCTGCTTCTCACAACGTCTTAACCACCAACCTAGATACCCTCTGTGAACAAGTAATAAGTCATGAAAATAAAAAAACACAAAAAGTTACTATAATACAGGGGACATACTACACTGCCTGGCATTGTTTAGCTTCTGCAATAAGATCATAAGGTTTATTTCAATCCAGTGTTTCATACATTTTTCAACAAGATCTTGCAGCAGCATTGATGATGGTAGAGTCTGACCTCTGCACAAAGCCTCTCCAGCACATCCCAAAGATTCTCAATGAGGTTAAGGTCTGGACTCTGTGGTGAACTCTCTCAATCCATGTGTGAAAATGATGATCTCGTGCTCCCTGAATCACTCTTTCACAATTCCAGCCTATATAACCTGGTCTATATTCAGTATATTCAGGTAGTCAGCTGACCTCTTTCTTTCAGCACATAATGTTGCTGAACCTAAACCTGCTGACCAATTGCAGCATCAACCCCACATCATTTACTTAGTTAAATGCAGGTAGAGACTTGTTTTTTGACCAGGCAGTGTATTATACCTCTTTTTACACAAGTTGGAATAAGTCTATTCAATATTATTCTAGTGAAATATTTAGTTAAATGATCTCTGTTCTGCTATTAAATTTCTGTAAAGCAGCATTGGGACAACATCTGTTGTAAAAGGCGATATAGAAAAATACATTTGATTTGATTACGAAACAAGCTGTATAGTCCAGGATTAGGCGTTGTCCCTGATTAGGACACTGTACAGTAGTGTTGCTTTCATTGATTGGGATTAAGGAACTGTGTATTTCTTTCAATGAAAAAAACTCCAGTCAAAGTGCTGTATAGTCCAGGACTAGTCTTAGTCCTTGAAAATATAAATTTCCTACCTGGAAATTTTGACATCTGAGATTTAAAAAAATGCAGCATAATTGACCTACAGTACAAGTCAAAAGCTTAAACTTTTTTCTGCATTGTGGACCAATGCCAAAATTATTCACACTATTTATTAGTTTTATATATTAGATTCTTCAAAGTAGAACCTCTTGCTTAGAGGACAGCTTTGTACATCTTGGCTGGATTTTCTGAGTCAGCTTTATGAGGTAGAGTCACCTGAACTTGCTGAACTTATCAAGAGTTAATTACTTGAATTATTTTGTCCTCTTAATGTGTTTGAGAGCATCAGTTGTAAAGTTGTGAAGAGGTAGAGTTGGTAAACAGTGAATAGCTCTATTTGAGTAATGTTCTAATAGGTATTAAGGCAAGAACTACTTAACTAAAAAAAGACTCTGAAAGTATCCTTAAGTGCAGTTGCAAAGACCATCAAAATTGTTATGATGGAACTGGCACTTATCAGGACTAGCCCAGAAATGGAGGAATAAGAGTTCCCTCTGTTGCACAGGATAAGTTCATTACAGTTACCAGCCTCAGAATTTGCAAGTTAGCAGCTCCCCAGATAAGAGCACCCTTAATGGTTCACAGAGTACTTTGGTTTGTTTATCACTTTTAAGTTCCTTATATGTTCCTTCAAAGCCTGGATGACTTCAGTATTCATTAATAATGTAGATAAAATAAAAAATAAAAAACAGTGATGCAACACCACTAAGATGAACTGCACTATAATAGGTCATGACAACAAATTAGCCACATTGCATTAGCTTGGTTATGCAACAAATAAAACTACACCCAGTTTCTATAATCTGTGCCCCTACATACCACACTAATTCACAGTCTTGTAAATAAGTCAATGCCACAGTCTTTATCATGACAAAAAGGTGAGTCAGTGAGTTCACTCTGTGCACTCCTCTCTCCTGGTTTAGCTAGGAGCTTGGCTGTGAGCTACATGTCACTGCTGTTATCTCCTCCCCTCCTCAGCAGTGAGCTGTTGGATCTGGACATATGCCATCTGTCTGCACTTCATCCAACCCCCAGAGCCCATCCAGACCCACCTTTCCACAACACATTCCATCACTAACAATACCAGCGTCTAGAGTAATCAGCTCATCCAGCTGATCCAAGTCACACACATAAACACAGCAGTGGACCTGTCACCATAACTCACACAATAACTTTTTTGTTGGATGATTCACTGTCTCAGAAATTATTATGTAATATTAATGGATATTTATTGCCACTGATATGTTAATATATATAAAATATATATAATCATACAATTACACACTTTCGAAAACAATTATTTAATATATATATATATACCACAGTTAGCTCCCACCCTGCAATGTGATTGGCTGAAAGGAGTTTCATGAGTGACATTATCAGCCGGTAATGCACTGTAACCGAAGCTCTGCATATGTATTACTCCACCACATACAGGTAACATAGAAACGATGCAGCGCCTACAAACCAAATACAAACCAAATTTGATATCCCTATACACCACTGGGAGCCGCTGGATCCCATAGAGGGAGAAACAGAAACACCATGTCTCCAATAGGTGGCGCAGACAAAAACGCGGTCCACACAAATAAACAAGTCCAGCGGTTCGAAAATATGCATTATAACCCACATTATCAGCAACCAATATCAGGTTAAGAGTTGTTATTATTAAAATAAAAGCTTAAGTGTGTATATTTTCCATATGTATTTTTAATTTAGGGTATTTCCCATTTAATTTAGGGTATTTTAAGCTGAATGTAAGGTGTACCCTTGTAATTCCTCAGGTCTCAAAAAAAACACTTTCTTTAAAAGTCAAACAAGCTCTGGACTTTAATATACTGTGGCGTGAGGAGGCGGGGGAGTTGTTGGTCCGCCCCACGCCAGAGCGCAAAGCCATGCCTGTCTCAGCTGGTCTGCATGAGGACTAATTGAGCCGCCAGCTGGGACAGTGTCTGTGTTATCTGTGTGCTTACTCCTTCCGGGTCACAGTGGTCACGCCCCTAACCCCAGGGGCCTACCACAATACACAGATTTCTCTCCTGAAAACTGTTTAATTGGGTGAATAAAGCTCTTACGTTCATTTACAGTAAGCTTAGATTTCCACAATATTGACTGAAATGGCTAAAAATAGAGGCCACCACACAAAATGATCAACAATGCAGCTCTTACAACAGTGCAGCTACAAACAGAGCAGCAATGGAACCATTTAAACTGGCAGAGTGTTTATAACCCAACCAATTGCATTTTCTCGTGTTCATTAACCTAAAATCTTTAAATAAACAGCGATAATGGAACTGTGGTATAATCGCAATAATACACTCAAGGTTTGTGCAATAATACACTCAAGGTTCGTGCTAGAACGTGGCGCTGCAGTGCCAATATTACACTTAGGGATAGGGATATAAATATACAGTATAGGCAGATTCTGGGTTTACTTTGTGTCTATCTTTGTGTCTACTTTGTGTGTATGGACTCACTGTCCTTTAATAATGCCCTGGTTTGTTTGTAAATGGCTAAAATATTGGGAAAGTTCATAATCTGTATGCAAACAAAGAAGCAAGGAAACACAATGCACAATAACAGGGTCAGCTACAATTACAGAGGTTGTGTCCATTTATTGTACAACTGTACAAGTTGGTAACGTAATTATCGTGACAGGCCTGCCTACACAGCAGCCTGTTACAATGGCTCACTGTGCTCCGTGCTGATCTTTCTGTAGGGAGGAAGATGAGCAGTATTAGCTTTATCTCTCTGCACGGGGGAGGATTTCAGCCAACTCCAGCCAAATACCTTCATAAGCCTTCAGAGTTCTAGACTGAACTGCCACTGGGAGAAACACCAGCAGTTACAGGCTGGGGATAATCTGTGCTTGATTGATCTGCCATGAAGTACAGCTGTAGAAAAGATACGATAAACAGCTCTCAATCAGGTGTGACTGATTCACAAATGGTGCAGTACTCAACCTACTGCCTAATCTGAATCTGTAGCTGTTTATCGTAGCAATTTATTGTATCCTGTAGTAAAAAAAACTACAATTCCTCCAAAGCATGTGCATCATTTAAGGTTATTCGGGTTCATTTGATGACTTTTGTGGACTACAATTTGAAAATTGGACTGAGATCCAGACTTTACTTCACTTTACTGTGGCCTAAACATTCCAGCATTGGGACCATTGGGACTACATCTCCAATATCTCACTGTAGGGCTGTTGAAACTCCCACCTCCAATTGGTTTACAGCATGCAGCAATGGGGGGTGGTCCATAAGGAAATGTTAACATGTGGCCACTTTGGATTGGCTGAACTGCACTAGTAGTGTGTACTGTTTACATTATATAATATATCCAGCTATATATCCTCTAGGTGCATTTCAGTTTTTCTCCTATAAGACCCATTTAAAGGGGGCTACGAGTGATCTCTCTGGATGGCTAGATGGTGCTCTTTCCCCTCATCACTCCTAGGGTGATTTCGATCAGCACAAGGCATCTGTGAGCTGATGTATCAGAACTGAGTCACTGCACTTTCTTCCAAATACGCTGTGATGCTACTCAGCAATGCTGCATCATCAGCAGTTTAAAAAGAGGCGGAGTCTGACTTCATGTGTCGGAGGAGGCATGTGCTAGTCTTCACCCTCCTGGTCTTGTGGCATCACCTGTGATGGGGTTAATTAATCAGTTATTTATCCTAATGCAGAAACTTTTGGCAATTGTGGCTGAAGTTCCACATGGTTCAGCTGAGGGCCTATTGAACTTATACTGAAATTGAATTAATAATTGTTGAAGTTAAGCAACCGTTTTGATATTTTGTTTTTAATTCTCATTTCTCATTCCTGCCCAAAAATGCCATCGACCAACGCAGGATGATCCACTGCAAAAGCTAAGTATTAGAACTGCACTAAACGCTCTGAAATGCTGGATATAAAGTGTTGTTGTGTTCATGCTCATTACCATTAGGTATAGCTCCAGGTCAGCAATTGAATGTTCCATTGTTAAAGCCATTTTTGATGGAAAGCACCAATTAACACTTGCGCATTTAACACCACCCACAGGCTAATTACTTCCCTTCAATTTCCTGTGCCATTTGATTGTTATATATAATTAAATAATTAAATTATAATTATTATTGCTTTGTAAATGTAGTGATTTAAGTATTAATTTATCAGTAACTGTTTACTTTCACAACACAGGCCCGGTTAAAGACATCAGTATGATAGAACAGTCAATCCTAAAAACAAACTTTAATTAAGTCAAAAGTGAGTAACTGGCAGCTAACTTAATTGCTTTACCACAGCAGCTATCCAAACAGTGACCTCAGCTACGTCCACAGTGAACAGGACACAGTGACAGTGTGGGAGAATGAGTGAGGGCCGGTACAGCTACAGACAGGAGGTTGATAACCTCCTTAAAGCCTTCTTTACTTTGTGAAAATATTTAAATAGCTATGTAGAGTAATGCATTATAATCTGTATTCATTTAGTATTTCAACGATAGGAAAATATAAAAATGAGGCACAACTGAACATCCTATAACAGAATAATGCTGTTAGCAAAATTGGCCTAGTATCTCTAGCAAATGTTAGATATCCCCAATTTTACTTAGAGACTTCATTACTCATGATGCTGCTAATGTAATGAATAAAGAAAATCTACTGTAAAGAATAAATTCTGTGAAACTGACTATTTGTTTATTTAGCAGTATTTTATCCTCTTATGCAAAACAGATGCAGTGAAGAATCGTACAAAATTGTTTTGTGATATATTGATTATCACAGAATCACAGCATCGTTATATATTCGCTATAACGTGGACAACATATAGTGATGATATTGTATGGTGTAATGCCCTGTGATTACTAACCATTGACCCCACACATACGGTACATCCCACCATTAAACACAATTTTAGACCACCCACTGGAGCTACTGTGAGAGCCTTGTCTGTTTTTTGCAATCTGCAAAATCTACCCTTCTGACTTCATTTCACTCAGTATTTCAATCATAGGTAAAGACAAAAGTAAGGCACAACTGTACCACATATAAAAGACTAATGCTATTAGCAACATTAGCCTAGCCACTCTAGCAAATGTTAGATACACATAACGTAATTTTTGAGGCTACTGACCTGCATTTACTCAAATTATTTCATTTAGATACTTTAGATATCTGATCAAGCAAAAAATATATATATTGAATTACATTTTTTATTTCCTGATAATTTAAGTGTGGCCCACATTGAGCATATGCTGTAGTGAAAACCTACACATATATACAGTCCACATAAAAAAAATTGCAATGCTCTTCAGAAGGAAGATAAAGGTTACTAGGAAGAAACGTTTTAATATTTAGCCAAATATTCAATATGGACAACTTTAGGTCATATTCATTGAGCTATACATACAGAAATATTGTGTAACATTTGTGAAATATGTCCTAGCCTATGAAGTTTGAATATTTTTTTTATGCCTATTCTGCAGATTTGGTGGCAGCAGTGGTACAGTGTTCATGGCACATCTAATATTATCCCATATATTTTTAATAGTGGATGGGTCTGGCAATGCGACATAGCATCTGTGTCTTGTGAGGGCAGCAGCATACGGACATGTGTTACAAATTACTTCAGCTTGTTTAGCTTAATAAATAATGCCCATATTAGGCTAAATGTTTAATCATGTGCTGTATTTTTTAAACTTTAAGATGCACCTAATTTCCCAAACATTGACAGTGCACCTTATAATCTGGAGCAGTAATGCCACTCTGCTGAAGTACAGCGTTATAAAGGTTTCAGTGAAGTTTCTCCAGCACATAGGCTGGAGCAGTATTAGCATAATCCACTAACCGCGCTACATGCTAGCTCTTTTGCCATTCAGAGGTGAATATATTGGACTGCAGCCTGCGTGTTTACCGTGTTAGAACCAGCTACATGGGACGAATCGCTAGCTAATATCGCCCCACTGATTTACCAGAACACTCAGGGTTCCTCAGTGTGGCGCTGTCGGGCGGCATTTACTGGCGTTAAGTGCTGCGCCTAACAGTGCTAAAATACTGGGAATCTAAGATTACTGTAAATAAATGGAAGCACTTTACTCCAAATAAACCCAAATAAACAGTTTCCAGGCGAGAAATCTGTGTAGATTAACATCAAATGCTTGTTTGACCTTAAAAGAAAATGTTATTTTTTCAAGAATTAAAGTTTTGTTTACTTAGGCTCCCCCCAGTAGTGAGATCTGCTGAATTAGAAGGGAAACATGGCGACACCCCTGTTCCTTACTAGTGTTGCTTAAAATGCACCTTATGATCCGCTTATGATGCCTTATGTATGAAAATAGACCAGAAAATAGACCAGAAAATAGACGTTCATTGACTCATTGATTTATGAATTGCCTTACAGTCCGTAAAACATTGTTCCTGGTAACTTTCTTAACAACAGCATTGCAATCTGAGAATTATTTCAGGGTGCAAATATTTTTTGATGATTGTATATTACATTATAGATTATTGGATAAATGGATTATGTTAATTAAAAGCTGATGCAGCCAAATTTAGACTGACGCATTACACTGAGCTACTGACTTTCATAATAGCTCTAATAAGTAGAAAAGAAATAATTAAAAATAAATTCTGCAGAAATTCAGATTGATGTATCGCTCCGAGCTGAAACATTTTAGACCCCAAATAACAGCTATCAAACTTCGCTCAGCCTTTGTTATTCCCAGTGATAAAGTGAGACTTATCATGGTTTTATGACAAATCCCTTGCTCTGCTCCCACTCTGGCCTCTGTTTAATTAGCTGCTCAGCCGCGGGCTGCTGGCTGCTGTGTAACAGGGTCCCACAGGTACCCTCTCAACATCCACTCTGAGGTCATTCTGCAGCCCCGTGCCTAATGCACTCCAGCTGGTGCTCCACAGAACTGGTGTGACTCTCTGACAGAGAATCAACACAGTCTTTCTGCAGCTTGGGAAACTGGATCTGTTCACACCAGCTCTGGCAACACTCACACATGGCAGGGGCAAGAACAGGGCAGCTCGTCCAGCAGACTCAAATACAAGTCTGCAATCTTACAGATAAGAAGAGCAGGCTTACCTCATTCCTGCTGCTACACTTGGTGTAGCAAAAAAACGGTGGTGCCTAAAAGAGGTATTTGCTGCAATGCCAACAAAAAACTACTTTTGGTCAGCAAAAGATGCTTTCAGTTGAGTTCAGTTAGTTTCAATGGTTTCTAATAATTCGTCCATATGTTTACTGTGCTCAATATCATCCATTGTGTATCAGTGCATTTCTGTTCACCTAGACATAAAAGTCTTCCAATGCCTCTTCCAAAGCCACTCGTGCAATCAATTATGCACCAATGTATCAATTACAGTGACGTCATATCCACATACACAATGGACTGTGGTTTATAATTGTACCATTATTATATAACAGTGGCATTAAAACTTACACTAACATAATTAATGAACATTAAATGAACATTGTTGTTTTCTTCTATAAACTACGGACAAGATTTCTTCCAAATTCCAAATAAAAAATTATCATTCAGAGCATTTATTTGCAGAAAATGAGAAATGGCTGAAATAATAAAAAAGGTGCAGAGCTTTCAGACCTCAAATAATGCAAAGAAAACAAGTTCATAAAGTTTTAAGAGTTCAGAAATCAATATTTGGTGGAGTAACCCACAGTTTTCATGCATCTTGGCATGTTCTCCTCCACCAGTCTGACACACTGCTTTTGGATAACTTTATGCCTAAACTCCTGGTGCAAAAATTCAAGCAGATGAGTTGTGTTCATCCATCTTCCTCCTAATTATGTTCCAATCAAAGAAACTCATAATTTTTAAGTGGTCTCTTATATTTTTTCCAGAGCTGTATACGGTCAAAAAAGTTATTAGGACAGGCCTACTTTTGGTAAAAGGCCCATTTTAAACCATTTATTTGGATTTGAAAGCATTTTCACATTTAAAACAACCAGTATAGCTACGGTTATCTCAACCAGGCCTGTGATAATTATTACTTTATTGACTTACCATACAATATATTGATGTATCTCAACAATTTGACACGTCCTATGGAAGCTAAACAACACTGCACTGACTAGTCATGTGCATGTGGGCCTCCTGCATTGAATACAGATGTGATTTTTGCCAAAATCACTTACCACCGGTCACTATCATTACCACTCACTGTGCTGTCCAAAACTATTTCCTATACACACATGACTTTGAGAAATGTGAGAAATATTATATGCCAACAACATACAGATAATGGAATGTCGGTCCCATTGATCTGTCATCTACTATCAGGCCTTGCTTCACCTCTAGATATTCACCTTGCCTTGCCATGAGAACGTTGGCACCTCACAACATATACAAATTTGTGTGTTCCCAAGAACTTAGATAGTGCTGTCCAAAGACTTTAAAACCAATTGTTGACCTAACCAAAATGCAAAATGAAAAATGTTAAAAGGTAAAAGAAAAAGAAAAAAAAAGAAAAAAGGCCATAATAATATGTAAAATACTTTATCAATTCAAGTGGCCTTGGCTTTACATTTCGCTTAAGCACACTTACGCCAGACTTCTGACATCCTACGCCTGTGTTATAACCTGTAATTAGCTCATCTCAAGCTGATATAAGTGTGCCCACAGCTGGACTCAAATGAATACTCTCCTTCAAACAGGAAGTGCAGTGGTGAAGGGGGCTGGAAAAACTGACAGATACATAAAGGAAAAGAGACAGAGGCAGAAAGAGGGAAAGATCAAGCAGGATAGCACCTACTCGAGGAAGCGGGTGATGTACTGGCGGCTGCAGCGGGACCAGTTGGGCGGGGAGTTCCCGTACAGTAGCTGTGGAGACATGACGAATGGCCTTTTCCCTACTGGCTCACAGTCGTTACCGTTACCATCATGTTGAATCCCAAAACTGCAGAACAGAAGAGCAGAGTGAGCAGCAGAACAGCTAAACTGACCACATCAAAGACGGGCCAATGAGGACAGACACTCTTTCATGACACACACTCTTTACTCTCTTCATAGAGAGTAGCCTGTGACTGGGAATTTGTGAGTGGTTGGAGGGCTGAAAAAATATTTTTTATCTTTTTGTGGTATTTTCAGTTTACACTAAATACACTCACTGACTAATGCAATTAGTATGTTGCAAACTCAGCATGCAGTTATGTCTCCAGCAGATGTACAGAATAATAATGGTGTGGTCTGATTAGACACTAGGGCCCCTTTTGTACACACTGCGCAAGGGGTGTTGCGATGCTCTTTGCTACCTTATACCCCATCAACAGTCTATTTTCATGCCTATTTTTGCCTGAGAAGTTAAAATAGCGTTGGAGTTTAGGAATAAATCTACATTGATGGGCGTGTTTGTCTGCAAGTGAGGTGTATTTAGGTACATTTCTGGTGTGTTGCTATTTTGGCAAGTTCTCCACTGACTGAAATAAACCTAGACAACAGTCAATCATCAGAGTTCATTCCTATAGATGTGCCCAGCACGCATACACCCCCGCTCATTAAACACACACCCACACAGACACACTACAGAGTACAAACCTGACTTTTATCTCAACATTAAAGAGAATAAAGAATATAAAATAACATTGCTGTTCCCTTAAATGAGCTGCTGGTGTATCTTCACAGTGTGAAGGCACAGGTCAGTTTCCTCTGCTGAGACGCACAAAGCGCCGTACTGTGTTCTCTTTAAATCCATTTCAAAGAATGACAAATTATAATAATTATGTCCTTTCATTTTTGCAAATCAAGGCTGTACTCACAACAGAAACTTTCTGCCACATTCCAAATAAAATACATTATTTACTCTTCTTCAGAAAAGTTTACGATCAAGAGGAATCTCCCATATAAGCAGCATTTATGAGCACTGTCTGTCTCCTGTATACATTATCAGGCTGTAGTGCACTTTGTACAGTGGAGTATATACAGAGTGTGTGGTCACATCTGGCTGAATAGTTACTTAGCTGCATAAATAAACCTCATAGAACAAATGTCTCGGCTCCAGGGTATGTGCTGTACCCACATGCTCTACACACAGAGGTGGAAGAATACATTGCTCCCTACAAATGTTCAACAGGCTAAATACATAAAGGATGAACTATAAAAAAACAGATCAGGTTAATTTACAGCGATTAAGTAACTGATTGCTGAGTGTTTTGTTGACTTGACTAAATAAATGAAACAAATTTGGCATTTATTAATTTAAATAACAATAATAAAGTTAGTAAATTAGTTTAGGTGCACTGTAATCTCTCACCAACTTAACATTTTCTGGTGACCCGAGTTCTGTGAGATGCATACATTAAGTTTTGCTAGCAATTCTAGATTTTTGGTCAAATTAAAGAAAATAAGTTGAGTCAATGAAATATTGTCTGTGAACCAAAGTTGGTCCAACTACATATTTTGCATTATGTCAGTGTCACGTCTGGCTCTGAAAGTACTTCTGTCTCTTCCACACTCAGCTTTGCTGTGATCTGCAGCCTCCGGACTACATTTCCCAGGATGCACCACACACAACATTTACACTCAATCTCGATCACATGACACAGCACATGACACTTCCAGGAAGCAGATCACCTGAGTTCTAACCACATGGTTTAGCCCTATAAAATGGACTCATTTGCTCTCAGTCATTCTGAGTGCTATCCTTGTACAATGTGTTTTCTATTGCCTGCATTAATCTTTTGTTTAATGACCTCTTTTCTTGCCCTGGACTGTTTGCCTACTCTGGTATGATATCTCCTTGTTCCTGCTACTTGTTTGCCATTATTGACTGTTTTGTGTTTGACCATCCCTCTGCCTGATTGTTATCATTTTTATACAGTAGTTAAAACAGTGCTAAAACGTTTAGCATAATGACTTTGAGTTGGATTGGTCAAATTTAGGGATTGTGTCGAGTTTCCAAAAATATATATATTTTTACATTGAGAAAACACAGTTCAGTTATGTGTAACCACTGTCAATTATTAAATAAAGTTAATACGCATTAGGCGTTATTCTCGTGAGTGTATTACTCCTAAAGGAAATTGCTATTTTCGTGTTTTGTGCCCACTTCAAAGGAACCTCAGCCTGAATAGAGTTATTATTCTGTGCTTAAAAACAGTCAAAACATGTTGTTCTTACAGAAAACAGAAGATTTAATTCCAGACTTGCTACACCCGCCTACAAATATCTGATTTAACATGGTATTTCCAAAAAACAAATAAGACATCGGCCTCAAAACAAGCCAACGCCAAGGCCTCATATAATTTCAGGCTTAGCGCTAAATTCCTTTGAAGACCGGCATATTCAGCTCTGCACCCACACCCATTAAGCTTTCTCCACACAAAGAGCAACACTGTGAGCTTTTTTAAAGCAGGCTCATTTATGTGCTGACACCATCTCTCCAATCTGAATAATCCCAGTGTGGAGAATAAAACACACAGATAAAATCGTTCTGTATCTCAGCGCAATTAATACCAGAGCAATGGTAGGAGTCGCGCTCAGATTCCCTGCTGATAAGTTGCAAATCATTTGGTGGATGTCTCGCGTCCTTGACTACAAAATCGTCTTTGCGTCCTCTGGAAACCGCGTGCTGCGTGCCATTCATAATAATAGGATTCAGATTGGCGGCGTGGGTGATGGCTGTTGTGCGTGTGCAATTGGCTCTGGTGGGCCGACAATGGAGGACAAATTACAAGTGCACATTTTGAGAAAACAGATGCTTTCAGAGGCTCAGAGACCCGCCGGCATCTCGTCTGTGAGATCAGTGATGACCCAAGAGTCATGTGCTCAAAATAAATACACGACTATTAGCAGTTCAACAGCTTTTACATGATACGACTGTGTAATTTTTTAGATACTTAAGCTACTCGGACAAAAAAAAATAGAATACTTGCACATTCATATTTTTTTACAGGGTATTCTGCTGTATTTACTGTCCAGGAAAGTTTGATATTAGAGCACTGCTTTGAAGATTAGTGAGAATTTGATTGCATTCAGCTACAAAAGCTAGATTTAGTGAGGTCAGGATGTTGGATGAGCTCCATCCCACCCTCATGATCTGATTTGTCCCAAGAAGTTAGTAGACGTTATTGAAAACGAATGACCATGAACGGAAGAAACAAAAGCCGTACGTTGAACGTACAGCACACCTGCATTGCCAAGTTTGCAATGAACATCTGACGGTTCTAATCAGCCAGTGGCGCACCTGTGTTTTCCGTTTCTAAGATAGCAAATATCCAGAAATGTACACCTCATGAACACACCTAATTTCCAGAGCACCTTGCCCATCAGCATAGCTATATGTATACAGTGTGTATACAGCTCTGAAAAAAAATAAGAGACCACTTAAAAATATGAGTTGAGAAAACCTCTGGAATATAATCAAGAGGAAGATGGATGATCACAAGCCATAAAACAATCAAGCTGAACTGCTTGAATTTTTGCACCAGGAGTGGAATAAAGTTATCCAAAAGCAGTGTGTAAGACTGGTGGAGGAGATCATGCCAAGATGCATTAAAATGTGATTAAAAAACACTGATATTCCACCAAATATTGATTTTTTTGTTATCTCAAACGTTTCTAATTTTTTTAAAATAAATGCTCTAATTGACAATATTTTTATTTGGAATTTGGGAGAAATTTGTCCGTAGTGTATAGGATAAAACGACAATGTTCATTTTACTTAAACATATACCTATATATAGCAAAATCAGAGACACTGATTCAGAAACTGAAGTGGTTTCTTATTTTTTTCCAGAGCTGTATATAAGCACACAAATGTGAGGAGTGGAAATTGACTGCTGGTGGGGTGTAAGATAGCAATCAGCATTATGACCTTCCTTGCGCAGGGTGTAAGATAGAGCCTCTAAAAAAGAATGGGACCCTATGGGGTGATGAAAACAAGTGGGTGAATGAGTTTATATACTGTAAGATAAACACTGTATTGTGTAATACTGTATTTGTCTCCTGCTGAATAAGATATTAAAGAGTTAACAGCTGTAAGGGAAGCTGAATGTTGGAGGACTTACTTGTGGCCCAGCTCGTGTGCTACAGTGAATGCCAGAGGTAGACCTGTGTCTTCATTGATGCTGCAGCTGCGATGGGGTTGGCACATTCCCGCCACATGAGAGAGTCCCAGCGTCTCACACGGCTTGTTGGTGGCAGCGCAGATGTCTTTCCTGTGCCAAAGAAATGTGCTTTTAGTTTATTATATTTTACCATGGACATTATATATATTTTTGGATACATCGGCCTGTATTTTGAGGTACAGAAACCCCACTGAACTGAAGCACAGATCTATTAAAAGCCACTGAGCAAAATCACCATTTTACTGATTTTTGCAGTTGCTTTTTACTTTGTCAGAATTTCATGAGAAATTGTCCAATAGAAATGCTCCAAAATGGCTTGAAATCAAATATTTTTACACAGACGTCTACTGAAAATTTCCCATTAAAATTAAAGATGCATTATCTAGGATTTAAACTCTAAAATATCAGCTTCAAAAACATGACAGAGTATAAGAGTAGCCCCACTATCATTACTACTCCAGTTTTAGCGTGCTAAACTGCAATATGCAATATGTAACTCTGGCAACCCAGGCAGGAAAGAGAAAATGCCATAGAGCTGCATAAAATATCATATATATAAGCGGACTCATGTATAGTCCAGAATTATAACTCTATCTCCTCAGCCTTCAGTGCTTCTATCACTTTCGGATGCTTGAGGTCATAGCTTTAATATTTTGGAGATACAATGTCTTTGCACAACAGGATTTTTTAAAGCTTACTGTATGTATTAAGACTATTTTCTCACCTTTAAAATGTATTTCTCACTTTATTTTTAGTCTCACAAGCTTAAAAAGTCATTAGATTAGACTGTGGATGGTGGAAGGGACTGAAGGCAAAATGATTTATAAATAAAAAACCCGTTCTGCACACACTGAACAAGGATGAAAGAAATACCAGGACACGAGAGAAATGATCTAGACTTCAGAGCGTCTGTCAGTTTTATAACAGAATTAAATAAAGTCATTCCGCGTTTGATCTGATGCTTGAAAAAAACATTATCATTTTGTTATTCTTGTATTTACATCTTTTAAATAGTTATTTGAGTGATGTCATAAAAGAACCATGCTTATGTATGAGATGTGAAAGTATAAAGAATACTGCTGTCTGAAAACAATTTTTTGCAAATTAGTCTGTATTTCACTTTTTTCACAGAGCATAGTGATGTATTACTGATTTTGTTTTGACACTTAAAATGATGCTGTCGAACAAAAACCTATATGTTTTTTACTTTTTAACACAAATGTGAATCTGACAGTTGTTCTTTACCCAGTTCTTTACCCAGTTCTCTAAAAGCTTCAAAATGACCTGGAATAAAATATTTTTATACTGACTTTCACGTAAAAAGAATGTTTTTTCTTCCGTTTTAAAGTTGTAATTTAAAGTCATTTTTTAGCAGGTCAGTGAAGTAAACAGCCATCATTTGTTTCCGTTGTTTTCCTGGTTGTGGGATCACTCAAATCCACAGTCAGTGATGTTAGATGTCCAGAATGCCTAGACCTATTATTGGTAACTGGAATGTAGGTCCATTTTCATTTGTGTTGGGGATTGAGGTGGCACATTTCACCTTCAGTTCTACTACTGAAGTCCTAACCAATGAGAGAGTTCACTTATCTCTATCTACATAAAATCTAAATGTACAATTTTCATTCATCATTTCACAAATGTACCCTTCTATTTACAAACAAACCTTGAAATAAAGTTGGAATTATAGCAGTGCAGCATTGAATAAAAAAGTTCCACACTGGTATTATTACTGATATGCATGCTGCACAGCAAAAAACTCAAAACTGAATAAGGTTATTGTTATAATGAATAGTTTATGCTGCTCAAGGTATTAATAGTAGAAACATGCTGCACTGGTATACATACTTTTATACAGTTATTTTAAAAATGTGGATACAGGGTTTGGTGACTTTAGACACATTTGCATGATTCCCAACACTTTTAGTTAAACATCTAGATTATTAAATAATTATTATTGATGTTATTCTTGATAACACACAACCTCGAGTGTTCTATTGCTTTTATACAACAGTTTTTTTTTTTTTTTTTACAAAATGAATGAAGAAAATAAATCAAGGAACTTGATGAATATGCATTAATATGAACTGTGCCTTCCGCCAAAAACACAACAGCTGTAACAGAACTGAAACTTAACTACAAAACGGTGTATGGTTCATACAGACTAACACCACGAAAGTTAGCTTGAAAGCAAAATTGGGAATAAGTGAAGATGGTAAGCGTGAAATAACGCTAATACTCTCCTCTCCTGCTCTGTGGAGTCGTCTCCAGGTGAAAGCTGCGCATTTGAGCATTTCTGCCTGTTTTGCTGGGTGGTGTTGGTTTTAGCTAGCTGGCTGGACTGTGGTTAGGTTAGCGTAGCTTGCTTTAGCTCAGCATTAACTTAGCTTAGCCTAGCCTGGTTAAGTTACCGTTCTGGCTGTCAGACGGCATTAGCCGAGCAATTTTCTTTCCCTTTTTTCCACAAAAGTCAAGTCAGCGCTGCGGGCGAGCGTGCCGCGGCTGAGCGCTAGCCTGTGCTTAGCTATTGAGCTAACGCTCCTGCTGGTGCCGGTGATTAAAAACTGTACTGTGTATTTACGCCGTTACTCGGCAACGCGTCGGCGGAGTGATACAAGTTTAGTGTGAGAAGGCCGTGATGTTGTCACATATATCAGCACGGCTAGAACACTTCTCAACCAATCAGATTGTGAGGTCGTAACTAACTGTTGTATAAAGCTGAACAACTGCACAGTTTCATTGTTTTTGAATTTTTACAGACTCTTGTCTGATAAAGTTTTCATATTGATAATCGTTGATGGAAACTGAATGTTTTAGGGTGAAACATCATCCTCTTTAATAAGATATGAAAACTGAAAGTGTGGAATTCGTCAACTGCTCAATAAGCTTTACAGGAAATGTGCCAAAATGACTGTTCATAATAATAAAACACAATAATACAACATAATACACTGGCCTTTTCTCTCAGCAATTTGTGGGTAAAATTAGAAGCTCTCACTGCGACATAAAACTAAAGAGGGCTAACAGACAATATCATCAGCGATCAGAAACATTACATGTATTGTGAAATAAAAAAGGTTCATCCATTACACATCCACCCTGCACAACGACGCTCGTGTCATCATTGTGTAGCCAGTCATTTCAGTGCTATTAAGCTTATTATGGGCATTTTTCACTATAGCAATAATTGAGGATATTAGCGTTAGCGTCATTCAGGCAGACACAAGGCAAAACAGTCTACATGAAAGAGCTTCAGACAGTGCGCACAGCTGGATTTTTAAAACAGACTTTGTGGAAGGTAAAAGATGTGCTTCATACAAAAACAACAGCGGTGGACAATAACATATTTATCTATCATTAAACAAACAACAAAATAGCCTGCATTTTAAATAAAAAGTATAACAACACTATCTTTTAAACATGAACTCACACACCCTTTACCTGCACTACTGCTTATACTTGCACATCTTTAATTCCCTCTACAACTGTGACATTTAAAGAATGGTATGCACATATTTACTTTACCAGCCTTAAGCTTTTATACCTCTATATTTGCACTACTGTTTATATGGGTCCTGTTTATACTGATACTGTCTTGTGTCTCTTGTCTCATGTATGCAGTGTTGGGAAGGTTACTTTTAAAATGTAATCCCTTACAGATTACTGATTACATCACTCAAAATGTAATTTGTAACGTAATCAGTTACATTACTTCAAGTGAGTAACGTAATCTGATTACTTTGGATTACTTACAATATTGTCATTTTTTTCAGCCTGAATGAATGTAGCAACCACATATTGCATATTATCCTTTTATTTTTCTTTCCAGTTAACAAATAGATAAACAAATAAAACAGCCTTTTCAATCACTTCATAAAAATACTTATGAAACCATTTCATCAAACAATTTTATGAAACACATCTATAAATTGATGATAAAACAATTTAAAACCAAACAATGTAACAACAACTGTAAGCTATCTACTTGCAGGTTTGCCACCAGTGTTAATTTTGACAACAAATTTTGATTTAGTCTTAGTCATAGTTTTGTGACGAAAATAGCATTTAGTTTTAGTCACAATTCAGTAATTTAGTCGACTTAGTTTTAGTCAACTTAATGTCATAAGAATATAGTCTACTAAAATTACATTAAATTTAGTCGACTAAAATGTAAAGGGTGTAAATGTAAATGCTTTTTTCATCAGTTCCCTTGAATTATTAACTATACACGTATACGAAATGAAACGTTTAATAACCACTTGAGTAATATTGTTAATGTTTGAATGTGAAATATATTTATAACTGATTTAATGTATATTATTATTATTATTATTATTATTATTATAGGTGTGTGACTATATATATTTTACATTTAAAATTTTGCTCTAGAAATCAGGTCATAAAACAACTGAATAGTTAAATTATAGTTTAAACAGAGCTGTAGATGCAAAAACAGCTTTTAAATGATCTAGTTTTATCTCCAGCACTAACCCAGCACATCTACTGGAGCTACAGTCTATAAATGAGATCAAAAACACACCTTCACACACTGTGCTGTAGAGATGCTCTCAGGATGTACTGAGAGACTTCATGAGTTAAAGTGAGAAACTTATGAGAAAGTGCTGTAAGGAACTTTACACAGACTTTTGGGTTCAGAGATTCACTTATTTTATTGTTTTATTTTGGATATATTATTGAGTTTCTTTCTGACTTGTTCCTGCTTTAACACTAGCTATATCTTTCCCACTGTGAGACTAAACAGATGATCTGATCTTAATGCGTGAGTTCTGTATCAGTTTTGTGTTTTAGTGCACTGCCGAGTTAAACACATCAGCTCATGAAATAACATCAGTATTAAAACGCGGATCTCTGCATGGAGATCTGTGGGACTCTGCTCTGCAGAAGCTGAAAGATTAGTGGTGTTTTTACCGGAGATGGAGTCGCTCCACACGGTTTACACGTTATCTTGTTTTTTGCGACGTCAAAGGAGAAATATATCGCCCCTCTCTCTCTCTCTCCCTGCTGAACGAGTTAACTTCCAGTCGAGCTCCGTAAGTATCGACAGGTTAATTCCCGGGTTTGTAACTGAGCGCGCAGCGCTACTGCAGGAAAAACAGGTACTGATTGGATGACTACCCCGCTTGTCCCGCCTCTCCACCTTCGCTAAAGTAGCAGTGATTGGATCTCTTCCTAACTGGTCACTACCTTTCACAGAACTAAATCAGTTCTGATTGGATTTCGTCCCTGCCAAACATTTTCGTCTCGTTTTTATTCGTTGACCAAAATGTCAATTAATTTCGTCTCGTTGTGTGTGCGGAGCCGCTGTCTGCCCCTCCTCCCTGTGTGTGTGTGTGCAGCGAGACGGGAGGAGGGGCAGACAGTTCCCTGTCATATCAGAGCGATTCACCGCAAAATGTTATTTGCGTTTTGTCAGTGTTGGAAGAACAAAAATAGGAAAGTACCGCAATGTAATCCTTTAATTTTAGCAGAGTAACTGTAATCTGATTACCATTTATTGAAGCAGTAACTGTAACGGATTACAGTTACTTATAATTTGTAATCTGATTACGTAACGCCGTTACATGTAATCCGTTACTTCCCAACACTGCATGTATGTCTATATCTGTGTCTTTGTCATATTGTATATATAGCATCTCTCATTCATTATACTGTTTTTTTTAACTATAAGACACTTAAAATCCTTTCATTTTCTCACAAATTCTTAGTGCATCTTATAATCCGGTGCGTCTTATGTATGAATTCTTCCACTCAGGTTATAAGGAGCAGTAAAGCCACTCAACTGAAGTGCAGCATTATACAGAAGTTTCAGTCAAGTTTCTCCATCACCAAGACTCAGAGACTGGAGCAGTATTAGCATTAGCCGCTAATAGCACAAAGCGCTAGCTCTTTTGTCGTTCAGAGGTGAGTTTTTGTCTGTAGCCTGCTGCTAACTCCGGCTAGCACTGCTGGAGCAGCATTAGCATATAGTGTGAAAAATACGCTATTTATAATTGTTATTTTGCTGTACTTGCTGTAACTTTGAGGAAGGAGAGTAACATACTTTCAATCCTCTGTATGTCCTGTACATATGCAGAGTTGACAATAAAACTACTAGACTTTGACTTGACAGGATATATATTCAACATTTAACCGACAAAGCACGATACATTAACCACTTTTCTTTTTGTTCACATAAAAAAGGGAAATTTACACAGATAAAAGCAGTGAATCTTTGGTAAACAAAACAGATGCTATTGCTATGATAGTTCAGCTAACGTTACTAGCCTAGCCCTGTACAGTTCATACCTTTTAGCTGGAGAAAAGACAGTGTGTAAAAAGATAGTACACTTATGCAGCACGTGGTAAAATGATGCTGAATGCTTTATTTTTTGCCTTTTTTGCTAGTGTTTTGCGTTTATGGTCATTTTAATGGACATTAATGCAGCCAGACTAATTATTGACATGTATAAAAAGATTTGTGCAGTAGTAATTAGATGATTAAGATTGTTTGTCTTTGTACAAAAATAATAATAGAAAAATTAGATCCATACTGAATAATCCATTTTCTACTTTAACCTCAGAGAAACTCGTAGTACTCAAGTCCACAGCTGAAATAACTAAAAACACACCTCGTAAGAAGGACTGCCACGTCATGGTGCACCGGATGGTCATCTCCTTTCATGTTAAGGTGTTTCTGCCATTTGCAGAAGCTGTTAAGGCTGTTGTCTGCATGGTGGGTGATCTTTAGATCCTCCTGATTATATCATGGAGTAAATGGGGAAAATTGTCAGTAATCAGAAAATGATCAATAATAAAAGTACTGCATTCAATTCCACATGTAGTTCATGTAGTGGCGGAGCATGAGAAGAGAGTTACGTAACTGAAGATCTAATAATAACTTTAAAAATATCTATTTTTATATTCTACAGAATCCATCTCTTCAAGGTTTCAGACAATATCTTGGATGTAGGCCATCCATATATGGATGAATGGTTCCATTTGTGTTACTCCACTTCAATCTCCTTTTTATCACTGTCTGATTTAGACCTTCTGATCTGCACCGGCTGAAGGTCTGTCCATCTTACCTCGTCCTGTTCTAGCAGAATGAGGCGTACGACCACAATGTTGATGGCGTTTCCAATGCTGGAGTCATGAAACAACCCTGCAACCTGTACAAAACACAAAGAGCACTAAATTATGACATGTATGACCCGGAATAGCATAACCTCACCTCAGGTGAAGGCTGTAAAAGATGGGAAGAACAGGTTAAAACAAGGAATGTATATACCTGCATTAACGCATGCAATTAATTAGTAAAACATTATTATTACAAAAAAAAAAATTAACCTTAAAAAACGATTTTTTTCTGGGGTGGTGAGAATGTCATCTGGTCTTGATCTGATACAGCTATCAAATATACTTCTTTTTAATTGAGATAAACTGCTGCTGATAAGGCACAGTTTAATCTGATATATTAGCCAGATAAAATACTGCTATAAACAAATGCTGTCTCTGCTGATCCATGCTGTTTACACATGCAGTAATGTGCAGCGTTCACTGCTCGCAGCAGCACTGCATGTCCTATTGAAAACACTGTGTTTGAAAGCGTTCAGAGTTAAAGCAGCTTTAAACTGGACAGATATAAACGCCTGAAGATCGAAACTTCTCGCAATATTTACTTTCTTGCTCCCACGCCAGACAGCTTTGACCAATCAGAGGAGACAATGTGCTCACATGGTTTATTCCTGCACATTTTGGTGCGTTTTGGTTTATGCACGTGTGAAACAAAACCAAGAAACAGAGAAAGGAACACTGGACTGACCTGTAGGATATGTGTGTGTGGGGACTCCAGCATTAAATATTGATTGAAATAATGATTTATTTTAAGTTATCTTTTTGCACAAACAATTGTAGCCAGACACCAAAGGTCACAATTATTATCACCCACTGCACTGTCTACTGTAAATGTTAATTCAGCTTTCTATTACGTATTCTCGCCATATTCTCACACATGACAGTGTGGAGGAATAGTAAATGTTTACACGACAAAGAAATACACAGAAACGTACCATCTATCTGCCACCCACTTTCAGTACTCACTTAAACTCCAATAAATCAGCATGCTATCCAGTGTTAAATCTCTCGCACGAAATAACACCTCAAAACTGTTTGCAGATGTTTGTATTCCCAAGCTGTTCTCTGGACAACAGTTCATGGGCAGTTTATATATTTATATTAATGTTTACAGTGTGTTTATAGGCACTAATAAATCAGATTTTAGTTATTTCAATCCAGTTATTTATTCAGAATATTTACATGGCTTCGGGTAATTAGACAATTTGATATTGTTTCAAAACATATAATAGTACACAGTGCTACCCTTCTTACAGCTTTGTCTACAGAAAAAAACTAAAGCATACATTTGTATACATGCTGATATGATCAAATCTGATGACTTCAGCTCTTTTTATTGGATTTCGAGGTGTTAAAAAAAACTAAGAAACCTAAATTCTAAATATGCATTTTACTAAATTAAATATATTTAGATGATACCTGCATAAATCTCATTGTATTATATTTTTTATTGGATTTCTAGGTTTTAATCCAATGGCAGAAGTCTAAGAAATCATTTTTTTTTTTTCATGACTCGACCAATCGAATAATAATTAGATACTCACATAAATCTAATTGCATTAAAATCTGATTATAGAGTAAAATTATATTAATGTTAGGTTATTAGATTTTACCTGGAAATATAGAGTATTCCATATGGAATAAGATAGTTTATTATGTACTGAACCTGCAGCTGTCACAATTTAAACACTGCACTCCTGCTATTTCTATAGAAACATAATTTAGTCATTAAACAGAAAAGAAAAAGGAAGAAAGAGGAAAAAAGCAGAATAAAAAGGTAAAATCCCTCTAATAACGTTAAAGTAAAGACTGCAGAGCCCCCGTGCAGTGTAACAGCTTAGCATACACACCTATCTCCCTCTCCCCACAAAGTCCTCATTGAAGTCTACGAGAACAGACAAGACTTTCATGTGCCGCAGGTGCTCATTATGAAGTGTTCTAGTGAATTAATGAGCCACCTTTTGTCTGTTTGGTGGGTCAGAACTTTTTTTTTTTAGCGTTAAGTTAGAGCTGAGCTTTAACTTCCTGTTTCTACAGTCTGTAATCAAGGCTTGATGACAAAGCTTGACAATTAGGCCACTTATGATCACTATAGTATCATGGAAATTGAATTTTTTCTTGAAAATAATACAGATTTCAAATAAAAAGAAAAAATCCTACAGACCACTGCGTCAATTCAATGAATAAAAAAACTAATCTGCTGTTGGTGACCAGGATTTAACTGGAAAAGCAATACGAAAGAAATTCTCCTCTAATTGGACAGATATGATAACTTACTGCACATGTCCTAATCCAATTTGAAATGCAGTATCTTGTCTGAACTCCTGGGAATTCTCTCTAACAACTGGGAATTTGTTTTGCTGAGCTTTTGTCTGGGTGATTTAGCCCGGCGCATTCTCTCTGCACAATATATAAAGGCTCTCATTCATTCTTGCCTCCAAGAACTTTCCAGGCTGTAAAAGAGGAGGGTTTTCTAACCGACAGGATGAAACGCATAGCTGAGCAAGTAGCACGGATACAGTCAAACAGGCTTTGTGTCCCATTCATTCATCAGCTTGTGCCACCTAGGATAAACAGTGGCTATTCCACACGATTAACCATCTTGGACAAGGATCCAGCTTGATGGATAAAATACAGGGTTGCAATGGTATGAGAATTCATGGTATGACAGTGCCCTAGAAAATAGCATGAGATCATTGTAGGACAATATTTCACCACTGGTGATACACTAGACAACCTCAGAAAAAAATCTACTGCTTTTAAATATTAATAACTGAAATCTAGAAATGTTCCACCATCCAACATTTTCCTAACATTACATTTTTGTTAGTGTTTAGTGCTTTACCCGTTAGAACCTGTATTTCAGCTACACTTCAGTCCTTCAGTCTCAGAACTACAGTTTTAAAATTATTATTAACATCAGTTTAATTGGTCCTAGAGGAAAACCCTGTGGAACCTCACAAGATATGCTACATCGACCCACAGTCACAATATAGAGCTTAGATCAGGCCCAAAAAAAATCAACCATGTGCACGTTCTGCCCGAGCCCAACCTTACCCAACTCATAAACTCTGTCTTTATGAGCCAAAGCCCGAGCCTGATTTAAGCTAGACTTAAACTAAGCTTTTTAAAAACATATTCAGGCTGTTTAAATGAGCTAAATCTGTTCTGAATGATGTTAATTAACATTGCAACACTAAAGAAGCATAGACCTCTTATGTAAGAAAAATGTTTATTAAGAAGTCAAGTGCGTAATGTGGACCTATGGAGAAGCTCATGTATGAGTAAGCCCCAGAGCTGCGTGATTATAACATTATATCCTGTTTAACTTTTTTAAAACAAAGTTTGATTGGTTACTTTGCGGTATTGTTTATTGATTGTCACGGAATAACGACTAAGTAAAGTGGTGAGAAATCTCTGACCCAGCCCGAGATCAGATCGAGCATCTGGGAGTTTAGATTGTCTGTGTTTCAATAAAAAGATTGATATTTTACACCATGTATTGGCATGAAACATTCTAAATGATACAATATATTGCAGCATCAATATACCCTCCCACGCCTAGTGTGCAGTGAAAACCCTAACCGCTGCAATATTAATACAGTACATAGAGCAGTGGCAGAAAACTTTGTTGTCAAACTGTCAAGCTGTCATACTTTCCTTCAGGCAAGATGTTGCCCATTTACGCACAAATGCCAGGAACAGACACGCCCTCAGGGATGTTTTATAGAGAGAGATGGCATTAGAGTGTCTGCACAACCTTGGCATCCAGCAAACAGAAAGGGGGGAAAAATGGAGAAAAAAAGCTTCAGAGGAAACTGCAGCTAATGGAATGTTTCCTCTTTACATTACGGCTCTCGAATCCAACAAAACATCAGTAATGGAGACATTTTTCTGTTCTTCCTGAGGGCTTTTCCTTTACATGCCCTTCAGTGGCAGCAGCAAACTGAACTGAGTGTATTTTGGAAAAAATTATCTAACAGCCTGCAGCTGTATTACAGCAAGGTCAGCTGACTTGGACTCGACTCAACTGAATGAATGCTGCCTCAATGTGCTGTGCAGCGGGGGAAGGCTAGAGCCTAGGAGTTAAAACTGGAAACAATGGGGAATTGAAACATCAAAACAGACAAAAGGAAAGAGTGCTAGTGAGGAAATTAGGGAAACTGGAAAATGAGGCCAGGATGATGATCTATGTGTGGATGAATGAGTAAGATTGGCACGTTTCACGTATCTATGTCTTTGATTAAAACCAACAGCCTCTAAAACTGCTGAGATGTGTCTTGCAGTATTATTGCAGAGTTTGGGGAGTGGAGAAAAAAATTCTAATTAATGGAAAACAAGTGTCCTGGCATGACCATCCCCTCAACGTCTAATACAGTATATAAATCATAAAAAGTGGAGTGTGGAGAGTGGTTTGATTGGTTTGCTTTTCTGCTTTCTGACAGAATGTAATGAATAACAAAAATGAACAAAACTGGGACCGAGGAAAGTTTTACACCACAGTCATTGATTGGGATCATGAATAGTTAAACATGGGTCACAGCTGGGTTATACACTATACATAGGGCCTAGATGAGACCCAGGTGAGATTGGGGTGGGCTGTAACAATGGAGACCATTTGGGAAGCCCACCTGTGTCCTAGTAACAACACAAACATGTACAAACTGACCTAGATCCCATGCCCACCTGGAACCCACCTATAGCCCATGTTTTAATCCACGTGAGCCCAGAATGAGCACTGTCAAGAGAAGAAGGTTTTTTGACAGGTTTGGGAGCATTATTGTTTAAATTTGGTTGAATTCAGGAAAATGGGTGGAGCACAGTCTTCCCAGAGAAGGGGACATTACACTTGCTGCCAACAGGTTCAGGTTTATCTGCTTTAGAGAGTTCTATTCTATTGGCAAACTTTTCTACAGGGAATAGGCAAGCTGTGTACTGTATTTTCAGTAATACAAGGAGCTTTGAAAATCCTTTAATTTTGCCCAATGTGTGCCTTATAATCCGGTGCGCCGTATGCATGAATTTTACCAGTCAGGTTGTAAGGAGCAGTAAAGCCACTCCGCTGAAGTACAGCGTTATAAAGGAGTTTCAATTAAGTTTCTCCAGCACCAAGGCTGGAGCAGTATTAGCATTAAGTGCTATCCACAGTGCTAGCTCTTTCGCCATTTAGAGGTGAGTATATTGGACTGTAGTCTGTGTGTTTACCATGTTAAAACAAGCTATGTGGGAAAAACCACTAGCTGATAGTGCCCTGGTTTCCTGAAATACTCAGGGTTCCTCAGTGCTGTCAGGCAGCATTTACTAGTGCTTAGCACTGCTAACCGTGGCTATGCTGAAATACTGGAAATCTGAGCTTACTCTAAGCAAATGTAAGCGTTTTACACAACCAAATAAACTATTTTCAGAAGATAAATCTGTGTCTATTAACATCCAGCACTTGTTTGACTTTAAAATAAAGTATTTTTTAAGAATTAAATTTGTGTTTACTTAGGAGCCCCCAGCGACTACTGTCGTTAAAAATGCGCCTTATAATCTGGTGCACTTTATTATATGCTGTGCCTTATAGTCCGTAAAGTGGTTTAATGGATGACTTTATGGATGGTAAAGACCAATGAGTAAACTTTTCTATTAAAAGTATATAAATTTATGCAAAACTCTCTTATTTATACAAAAATGCTAAACTCTAAAACAGAGGTTAAACACACTTAGAAACATACTTACAATATTCATGACTGAAAGAACGTAGCTCTCCACTCCATTCCTGCCGTGGTACTCCACCATTTTCGGGTCAGCCACCACCAGCGTCTCCACCCATTTCTCTCTGCTGATAGAGCGTTGTCTTCGGCGGTGTTGGCGTTTCTCCCAGCGCTCCCGCTGTCTCTCCACTCGGACGACTCCTCCCCGAGGATCTGAGACAGTAAACTCCTCATTCAGTAAAGCCATCACTCAGCACCATTCATTGACTTCATCACTGAGCCTCGCTTTCAGTCCACATCAAGCCAAACTTTAGAGACTTTTATCTGCCAAATAGTTGAGCAATCTGCTTTTACAGGCAGCCAAAACATCTGGAATTGGAACTGTAATTGTGAGTTTTAATACACTGTGCAAACACAATTAATAAATAAATTATAAATAGAATTGCTGTGCTTGTGAATTTTTTTATTTATTTGCTGTACGCTCTTAAAAATACAAAGGTGCAACAAAGTGTTCTTTGAGCAAAGCTATGGTAGCACCATTTTTGGTTGTTGTAGTAGTATTCTAAAAACTTTCTATACTGGTAAAGTGGTTCAATTTTTAAATGATACAAGGTTCGCTGTTAAAAACATTGGGCCTCATTAATGAAATCTTCATTTATACATGTAGAAACTGTGAGTAAATAACTTTCCACCAAGGACTAGGGATGCAGTGATAAAATATTATGATCAGATGTTGATTAATAAGTATTAACTAAACTAGCTGGACCAGGTATTGACTATTTAAGCCAATCCATATGTCCGATCAATTCACTGAACCTGATGCCTGAACTGTGTTTGTGTTAGGCTCTGGCTCAAACCCTGCTGAGCCCAGCTGTTAGCATCATGGCTAAACCACTCCAAACCTGCTGAGGTTTGCTGATGTGACTGTTAGCCTTGTGGCTTTAACTCAGCTGAGCTTGGCTATTAGCAGTGCTGCTTACCTTCTGAACTCAACAGATTCTCCCATGGCTTTGAATCGGTTTTTGGGTATCAACCAAATTTGCATCATATTTTTTCCCATTCTTTAGATAGAATTTTAACTTATACTCCGTACATTTTCACACAATTATCTAAAATTTCTACTCTTTACATTTTAAAAACAGCCTTGTCACTCCTATTTAATTTCAGCTTTTTTCTTTCCGGCTTCTCACCTTTCAACGAAACCCTTATCCAGATAAATCTCTCCATTCAGACAGAGTGAACTGATTGTGATTGCACAAGTCCCTTCATTCATTCATTCATTCATTCATTCATATTCAGGTGAAACAGGGAGCCTAGTGCATCCCAAGTTACATTATAGTCATTATGGCTTTTAGAATATTGTGTTTTGAGGAGGGGGCACTATAGAGCACTATAAAGTAAAATACAGAAGTATTTTAAACCCTAGTATCTATACTTTTACCTACAGAGTAATTAATGGGAATACTTTTTACACCTTTGAGTAAAACTGTAATACTGTAATGTATCTGGGTATTCATGAAAAAAGGTTTTACAAACAATTTGTGCCCAAATTTGTCCTGCTTCGATTTCAGTGGTCTGTTGTTCCGTACGTAAACCCAAGTTCCTCAATGGTTCCTCTATGGTATTGCTGAAACAACCCTTTGTAGCACCTTAAGGTTTTGATTGTTCAAAGTAAAGAAGCCATTAGTGCCCTCATATCCTGCCCTTTTACCTTTAACCCCACAGGTCCCATTTGATGGCTTTTCCAACGACAAAGGCTGCACCAGCTGGTGGTCTGTTTGAGAAGTATCCCGCTTATAGATCACATGGGCCTGAGGCTTTGCTGTTCCGTGCGGCTGCTCCAACGGTCTGATGAAGAATTCCTCTTCCGAGAGTTTGAACAGTCCTGTCTACAGAAAACAGGAGGTCAAACCACACTGACACTAATTATAAGCCCCATAAATCCACAGGACATGCATTATCCTCCCTATTATGCCTATTTGGAACTTCCCCTCGGGCTATATAAAGTACCTGCGAGAGGGAAATCGAGGTGAAGTTTGGTTTATATTTGGAAATTCTTCGCAGGCAGCCAAGCATTCAGCTTATTTGAGAAGAACACATTTGGAATACAGCTAAAGATAAATGGGCAACAGATGAAACTGTGATGGTTGGCATTAGAGGTCTGAACAACTTTTATAGACTGGTCTACTTTTGAGAATTAAAAGTCTCAAAAGTAATATTTGTAAGTTGATTGAGTTTGAATATTATAAAAGAAAATGGTTCTTAGACATATACAAACACTATCTATCTATCTATCTATCTATCTAGATAGATAGATAGATAGATAGATAGATAGATAGATAGATAGATAGATAGATAGATAGATAGATAGATAGATAGATAGATACTTTATTAATCCTGAAGGAATTTAGCTGCCAGTAGCAGTTACACAACACATTAGAAACAAACAATAAGTGTAGTACAATAAGAGAGCACAGTGAGGGATATAAAATTCTAAACTGTGACTTACAAATATATAAACAAATATATAAATACAAAAACTATACAAAGTGTGGAAGTAATCAGTCGTAGATATGAGGTAGTGCAGTAAAATAATAAATAAAGGCCTCAAAATTATAGAATTACTACTAGAATATTTGTAATAGAATTGCTTCTAAATACTTTACTCTGATTGCATGTACACTGACCTTCCACATGTCATGGGACAGAAGCTAGTATTGTGTCCCATGACTTTTGCCATGTCTCATAGAAGCTAAAGAATGCAACACTGACTGAAAGCAGAGATAAGTGTGTTTGGTCTCCTGTACTGAATATGGATGTGATTTCTGCTGGATTCACTTGTCTGTTTGCATAGGCAATTCCTGCCACACATAGCTGGTCATGTCTAAATCAGCCACTGTGTGTGATTTTTGTGAAATCACCTCTTTTCACACTGCTGCTGATTCGGCATTGCTAAGTAGCATAACAGCATGCTCGGAGGAAAGCGAAGCAACTCGGTTCAGATACATCAGCTCACAGATGCCTTGTGCTGATTGACATCACCCCCTAGGAGTTATGAGGGTAGAGAGTGCCATCTACCCACCCAGAGAGAGCATGGCCAACTGTGTTCTTTCAGCGCATGACCAGGATTAGAACCAAAGATCTCCCGATCATAGTGGCAGCACCTTAGTCTGCTGGACCACTTGGAGCCCACACACTGCACCATCACCAATCAACAGGACTATTTATACTGGGATTCAGTGGTTGCCACACCCCTGATTTAACTGTGTTTGTTATTTCTGTTAACTCTGGTTGCCCTTTGAGTACGATTTCTGTTCTTTTTTAATCTCTGCCTGCTTCTTAATTATTTTTGTCTGGTGTTTTTGGATTAATAAACCTGCCTTGCATTTGCATCTAAACTACTTTGTTTGGTTCTGACATAAACGTTTTAAATGTTCCAGGTCAAATGTCTGAGTGTTCTTAATAACAGAAATTATTATATAACACTATTTTTATACTAGCAGCTTAGAATGGTTTAAAAATGACAATTATATAATTTATCGTAATCATTTCTGGGACAATATATCATCCCAGAAACATAGTTATTCGCAACATAACACATTTATCCAACACAAATTCATCATCCAGCTACTCACCAAGCCGTCACAGGTGCTCACAGCTGCTTGACCCTTGGTGGCTGAACTGCTCCACACTTCCCCGAGAAAGTAGCACACAGAATGGCCATGAGAATGTAGCGTGGATCCCTGGAGACCACCGTACCGCCGCTCTGTGAGGAAACCAGGGGCTAAAAGGTGAGGGTTCAGGCTGAGATTGAAATGCAGCTCCTGGCCGCCGTACTGCAGGTTGTAGAAAACGTGAGGCAGACTTTCTCCGCTGTCCTCCGTCTGCCTCCGGCGAATCCGACTCACGCGATGAGACACAAGGTTGGAGATAAAATGTCCAGTTGAATCCACTCTTTGAGGATGAATAACCTCATATTGAAGAAGCCCTTCTAGCGAGCTATCTGCAGAAGAAATCAGGAAGATACACTGCATTAAAGGAGTTGGATTTTTTTTTGTGTGTTGCCAGATAGCGTCAGGGAACATATTATAGTTAGGTCTGTTACAATAATTATGTTATAGAATTAATATAAAATGAATTTAAGGCTAGGCCAAAAATGCATATTACAGTATTTTTCAAGATTCTGGCAGTTTCACGGTATATCACAGTATTTTTTTTTTTTGCATGACTGGGCTGTAATATAGGTTTGTGAGTAACTGTACTGTTAGGAGTACATATAATATGAAACACCAAGGCTTTAAATTAAGGATTTGATTAGTATTGGGTTCACTTTGTCCCACAAAATTACACAATAAATAAAATCAGACTTTATGATCAGAAAAACAGCTAAAGAATGTAAACGATAGACCTTCAAAAATAGATACGCTAACAAATCTAACACGGCTTTCTTTACTAAATAAAATATTTTAATAAATAGTTCCATTAACACTATAAACAAACCTAAAATACTCAATGTTTAAGTATTCAAAGAGATATTGCTCAAAAAGATATATTTCTAAATAGATAAATAAAAGTTTAATATCAAAAAATGTACTATATGTTACTCCTGAAGCCATTAGAGGCATTACAGTATTTAAATGAGCTACAATTCCCTTCTTTCTCCAGTTAACAAATACATTCAAATCCTCCTTCAAGCTACAGTATTAATATATTTAAAAGTGCTGTAGTTTCTGCTCTTTTTTACTGAGATAAAAACATCCATACAGAAGAAACAGCAGCAGGAGGTGTTTTGATTTCTCTGCAGGATGGAGCTAAACCAGCCGATGACTTTCTTCTCTGACGGTGCTGTTCTGCACGCCGCTCTGCAGCGCCCTCTAGCGTTATGGCGGTATGAGAGAAACACATACCGGTTCAAGTTCACCCCATGTTATACCGAATGAACAGGTATATCGCCCAGCACTAAATTAATTATTGCACAATATATTGACATAACCTCAATCATTTTTGCTAACTTTAATATTGCCCATTAATATTTTTCTCATGAGCTGGTATGTCAACCTTGTTTTAGAGTTGTGAATATGATTTATTTATGTTTTATTTGTGTAGAATATAAAAAAAAAAAACATTAAAACCACCTTCAAGAACTGACTGGTCGCTCAAGGGATGCACAATATTAAAAAACAGGATTTGTTTTGTCCAGTATTGGAGTTCAATAAATGATATTTGGCAAATATAATCTGTCTCTGGTAGATATGTCATGGGAAATGATCAAAGTTAAACTTAAAACTTTCATTTGTATCAAACAGCAAAAAAGCTTTGTTACTTATTATATACTAGTGTATCTCAAAAAATATATACCGGTAATGAATATCATTGAAAAGTTACTTTATTTCAGTAATTCAGATCAAAATGTGAAACTAATATATTATATAGATGTCTTACACACAGATTGTATAATGTATTTTAAGTGGACCAACACCAGCAGATGGCATGTCTCTCAAAACCATCACTGATTGTGGAAACATTACATTCCAGAATCTGCTCCCTTGATTTACAAATAAAATATAAAATTTACTGATGATCATTGATGGTTTGGAGAGACATGTCATCTGATGGTGTTGATCCACTGTGTTTTATTATCAAGTCCAAAGTCAGTGCAGTTTTGTTTTCCCACAAAATCTTACAGCACTTCATGCTTCCCTCTGCTGACAACTTTTATGGAGATGCTGATTTCATTTTCCAGCAGGACTTGCCACACTGCCCACACTGACAAAAAGTACCAACTGTTTTTATATAATATTCTTAACTGAACTACTGAAATTATGTAACTTTCCAGTGATATTCTAATCTTCTGAGATGCACTAGTATACAGTTGCCTTTTCTTGCCTTTTAACTCCACATCCTGTTTGTGGACAGCTGCACGTACAGTACACACATTGCTGATTACAATGCTTAAAAACAATCTATTGCACATTATTTACTTGGAATTGCCACATAAGTGTTTTGTTTAAAACTAAAGTTGCCAACAGACAGATGTTCAGATTTAGCCAGTATTTCGAAGTAATTTGATTATATATTTTACTCCAGACGAGAATAACGTGCACTGTGATAAAACATCTGCCTTTTATTCATTTTACTACATTTGGAACACTACAGCAACAGATGGTTTATTTCTTGGTAATTCTACCCAACACAGATTTAGTACTATTCTATGTGTTATAGATATTCATGATTGGCAAACACAGCAGACTTGATCCATAAAATAGAATCACTTCTGGGTTTTTAATGGTTTTGGTCTGAATTGGGATGAGCTAAGGGCTGTGTAGAGTTGCATGTGCACAGAATTGGCTGTGGTGGACTGAACATGCATAGAAACACACTTGAAAACTATACCTTGAACTATTGATGTCACTACTCAAAAATACTCAATTCTTTCCTGGATTTGGTGTCCTTTTGACACTACATGGCTATAGATTACATGAACAGTTCCATTTATTTCCAGTGATTTTAAAATCCAGGAATGGAACCTGGATTCAAGAACCAAATTTGATGACCTTGGTTTTAGGGGTTATGTCACTTTAAAAATAAACAGTAAAACTGGACGATTTGGCCAACATTTATATCATAGAATATTTCTTAGTTTAGGTTAATACAAAATAATTACAATATCAATACAAGCAACTCTTCGATAACTGTCACTGTTGGAGTACAGAGCCACCGTGGTCAGCATTGTGGATCGACACACTGCCCCAAGTTGCTTGTATGGTGATCTATTGAGCCATTGCCCACAACAGTCACCCTAGTAGTGATAAGAGGGACACTTACACCTCAGCTACCATATCATCGCTGTCCTATGAAAAAAACTTATCTCTATTTTTGGCGATTTTGAACACACAAACTGTCCCTTACACTGTGCCATAATTTCTTGATGAAAAAAACAGTAGAAACTCTTCAAAATGACCTAAAATAAACTGTTTTTACATTGACTTCCATAGAAAGTTTACCAGGTTTTTTCTCTCTCCTGTAAAGTTGCTGTTTTGGAGAGTTTGGTGTTTTTCATTGGACAGCAACGATATGTGTTTGCTCTCATGGCAGCATTTCCAACTGGCGTAGTTCAGCAGGATAATGCTTGCCCATACACTGTAAGCATTTTCCAAGTATGTCTCAGTCTGGTTGCCAGATTTGTTGGCAAATAAATTTATGAAACCTGTTGGAACACCCACTTCAGCAACACGAGTGTGCAGGATCTACAGGCCACGCTGCGACATAGAGAACCTTTAGAGAACCAATGCCCAACCGTATTTTATTGTGTATCCAGGCTGGATGAGACCCAACAGGACACAGGACAAAAAATTTATATCACAGTATTTTTCAAGATTCTGACGGTTTCACAGTTTATCACTATATTTTATTTATTTATTTTGTTTTTTTGCATGACTGGGCTTTAGTTTTAGTATAGGTTTGTGACTTACTGTACTGTTAGTAGTACATATAATATAAAACACTAAGACTTTACATTAAGGCTCTGATTACTATTGGGTTTACTTTGTCCCACAAAATTACACAATATATGAAGAAATCAGACTTCAATAGTGTAAAAACAGCTGAAGATTTAAACAATAAACCTTAAAAAGAGATACGCCAACAACTTTAACATGGCTTCCTTTTCAAAACTAAATATTTTAAATAGTTCCATAAACCTTATAAATGGACCTAAATACTCAATGTTTATGTCTTCAAAAGAGATGCTCTTAAGATGCTTTATTTCGCACCTCATTTATGGATATGGAGTTTTATCACTTGTGCTGAATAAATGACTCCACACCCAGGACAAATTTTAAGCTGTCTGAACCTTTTGAGGCAATAATTGCTGTTTGCAGTTGTTTTTCTATTTTACTCAGATAAAAAAACAATGATACAGTGAGGAACAGCAGCAGGAGCTCTTTAGATAAAAGGCTGTTCTCATTTCTCTCCAGACAGGACAGAGCGAGATGAACGTTTGACTCCACAGAGCTGAACTATCATTACTCCAGTATGTTAGCTTGTTATGGTCACTTGCTAGCGTTAGTTAGCAAGCTTTACCAGTATGCTTTTTTAGCGGTACCGTTCTACACAGCGCTCTAGAGTTTTTCCCAATAAACTTATTCTTTCACTCTAATATCATAATCTCTTACATTTGTTATCATTACAATTCAAACATTTAAAGTTTAGTTTGATTCCAACAGCTTCAACCTTCATTATTTTTTTTGTCAGTGAGCAAATAATAATATTAAATAAATGATTGTCCAGCCTAGTCCAAGACAATTCAATCCATTATATTCACATTTTAGCAAAAATGTGTTGATGATTTAACACATGATTTAACATTTTTCTTCAGAACCTTCATCTATAGCTCTTTAGCTCATCTAGCTATTTCCCAGCACTGTTCAAACTTTACCCTAGATATCCTGAATGAGAAACACAGACAAAGAGAAGATCATTCCTCTATAGAAAACTGTCTACAGTGCAGGGAGGAGGGGGGTAAGCTTGTTACACTGTATGAACTAAATGAAATGCTGTAAACAGCTGTAAAATTTTCATTCAGAAGAGCTGAATACAACAGTATAGTAAAATGTAGCTACACTTACTACAGTTTCCTGTTAGTGTGGGGGGAGCAGTGACAATGAAACAAAGAAAGGATGGAGCAGTATGTAATACTCTTGGCAGAACCAATGCATAACACTGGATACAATGGCACTAAGAATAGTGGATGTGCAGAATGATTTGTTATGCACGCCTCTGGCTTCGAAATTCTTCCAGTACAATAAGCTATCTCCTCATCTTTTCTTCAGTAGTCTATCTGGCTTCTGGCTTATTCCAGTACAATAAGCTATCTCCTTACATATTCTTTTAGTATCTTTAGATGGATCTTTGTGGTACAATAAGCTCGCCTTTACTTTTTCTTTTTCTCCAGTATGTGGAATCTGGATCCTTTTAGTACAATTATATTTCTTTACTTTTTCTTCAGTGTCTGGCTTCTGGATGTTTCTGGTACAATAGGTTATGTCCTTGCCTTTTATTTGACCTAAAACATCAACTTCAACACAGTTTATCTTAGCATTTAAGCTAAAAATAAGCTTTACGTAGGATTAGCAGATAATTTGAGGGTAAAACTAGTGTCAAATGTTTCCAATCAATGAAATGACAATCAGGTGTTAGTGGGTAGAGATTTAGACTGTAAGTAGAACAGTCTGATCTAAACAACACATGTTTGTGGAAAGTGTCTCATGCCACAAAAGAAAGAAAAATTCTGAGAAACTCAAAAGAAGAAGAATAGTTGATGCTCATTAAGCTGGAAAAGGTTATAAAACAATCTTTTAAGAGACTGGGCTCCAACAATCCACAACTAAATCGAAAAGTATACAAACAGAGGCCCATTTTGTCGCTGTCCAATGAAAAACACTTATCCCCATCTTTGTCGATTTTTAGTTTAGTACATAATTTGAACAGACAAACTGTCCCTTACACTGTGCCAACATTTCTTGATGAACGGGCCAATAGAAACTCTTCAAAATTACCTGAAATAAACTCTTTTTACATTGACTTCCATTGAAAGTTTACAAGGTTTTTTCTCTCTCCTGTAAAGTTGCTGTTTTGGACATAAGTGGTTTACATTTGACAGCAACAATATACAGTTTGCTAAAGGTTACATGGTCAAGCCAAAAGACTACTAGAACAATGTTTTGTGGATGGATGAAACGGAAGTTGGTCTTTTTAGTTAGAACGTGAAGTGTTTTGTTTAAAGAAAGGAAATCACTGCATTCCAACAAAAAATCCTTGCCCTATCTGTGAAACAAAGTGGTGGTAGTATCATGGTTCAGGCCTATGTTGCTGCATCTGTGGCAGGAGTGTTTGCTACCATTGATTAAATAATAGATTTTAAATAATATTAGCAAGATCTAAAGGAAAATACCAGAACATCAGCCTGAGTCATGCAGCAAGACAACGAGCCAAAGCACAAAAGTCATTTTTACCAAAGAACAGGTAAAGAAAAACGAAGTTATTTTTTTGAATGGCCAACTCAAAGTCTTGAGCTTGGCCTGGAATAAATGTTGTGGAAGGAGCTGAAGCAGCAGTTTATGGGAGGGAAACCCACCAGGTTGGTGTGCAGGACTAATCAACAGTTACTGCAAACATTAACTGCAGTTGCTGCTACACAAGAAGGTCATAACAGACACTGAAAGCAAAGATTTGTAACATAATTTTGACACTGACAGGTTTAACATTAGATGTAATATTGAATAATTTTCTAAATAAGTAAGTGATTCTAATATTTTGTCTCATTTGCTTGACTTGTTTCTCCTTATCTAATTTTAGGCTTTAGAATGAAGTTTTAGGTCAAACACATGCTAAAATATAGAACATTCTAAAGGGTTGACTAGGCCTGTAACATTAATTATGTCATTGACAGTATATGGACTCAATCAATCACTTTTGCTGACCTCGATTTTGCCCATTGTTATAGAAAGGAAGATCAATTAACTTAAATCAGCCAGTATGTTGACTTTTAAAAACACTGATTTAAAAAAACTTAAATGTTATTTATTTATTATATTAAAAAAATATATATTATAACTATATATTAATAGTAATATTTAAAAATAATATTCTGAATACATCTTCTTTGATAGTGTTCAATAGAGTGTAATTGTATTTTTATGCTATTATATTAGTATTATTTCCATTGTATAAAATGCTTTTAAAATACAATCGCTTTTTTTTGGGACAAACAAAAGTAGTTATGTCAGGTCTAGAGTTCACAAACTTTTAAGGGTAAATATCACTATACAGCTCTGGGAAAAAATAAGCGCCCACTTAAAATGATGAGTTTTTTTTTTTTTTTTTCGATTTTACCAAATTGAAAACTTTAGGAATATAATCAAGAGAAAGATGGATGATCATAAGCCATCAAACCAAGCTAATCTGTTTGATTTTTTGCACCAGGAGTGGCATAAAGTTATCCAAAAGCAGTGAGGAGAACATGCCAAGATGCATGAAAACTGTGAATAAAAAACAGGGTTATTCCACGAAATATTGCTTTCTGAACTCTTAAAACTTTATGAATATAAAATATGTTTGCTTTGCATTATTTGAGGTCTGAAAGCTTTGCATTTTATTTGTTAATTTAGACATTTCTCACTGTCTGTAAATAAATGCTCTAAATTACAATATTTTTATTTGTCCTTAATTTATAGAAAAAAACAACAATGTTAATTTTACTTATACATATACCTATAAATAGCAAAACTGATTTAGAAAGTGTTCTCTTATTTTTTTCCAGAGCTGGATACCTTAACTTAAGTATAAAATAAAGATGTTCCGCATCAGAAATCTAGTTCTAGAATCACTGAACTGAACAATCAGGTTAGAGTCAGCGCTGGTCTGTAAGTGAACTGAAGGAAGTAGCATTTGAGTAGAAGAGTGAACATTGTGTAGACTGTGTCTTCTGCACAGTAGAAGATCTGCTTGGACACAGTGAGACAATGAATGCAGTCCAAACCCTTTGTTCTCACATAGACACATGGCAGCAGGATGCATCATTCTTCTGAAGAAGAACAGTAATACTGATAGACGTAAGACTAATAATTTTAGCATAAACACTCACCTGTGAGCTGCTCATTAGTTTTGTCACTCTGCACAATGGACACAAGTCCAGCTGTGACCCAGAGAAGAAGTAGAGGTAAAGCTGAGCCGGATAATAAGCCTGAGGTTAATCCACGGTCCGGGGAGAGCATCATGTTGAAGCAGTGCAGGCTGGATCACTCAGATCCCGTCCATCCAGAAGATCCGGGGTTCAGCGTTCTGCATTGTGGATCACGTCCTTCCATCATCATCATCATTAGCAGCTCTTATCTCTTTCACAGACAACAGCAGGCTGGGGAACCCCCTAACACTATACGACCCAAAACTCCAGAGATCCCCTCAGCGTGGTGGGGTGGTCCATCCCAGCCTGAGCTGGTGCTGCTGGGTCAGTGAGCTGGGAGCTTCTGGGGGCTCCAGAGCTGCTGGTTCTCCGGGCTGCAGCTTCCAGTCCTCAGCCCAGAACAAAACTTTCTCCCAGGAACGAAAGTTTGAAGCCCCGCCTCCTCTCCAGAGCCGGAGAAGGAAGAGGAGGTCAGGGAGGAGGGCGAACAGCAGGACAAAAGAACCAGCCACAGCTCTTAGAGTAGCTCAGCAGTCCTACACTGCATGCTAAGGAGCCATTCATTCAGCTGAAGCCCGTTTAATCACACCACAGACCCCGGCTTTTAATGCAATCTGACACTTGCAGGATCTGACAGTGGGATATTTCACCAGTTCTGTTCAGTTCAGATTTTTTTTCATCACATTTTGTTATAGGCCTATGTATTAGCTTGGGCAGGCCTTAAATGTGCTGCTATTTACAGCCATATTATAATGTAGTTACACTAGAGAGTCATCACCAGAATAATGTGCCTTTTGGTCATTTAAAACATGAAGAAGAAAAAAAGACATACTATAGAATTCAGGGTGGTCAATGTGTCTCTAAAATAATATCACAATATTTAAGCAATAATACACTCGAAGAGTTCGTGCTATAATGTGTTTTATTGGCACTGCTGTGATGCGGTCATAGTCACAATACCAATGCCAATACTACACATTATAGCACGAACCTCAAGTGTATTATTGCGATTACACCACAGTTCCATTATGGCTGTTTATTAAAAGATTTTGAGTTAAACAGGACAAGAAAATGCCTTTGTTTCGGTTATAAACACTCAGCAAATTAAAGGACCGATATAACTTATTTTCAGTAGTATATGATAAAATGATCATAATGTATCATCAGATATTAATGAAACATGTTGAGTGAAAGCACTGGCAGGTCTTGTCAGCACGGATTCAGTCTGTAAATTCCTATTTTAATTGTTCACTCCGTCAGGTTTCTGTGTTTGTTTTGTCCTCTGTCTCCGCCTGCTGCTTGTTCTCCAACACCAGCGATCGCTAGCTAGTACAACAAATTAGCTAGCTAGAAGAGCTGGCTCAGTTAAACTTCAGCTGCTACACAGCTTAAAAAGCCTCAGCATGTCTCAAAAAAGCTCAGTGACCAAAGAAGGAATTTAACAAGAGTGAATATTGGCAGTGAGTTGAAAGTTGGAGACTTCTAGAGCTCAAAAAGACGACAAGACTGACCCAGAGCTGCTACTTTTCTCCTGAAAAGCTAAGCTAACTGGCTAGCTGATTCAGTCAGGTAATTTATCACAACCACCAGGTTAGCTTACTAGAGAATGGTGTTTAAATTAATAAAAAAAATTGAGTGTTCACATTCATATCAGTAGTCTGTGTGTGGCTGCGAAAAAAGGCAGAGGGTACCTGAGTGAACTAGATAGCTTAGCAAGGTTAGCGCAGTGCTGTCTCTCAGGCGGCGCACAGCCCGGAGACCGCCGCAGCGCTCCCTCACGTGGGGCACAGCCCAGCCGATAGCTTCCTTGTGCAACTTTTTTGCATTCTCAAGACACATCCAAACCCAAAATCCAGCTGCGTCATGCATAATTGACTAATGAGCTATAGATTGATTAAATATGGCCTTTAATGACATAAAATCTGCACGAAAACTGCAAATATAAACTTTTATGCAAAATCACTTAAACCACTTAAACTCACAGTAAATATCAAAACAAATACAAATTAGACCACTTTCAAGACATAATATACATTTTAACATGGTAAATCGTAGCTATTTATCATATTTATAAGACTTCAGATTTCACAGAAATTATATTTTCGCAGTTTAATATATTTTTAATTTTGTGTCATGCATGCGTCCACTTTGTTATTGCAAGCAGTGCAACAGGGTGGAATTCTGTGACAATTGGCATGACAAAAACATGGTTGACCTGCAGTTGCAAACATTTTAAATTTTCGATGATGATCTTGTTTGGTTTCAAAGATACAACTAGAACTTCTATTATGGATTTCTCTATGGTGACATTTTCCCACAACAGGGCAGACAGGGAAGAAAAATATTGAATTAATGTAATAGTATTACTGTCATGCAGCAAGTGTCTTTGTTTCTTTGAGAAGAAAACAGTATGATGTCACTGATATCAAAGGGATAGTTATCCCAAGGTAAAAAGATGTACAGGGAATTTGCACTAACATTGGCATTAATGTTTAATCACGATATTACAACAAAAATAAATACATAACAGCATAAGAAGTTAGTGTAGTCCTGGTGTTGAGAAACCTCAGCATGCTAAACATGAGTGAATATGTAAACAGTAGGGCAATACAATACATATCACAATACAAAGGTTACAATTTAATATAAGACTCTAAATTGCAGTACTGTAAGCAGAAAATTGTCATAGTATAAAAACACACGTTATTAATAAAATATAAGTAAAGGAAAAGTTAACTTTTTATGCAATTGGAACAGTGGGATATAAATGGATCAAGTGAGCCACTGTCTGCAACCAATATTTACATCTAAACTATTAATAAAAAAAATAGATACTGTGTTTTTAAAAATAGATACAGTATTGCAAAACGAAATATTGTGATACGATCACATTTCAATATTTTCTTACACCCCTAGTGAACAGAAGGGGTGTGAGGAATTTGGACACATCCCATAAACTGAATATATCTACTGCTTTGCACCTGGAATTAACATTAAATTAACATTAACATTACATCACTATTATTCATTTAAATAAATTTGATAATGGGCATTTGAAGCACTGAAATGGACTTAAGTACTGCCCTCTTGAGGAAAAACATTTGCCTGCTGATATTGAGAAAATAAGTTAAAGGGTTTCAGAGCTTGAAGTGTTAAAAGAAGTATTGGGACAGATCCCATCAACTGAAGGCATTAAGATTTGATCATGATGTTATATCAGATTTTATCAGATGAGAGTCTGTTTTTAAATACAATCTAATGTTTACACGATTTAACAGTGGGCTGTTTTACCAGTTCTGGGGTTTTCAGAACATTTGTTATTGTCATGATATTAGCAGGGCTTTACATGTGATCCCGGTTGCTGGCATAAAGGTTTAAGGCATCATTGTGAATAATAGTTAAAATACTGATGGCTAAATATTAATTACCTAAAAATGAATTGATAATACATTTGAATACAGCCCTAATGCCTTCTTAGGTGTAGCAGTTTAAGGGGTTAAAGGGTGGAAAGCAAAATTGGGACACATCCCAATCAGCTGTATACTTCTGCTTCTCCTACTGCTTCTCACTTGCAATTATCACAATTTAATCATAATTTAATTGCTTAATCAGATAATTGGTCATGTTGAACACCGTCTTAATGATGTGTGATTCAACAGTGGGATAATCTTACCTGGGGGTTTTCATAACACTGATTATTTTTATTTGACATGACTCATATATAATGCAGTTTGTTGCCAGGTTTCAACCAAACCGAAGAAGCTCTAAATACTGATAACTGACATTTCATGCATTAATAACCTGAAATACATTCATAATATTTTTTTAATTCTTTTTGACACATTTTCACATTGGTGGGCTTTTTTTCTGTGTAAATCTTATGTAGATAATTCATCTGTTTCATGAAAACCCGCCCTTATTCAATAATGCTTAGCATGCTTAGGCCTGCTATTTACTGTTAATTGTTAGCTCCTAAATGTAATAACTGATAACTGAACATTTTAGTTTTGAGCTAGGAGTCTTTTAAGGATTATGGCTGTTAAAAACAATAAACAAGTAAATGTTTAAAGATGATGATGATTGTTTTAAAATTAAGTTTTCTATGTTATTTTTTAATTTAAAGTCAGGTAAAGTGCCTTTATTGTCATCATAATTATTAAAACATTGCTAAGTTAAATTGCAAATGTACTTCTTTAAAAAATCAATTGAGTATGGTAAACCTGCAGTGAAAATATTACTTGTAAAATTCTGTGAAACTGACACCAATAAATCCATAATTCCTGGTATTTGCCTATTAAGGAGTATTTTATCATTTAATATATTGAGTTCCACAGATTTACAGTATTGTGATATCATTGTTAACGTGGACAATGTATGGTAATAATATCATAACGTGAGACGCCCTGTTTTTCCACTCCTAATTATACACCAACACTATACGGATAATTTGACATTTCTTGCTCATAGGTTTCCCCTAAAGCCAGAATTTAAGCCACACATTACACATGCATTTATGGAAAAGCTGAGAGATACAGAACCATCACTGAAAGTAAAATAAGCATGTGCACTAATGTAGAGAATATTATGTATTAGGTATTATCTGTCTACTTCTCCAATGTGGCATAGTACAGTTAGCAGCAAGACAAGCCCAGAGTAACACTATTCACCTTTTTACAATTATATTATGGCAAAAATTATTTAAAACAAGGACATTTAACATGTAAGAAACAATAATCACTGTGAAGGGTGTGATTGGAGATAACCACACCTTCACACTCTTATTCTTAAATGTTTTATACATTTATATATACAGTTATTATTTTTACTGTTCACTTTATAATTCACTTAATAACCTTATGAACATTGCTCTCTTTTTAACTGTCACAAGTGTGACAAGGCTTTGGAGGTTGTTTTTACTTTTTCAGGAATCAGGAAGGTCAGAGTGTTTTCATCAACAATGAGAGCTGTGAGGAGACCCTGAGTGGCAGAGAAGCTTCACTGCTGTTCTGGGACCAGTGCATATGAACTAGGAGACAACAAGCTACCTGAGTGAAGTGCTGGGAACCTCTCCTCAGATAGCCAGCGCATGCCTGTTCTACACGCCGTAAAGTCGCACAGGCCAGAAGATCTTTCCATCCACTCTTCTCACAGACTTTAGGACACTTAAGGACTGTCTGCTGTGTTCATGAAGGACACAGAGCTGAACAACATCATGATAAGAACCTGTTGCTCAGACAGGCTGGAGCGGATCACGTCATTGGAACTGGACAACAAACTGTTTACTGGACTCTGCTGACGTAATCATATTGATAAGTTCTGTCCAATCACATGTCATTTGCAAAATGTATAACTGCTTGGATGAAGTCTGAGGAGTTCTCTCTGTCCCTCGACTGGCTTTAGTTTCTTTCTCTTTCTTTCTCTCTCTCTCTCTCTCTCTCTCTCTGTTTCTCTCTCTCTCTCACTTTCTCTCTCTCTCTCTCTCTCTTTCTCTCTCTCTTTCTCTTTCTCTCTCTTTCTCTCTCTCTCTGGGTTGCGAATGTGTTGATCTATCGAGATTGTATTCGTTGATGTACTTTTACTCTTTTCTAATATATATCTATTAATTTTTGTTCCTTTTATATATCTGTAATGCTGAAACTATTTTTCAAGTAAACTTTAATATATTTTAAATTCTAAGCTCTGACTCATTGGTCATCATTTCATGTTCTGGGATTTCTCACATCCGAGTTTTATCTACGTCATGCTGTGGTAAATTACCCTACAACTGCAAAACAGAAACCATAAGCCCTGTTAACCGTATTAATATTATTAGGCAGAAATTCCATTTAAAAAAAAACATGAGTAAATTTCCTCTTTGTCCAAAGCCAGAGGGTTGAGAAAATGAAATTCCCAGCATTCAAGCACTTCAAAGGAGTTGGGGATTACTACATATTCAGAGAAAATTAACTGACAATGATGTGAAATAAATATTTTAAGTGTCTTCTTTATGTATTATTTGAACAAAAAAATGCAGTTATCATGAAATTGTTGTTTTGGTCATAATTTATCTTGGTGTGCCTCAGAGAATGATTAGTGCAGTCATGCCACGCTTTTGATGTGAAAATACTGCCTTAAGAATCTATTTGAGAACATATTATTATTTACACCCATGGCAAACAAAACCCTCTGAATGTTCGTCGCCTGCCGCCTAGTGGAAACAAAATTGTGGTGCACAGTGTTGAGTTCATTTAGGATTTTTTTTCTGACTATTTCCCTTCATTAAAAAAATAAAGAAGCCGCACATATTACCTTTTCTAAAAGAAAACTCAGAAATAATAGATGAAAATAGAAGAAAACTGGTCTACAAACTACTTACTATCTACAGTGATTTTGAAACCGCTGAAATAATATATAACTGAACTGAAATGTAACTGAAAAATACATACTTTTTTTTCAATAAAAAGTAAATTAATTAAATAACCATCCAACCACGTGTGGCTAAAAGGAATCAAATTATCACACGATCATTATCCTACAACTTGTGACCGAATGCAACCGAATCCTCAAAGCAGCAGTGGGCAGTCTGTGGAGAAGTGGAGGTATAGGTTTCTTTATGTTTCTTTCAATACCTTTCTTTCACCTCCATAAATTACCTCTGACAGGGATGAGTTGAAGCAATGTTATTCAACAAGTTCGTCCAATCCTAGCTCTTGTAGGCGGGGCTCTGAGCGCGGATTTTTTATAAAGCAGCCCATTAGTCATCCCCACACTGATGCTGATGCTGCTCGGAGGTTGGGATTCAGGCGCCGGACCGTTAAAGATGCTCTAGCGGTTGGACAGTTTGAGTGACCCTCAGCATCCTTTGCCTGGCTATGCAGTCGGTGGACACTCCGGTTCTGGCCAAGACGCCCGCCGTGGCGCTGTCCCCGGACAGGACGGTGGACCTGAACCAGACCGTCTGGGGCACGGCCAACAGAAGTTTGGCGGATCAGCACAAGTTCAGCAGCCTGGAGGACATCGACGTGTCCGCCGACGGCAGCCCCGCGCTGCGGATCTTCATCTCCACCGTGTACTCTGCCGTGTGCGCGGTAGGATTGGTTGGCAACCTGCTTGTGTTTTTATTGATGAAGATCAAGCATGGGCGCAAAACCAACGCGGTGAACTTCTTCGTGGTCAACCTGGCCGTCACGGACTTCCAGTTCGTCCTCACATTGCCCTTCTGGGCCGTGGACACTGCGCTGGACTTCAGCTGGCCGTTTGGAGACGCCATGTGCAAAATCATCCTTTCGGTGACGGTGATGAACATGTACGCGAGCGTCTTCTTCCTCACGGCCATGAGCATCACGCGTTACTGGGCAGTAGCCTCCGGGTTAAAGCGCAGGGGCGCGCGCCGCTCCGGCGTCTCCGTCAAGTGGGTGTGCGCCGTACTCTGGGTTTTGGCCACCGTGGCCACGGCACCCACATCGGTGTTCTCCACCGTGACCGTGGTAGCTGGAGAGAAGCTCTGCCTCCTCCGGTTCCCCGAGGGCCACCACTGGCTGGCACTGTACCATCTCCAGAAGATCCTCATCGCCTTCATCCTGCCCATGATCATCCTCTCCATCTGCTACCTGATGCTCCTGAGGTTCATCAGGCGCAGGAGCATGAAGAGCAGCCGACCGCGGAGGAGGTCCACCGTCACCAAATCAGTCACTGTGGTGGTCCTCTCCTTTTTCATTTGTTGGATGCCCAACCACGCCATCACGCTGTGGGGCGTTCTGGTGAAGTTTAACGCGGTCTACTGGGACAAAACCTACTACACGGTCCACACCTATGTGTTCCCGCTCACCGTGTGTCTCGCGCACACCAACAGCTGTTTGAACCCGGTGCTGTACTGCCTGATGCGCAGGGAGTTCAGGAAGATGCTGAAAAACCTGTTCTGGCGCTTCTCCGCTCCATCCGTCTCCAACGGAGGCACGGTCCACCCGGAGCCGGACGACACGCACTACCGCATCCCACTCAACACCGTCGACACCGAGCTCTGCCAGATCTCCACCCCTCCCGTTAAACTGCTGCCGCCCGTCGCCTCGTGCTCCTATTTTGAGCGCGCGCCCTCCGAAAAGGATTAATCAACCCAGCCACGCGCAAAAAACAGAGATGTCCAGACTCTCGTGCTTTATCAGATCCGTTTGCCCTGATACTGGTGATGAAAGCTATTTTATTTATTTATTTATTTTTCATACCTTAACTAGTTTTTCAAATTTTGATTGTTTCGATTTATTTATTTGCTCGTGTGTCCCCTAGTTAAATTATTGTTTTTTTTTATTTAGACTTTTGTTTGATTGTTGTATGTGTCCTAAATAAAATGAGCGATTTAATGTAGATGTCCAAAGGTTTATGTGGCCACTTCTGTGTTAATTTTTTTATTTGTTACATATAAAGAGATCTGTTTGCTCAAATGTCGAAGAGGAGTAATCCATATCATATTTATTCAATGATTTAGTTGAACATTTATTTAACTATTTATTATATATAAAGTAATTGGTGGATTTGTCGAAAATTCGATGTTGACCGGCCTGGAATTATCTATTTGTTTGTTTATTTTTTATTTGCTTGTTTGTTTATAAAAAATAATAAATGGGTTGCCTTTTTGAATATGTTTGTTCAAATGTTGATTTAAGATGCCCCCTTCTGGATTTGTTTATTTAATTACTTATTTGTTTGTTTGTTTTTTGGTATAAACAAAGGAGATTTTTAACTGGCTTTGTTAATTCATGTGGCAATTATACATATATGATTATACATTTTAATTATCAGATTATTTGTAAATAAAGGCCACTATTTGTAATAAATCTGTTCGTCCAAAATGTTGATTAGGATTTGTTTGTTTATTTGTTTGAATCAAATCCTTATATTGGATTTGTTTGCCTGAATGTGGCCTTGTGGGACATCAGTTTTTTTTGTTTCTTTTTTTTCCGGTTGTATTTTTCCCTTCTGCAGACAAACAGTTCTGGGCAGCGGGTATCTGACTGGGATCTTGATGAGGATTGTTGATTTATTTAAATGAGGTAAATTGTTTTGTGTACCCCGTGTAACCCCCACTAATCTCACAGCGCACAATTCAGCCTGTAAATATAAAGCAAGATTAAATGCTATGCTGGATTTAATGTATATTTTGAACGGAACACTGAACAGAATGTTGCTGTTATCCTCTGTATGTGTGTGTGTGTGTGTGTGTGAGAGAGAGAGAGAGAGAGAGAGAGAGAGAGAGAGAGAGAGAGACTGATTGGAGCTAATCAGGTCTGTCTCTGCTGTGAATAAAAGTAAATACTTTTAAATACATCACGTTTGACTCCAAAATACATTTCTGTATTTCTGAAAAATATATAAAATATATTTATTTCCAAATGTATAAGAGGGAGTTAGGTCTTGTTTTTAAAACCGAGAACTAAAACAAATATATTGAAGAACTGAAGAAAGCACCACAGGGTAAAGTATGTGCTACAGCTGAGGTTATTAGGATTAAAATTTAAGAAACATTTACATCAACAATTTGATGCGTAAAATGCCTTTGAGTGCCTCTGACTGTTTTAGGAGTGCTGTGGACTCTACCTACTAAAAAAACTAAAACAAGAAGTGCTCATTAAGTGTCACTGTGAGCTACTCCAGAGAAATCTTCATAAAAACTGTGTGGGTTTTTTAGAAACACATTTCTCTTTTAAAATGATTGATGAATGAAGTTAAAAGCTGACAGAGCAGCAAGAAATGTGGAACACTTTGAAATCTGCGTAAAGTGTTACTTCTCGCGCTCCAGTGGCGCAATCGGTTAGCGCGCGGTACTTATACAGCAGTGCAAGTGAAGCGATGCCGAGGTTGTGAGTTCGAGCCTCACCTGGAGCACAAGTTTTAGGAGGAGTGATCACACCTCACGCTGAAGAGCTTAACTAAGACAAGAATTGGTGCACCATAGTAACTGCTGAACAGGTGGGAAGAGTGAAGACACCTTGGCGAAATGTACCTTGATCTAAAGGTTGGGCTTAGCTGAAGCCTTTTATATATGAATTATTATAGTGCGCCTCCTAAAAAAATTCAGACTGACAACACTGTCCTGAAAGAGTACACCTGTACAGCTCCAGTGGCGCAATCGGTCAGCGCGCGGTACTTATACAGCAGTGCTAGTGAAGCTATGCCGAGGTTGTGAGTTCGAGCCTCACCTGGAGCACAATATTTAGGCGGATTGTTCTTATCATTTGTATACTAAAGAGTCTAGCTAAGACCAGACTTTAGATCAAGGTGAATTTCGCCGACGTATCTTTACTCCACCCATCTGACCCAGATAGTCTGACCCATCTGACTATGGTGGACCAATAGTGCTCTTAGTTAAGCTCTTCAGTTCGTAATGTGAACACTCTTCCTAAAACACATGCTCCAGGTGAGGCTCGAACTCACAACCTCGGCATGGCTTCACTAGCACTGCTGTATAAGTACCGCGCGCTGACCGATTGCGCCACTGGAGCCTTACGTATGTATGGAACATTCAAGGATTTTGGTACATTTCAAGGGTGGTCACTTCTGAAAATCTGATCTTCAATTAGATAATTTTAGTTACATATTTATTATCTACAGGTAATAGACTATCACAAAGTTTGATTCGTCAAACTCAGGTATCAAAGCAGTTTTTTAAATTAGATTATGCAATATATTTGGTAACTTACAGTAACAGGGTTGCGAGTAACAGGGTTGCAAATCTTGGCTAAGTTGTGGTTTACCCCAGGAACAGATGCTAAATGTAAAATTTAGCTATGTATACAAGATCAAGGACAAACATGGTTATATAAGTATATAAAGTAAATTTTGACTCTACTCATTATTAGTCTTACAATATGAGTAACAGGGTTACATTCACTGAGTGACACACACAACTTGGACAAACATATTTGAAAAAAAAAAAACACTTGAAAATTATTAGAGCACTTACCCTTGGTCTTGACATGTGGGCAGAAATGTCCTTGTGATGTAACTTCCTTTGTGCCAGTAGACAATTATTTTTAACTCTTTCTCTGCCAGGTAAAATTCCTTATTGTAACAGGGTTGCGAGCAAGTTGTGGGACACAAATTAATAGCATAAAAACTGTAACATGCAATACAATGTAGACCAAAAAAGTTGTTTTCATAAGTAAAGGAGATGCATATCAACAATATACAAGAGAAAGTCGTTTATTTAGAGTTTATTTTAATTGTTACATTTGCCAAAGGAATTCGTCACCCAATGTGAGGGACAAGAGAAAACAGCCTTTTGAATAATATCTAAGGAGCTTATTTTTCCACCATATTTTACAGTTTGTCTTATAACAAGTACATTTTTCACACAAAAAAAATAAACATTTAGATATTTTGGATATGTACATGTGAAATTTAAGTGGTGGGACAGGAAATGTACCAAAATCCTGGAATGTCCTGTATACAACTTTCCTTACACTGAGACCAAAATCATTTTATATTGTTCCAGAGTTCTTGTTCAGTGACCATTGGCTGACCATTTGCGTCATAGGGTGACAAAATTGACCCGGATTTTCTAAGCATAGTGTTTAAAGATTTCTTGCCGGTTTATCAGTGTAGGGTCACATTCATCAAGCATTTGTAAGCAGATTTTATTTTTCTTGACACCCACGCAGTTCTTGTGAAGGTCTGTCTCTGCTGTGTATAAAAGTAAATATTTTCAAATACATCACATTTGACTCCAAAATACATTTCTGTATATATTTATATACCAGATGTTTAAGATGCAGTTGGATCTTGTTTTTGAAACTGAAAACTAAAACAAATACATAGAAGAACTGAAGAAAGCACCACAGGCTAAAGTATGTGCTCCAGCTGAGGTTAATAGGAGTAAAACTCAAGAAACATTTACATCAACAAACTGATGCTTGGGACAATGTAAAATGCCTTTGAATGCCTCTGAGTCTTTTAGAAGTGCTAAGGAGTCAAACAAGAAGTACTCATTAAGTGTCACTGTGAGCTACTCCAGAGAAATCTTCATAAAAACTGTGTGGGTTTCAGAAATACATTTCTCTTTAAAAATGATTGATGAATGAAGTTAAAAGCTGACAGAGCAGCAAGAAATGTGGAACACTTTGTACACTCAGTAAATTTGCGTGAAGCAGCTGCTCTTGCACTCCAGTGGCGCAATCGGTCAGCGCGCGGTACTTATACAGCAGTGCTTGTGAAGCTATGCCGAGGTTGTGAGTTCGAGCCGATTCTGAAATATATATAAAATATATTTATGTACCAAATGTATAAGACGCAGTTAGGTCTTGTTTTTAAAACAAAGAACTAAAATAAATACATAGAAGAACTGATGAAAGCATCACAGGGTAAAACATGTGCTCCAGCTGAGGTTATTAAGAGTAAAACTCAAGAAACATTTACATCAACACCCTGAGGTATAGGACAGTGTAAAATGTCTTTATTCTGAGTGTTTTAGGAGGAGCGTTAAGAAGTCTACCTAAAAAAAGAACTAAAACGAGAAGTGCTCAGTGTGAGCTACTCCAGAGAAATCTTCATAAAAACTATGTTTGTTTCAGGAATACATTTCTCCTGAAAGTGTTTGATGATTGAAGTTCAAAGCTGATAGAGTAGCAAGAAATCTTTGTACACTTTGTACACTCAAAAAATCAGCATAAGTATTAGTCTTTACGCTCCAGTGGCACAATTGGTCAGCGCGCGGTACTTATACAGCAGTGCTTGTGAAGCTATGCCGAGGTTGTGAGTTCAAGCCTCACCTGGAGCTTGAACTGGAGTTTTAGGAGAAGTGTTCTTATCACACACTGAAGAACTTAACTAAGACGAGAATTGGTGAGCTATAATCAGATGCTGAACAGATGGGCGGAGTAAAGACACATTGGCCATATGTACCTTGATCTAAGGGTTGGGCTTCCAGTCCAGGGCTGACCATAGGCTGACAACTTGCGTCACATGAAAAGTGTTCTAAGATTTCTTGTTGCTCTATCATCAAGCGTTTGTAAGCAGAATATATTTTTCTTAAAACCCACAAAGTTCTTGTGAGAATATTTTGTTGAGTAACTCACAGTAGCATTTAATGCACACTTATTGTTAATGTTTGTTTAATTGTAATCTTAGGCAAGCTCCTTAACTCTCCTCCTAAAGTTTGTGCTCCGGTGAGGCTCGAACTCTCAATCTCAGCATGGCTTCATTAGCACTGCTGTATATGTACCGTACGCTGACCGATTGCGCCCCTAGAGCTCTGCAAACCACACGTGATCACCTGGATCAAGTTGTTTCTTTTAAATATCTTTACTTTCAAACAAATCAAATGTACTTTATGTATCTAAGAATCAGTGTGTTCAAGATATTGATGAATGGGTTTTAAGTAGAACATTTTATCTTATGAACCTTACATTGAGCACATACTTTAGTAGGTGGTGTTCTCGTGAACCAGAACTACCACACTCAGATCAAATGTAAATATATACACTTTTGTGGGAAAAGCAATTCAGAAGCATTCACCATATGTTATGTTCTAAACACACTGGTTGCTTAGTTTCAGTAAAGATATAATTAATTACATTTCTATGTTGAGATTCTATGTTGACTGCATTGGTGCAGTCCAATAGTGAGCTGTGAATATAGCCAAGTTCTGTGTTATGAGGCTCAAACTTTCAACTGCGACAAGGATTCACTATAGTATTGCTGTACAAGGAACCCGCACAGAACAAATTCACTACTGGAGCCCAGCATACTCAGTTTTTCTCTGATTTCTCTGAATTTCTTGTTGCTTTGTACACATTGGACACTATCTGCCAACCATTCGTACAATCATTTGTCTCACTTTGTTTTTTGTACCATTATGTTTTAGTGACAATGACAAAAACGTGGAAGTGATACTGATAGTGAGCTTAGATCATGCGCTATATGACAAATGAGTTTGCACAAAGCAACCATACCCCCTGGCGCCACAGTGTAAAGTATGTGCTTTAAGAAACATTAACATAAAAACACACATATTTGGTCTGAGAGTGTTTAGGAGAAGTGCTAAGGAGTTAGCACCTAAAACAAGAATTATAGTTTTTAATTATACCTATAACAATAAGTACTCATTAACTGCCACTGTGAGCTACTCCAGAGAAATATTATTACAAAAAACTGCGTAGTTTTCGAGAAATAATTTTCCCTTAAAAATGTGAATGAGGTCCAAAGCTGATAGAGGAGTAAAAAATCTTTGAACAACTTCTAAATTCAGCAAATCAGCGTAAAATAGGTGTTTGCATGCTCCAGTGGCGCAATCGGTCGGCGTGCGGTACTTATACAGCAGTGCTTGTGAAGCTGTGCCGAGGTTGTGAGTTCGAGCCTCACCTGGAGCACAAGTTTTAGGAGTAGTGTTCTGAAAAGACATTAAAACTGTATATTAACAGTACGTTCGTAGGCTGCTCCAATGCATATCAATGCATTTCGTATCCACTCAGACCTGTGGTGGCATAATTGTGGTCTCGGTTTAGCTTTTAAACGTGATTTATTTAAGTTCTACTCCTAAAACTTGTGCTCCAGGTGAGGCTCGAACTCACAACCTCGGCATGGCTTCACAAGCACTGCTGTATAAGTACCGTGCGCTGACCGATTGCGCCACTGGAGCATGAATGATGTGAAAAAGCTCTGATTTTCTGAGTGTTGAATTTTTCCGCGTTTTCTTGATGGTCAATAAATATAGGATTGTATTCAACAATCATTCTGACCAATACATTTAATAGAACATTTCTCGGCAGTAGCTGACAGTGACCTCTATAAAGCTCTTCTTCACATTTTGTAAGAACATCAGCCAGTGTAAAATTTTTAATATGACCTCATCATAGAAATTTAGTTTATTATATATTTATTGAACCTAAGTAACCAATTATATAAATTAAGTTAGAGACGCTCTAGCTCTTGCTTGTCTCTTGTATACAGTGTTTAGAACACAGCAGATGGTAAATGCTCCTGAATTGCTTTTTCCACGAAAGTGCATATAAATATATTAACATTTAATATGAGATTGGTAGAGCTCCAGTGGCGCAATCGGTCAGCGCGCGGTACTTATACAGCAGTGCTTGAGAAGCTATGCCGAGGTTGTGAGTTCGAGCCTCACCTGGAGCACAAGTTTTAGAAGAGGTGTTCTGGAAACACATTAAAACTCTATATTAATAGTACACTTGTATACTGCTTCAGTGCATATCAGTGCGTTCCATATCCTCTCAGATTTGTGGTGGCATAATTGTGGTTTTAGTAAAGCTTTTAAACTTTTGTTTTATTAGAGTTCTCCTTCTAAAACTTGTGCTCCAGGTGAGGCTCGAATTAACAACCTCGGCATGGCTTCACGAGCACTGCTGTAGAAGTACCGCGCGCTGACCGATTGCGCCACTGGAGCGTTAGAGATGCAATTTTGCTCTAATTTCTTCACTGTTAATTATTTCTGAGTTTTCTTGATGCTTGATAAATATTGGATTGCGATTAACAACCGCTGTAAAATAAAAAAATATTATTTAAAACTGACTAATGCCTTTAATGGAAGATTTCTTTGCAATAGCTGACAGTGACCTCTATAAGAACATCAGCCACTGTAAAAAATCAGTTTATTATAGATTTATTGAACCTAAGTTACCAATTATACAAATTAAGTTAGAGACACTCTAGTTTTTGCCTGTCTCTTGTATACAGTGTTCAGAACACAGCAGATGGTGAATGCTTCTGAATTGCTTTTTCCACGAAAGTGCATATATTTGCATTTAATTTGAGCTTGGTAGAGCTCCAGTGGCAATCGGTCAGCGCGCGGTACTTATAAAGCAGTGCTAGTGAAGCTATGCCGAGGTTGAGAGTTCGAGCCTCACCTGGAGCACAAGTTTTAGAAGTAATGTTCTTTCATAACTTACATGTTAACAGTTTAACCAAGATCAGCACAGTGGCTGGAATGTTTATGTTACACAGAAACAAAAGAAATACTGGTGGTAATACTGAATGTAGGAAACGTCTGACTCAGATTATGCTTGCACTCACAACTACAGCACATAATGTCAGACTGCACGTTTTTCCTTTCCGTTCCTTTGCCCAGTGGAAGTGTAATTCTAATTTTAGTTAAGCGTTTTAATATCTGAGTTGTGAGAGCAATGCTCCTTAAACTTGTGCTCCAGGTGAGGTTCGAACTCACAACCTCGGCATGGCTTCACAAGCACTGTTGTATAAGTACCGCGCGCTGACCGATTGCGCCACTGGAGCGTGTCTTCACTAGTTTTACCCACCCAATACGGATGTGATCATTCCATTGAGTGGCGTTATTTTGGGAAAGTAAGGTCCATGTTTAGCATGTTTAGGTTTAGTGTGTTTTTTTACCCAGGTTACCTGATTGTAGGGTTGAGTTATGTTTTGCTGCTCTATCAGCTTTGGATCTTATTCACCAAAAAATTGCACACAAATTGACTAATGTGTTTTTGTTTTCCAGGTTATGAGGACAATGGGATTCATCATAATAAGAGCAGAGTTGTGAAATGTTCTGTGTTCTAAAATATGTAAACATATATGTAAATCTGTAGTTTTGCCCTCCCTTTGCCCAGTGGAATTGTAATTCTTATCTTATGGTGTCCATACACTACACTACTTAGAAAATACTCTTAAAAGACTTTTAACAAACTAAATTCTGACACCTTCTCTCATCTAAAGACAAGTCACAGATTTGTAGTCACTTTTTAATCAAAGACTAGTCACAGGCTAAGATTTTAGCAAGACTGGGTGTCCCTATTTGCAAGACTGTATCTAGATTCGTTCTGAGAGTATTTCCCATTATGCTTCTGGTGGACTTTACATACAATACATATTAAGTTACAAATAATGTGTGTATCAATACTGTGATTTATCTGTTGAAGTCCTCCTAAAACTTGTGCTCCAGGTGAGGCTCGAACTCACAACCTCGGCATGGCTTCACTAGCACTGCTGTATAAGTACCGCGCGCTGACCGATTGCGCCACTGGAGCGTGTTTTTAATGAGTTTACCCACCTAATTCCGATATCATTCCATTGAATGGATGTTATTATGAGAAAACAGGTCCATGTAAATGGAGCGTAGGGTTTAAATATGTCTTGCTGCTTTATAAGAGTTGATATTTTCTAAAACGTTTTATTTTGTTATTTTTTCCCAGGTTATGAGGACAATGGGATCCTTCATTATAAGAGCAGAACTGTGAATAAATCTGTGGTTTTAAATACGTAAATCTGTAGGCTTTTCACTAGGATTTATTTTAAGAAAATAGAAAAAATTAAGACAATGCTTATCTAAGTATCGAGCTAAGACTAGAATCACACTACCACACAATCAGATCAAGTGAGACATATAGAATGGGTTTGAGTTCCACAGTAAAGACAGAGTTCTAGCCATGCTCTGGCACTGTAACTGAACTGTCCATATAGAGTTCTTAATAAAAGCCTGGCTGCAGGTGTTGTGCTGAATTCAGCACCCCACCAGGAAAAGAACCCCCTCTTGGAACGTATTTCTACATAGGCTACTCGCTGCCAAGAGGAGGAGGGGCTTTTCACGGCGGGGGTGCAGAACTTGGCACAACGCGGGCAAGACCTACAACCTCAAACTTATAACCTCAGCACTGTTTCAGCTGTACTGTTGTGTTAATAACACACACTCTGATTGCTGATTCCGCTTTAGCTTTACTCTGACTTTGGCAGTGTAATTCTGGTCTTAGCTAAGCTGTGTGTTTATAAGAACACTTCTTTTAAAACACACTCTCGGAGTGAAGCTTGAATTTATAACCTCATCATGGCAATTGCTTTGTAATTTTAGTACCACTAAGATAAGCAAAAGTGCTATTTTTCAATAATCCAGACCTCAAAAAAAAAAAACATTTTAAAGTGGTTTACTAAAAAGTTAAAGTGCATGGTCCCACTTTGAGCAGTTACTTCAAGTGGAACTGACTAGAGAACATCAGTTAGTGGTCTGGATGAAAATGATGTAGCTTCTAAACCTTAAGTTAGTAAATCTTGCTTTCAGAAAGACTTAAGTTCAAACCACCATAACCATTGTTTAACCATATTTTCATTTTCAATGTAAGATAAGCCTGATTTTAAAAACAAAAACAATTGAACATAAGAATCAGTTTGTGGACAAAGAATACACAAATTAAGCCTAATCTTGGATGAATCTCAAGTCTAAGATTACGCTTAATCTAGGCCTGAAAGGTGAGCAAATACCGTTTCTAATGAGTTAGCTAGATGTTTTTTTTTTTTTTTTACAGTTACTTTGGTTCTACTCATCCCTTTGAGGCTCTACTTTTGGGGCTCCATTCAGTACTTTTAGGTGATCAACCTCAGAACCTCACTAATGCTTTTGTCAGTCAATTAATCAATGATTTAATCAAATTCTCAGAGCAGTACACCTAAATCTAGCAGAAATTTCACTAATTTGTCAAGGCGCAATTTTAAAATCTTTGATTTTTTAAAAGAAACACTATAATCAATTCACCAGGACTCCAGAGAAACAGGCAAAACCTAGCATAAACTGGGTCACCTAAAAACAATGTAAATAGCTGTAGGCAGAGATTTCAGACAATATCCACAAGAGGGCCTCATTCAACTAGTTTTGTAGGAAATATTAATAATGAGGGACATTCTGAGCTCATTTTAATATACAAAAATCATAAACCTACAAACATGAATGCAATGTATATGAAATTCTTTTTCTTTATTCTTCATTGTGTTTTTTTATACATACATAACATTTTCATATTTGTATAAAATACTCTTAGAGTCTTCACATCAACACAGGCACAGTTATAATTCACAAAAATCACTGAAACTAAAAAATATACAGAATATCATTAATACTTAGTGCTTTCCTCTTAATGTATTTAATAGTATGGTTCAAAACAGAAATGTTGATTAGAATAAAAAACTCAAACAGTATTTGGATGTTAGCTGAGCATTTTAATTTCAGAAATATATTATATATGACTATAAACTCTCAGAATAAGATCATTATAATTAAATAATGGTAAATCTATCACCATTTCATAAGGGGAGAAATAATTGGATGAATTGGATTTGCAAGAAGGCTCTCTAGAATGATAGAGCGCCATCTAATACCATTGGGATGAGTGGAGGATCGAGGGATGAGGTGAGATATTGAGCATTGTGCCACTGAATGCAATCAAATCTATATATATGTCACCATGGGTGACATTGTATGGGTTAAATCTGAATTTATCTCTTAATGCTCTGGGACTTTTAATACTTACTAAGGAGTACTAAAGTAAATACAGACAAAGAAATTATAATGCAAAGTTATAACAGTAGCAAACAAATAAGCCAGGAACCACCAGTGGTTCTGAGGAGTTTAAAACCTGGCAGCGTCTGACATTTTCCATTTCAATTTTCATAAGAGATACAAATATGAGATGTGGCAATGCTACTCACATCAGAATTCAGAGCAGCCAGAGCTGAATTCATGTCATTTTTACATAAAAGAGGAAGTAAAACGGTTGACAGCAGTGAGTAAGGGTTTCATTGGTGGGATAGCGAGGTAACAGACCTCAAAAATATGTTTTAAATGGTGTCCCTGTTAAAAAATTAGAAACCACATATTGCAACTGCTTGCAATGGATCAAATGAAAAAAAAAAAAAAAAAAACTAAAAATGAAGCCTAAAGAAACCTGCCTGGTATTGGGGAATCACTAGTGATTGGTGGAGTCATCAATTGGGGAGAAAATGGTATGGCCAAAAAACTTGCCATTTTAGAGTGAACTTGAACACATTAGACCAGCTGTCAATCTTTGAAACTGGATAGCTCCAGTGACGCAGTTGAAAATGAAACTGAAACTTCCTGTGACACGTCAGCTTAGTAGCGCGGACCCTTCAGACAAATGTCAGACATAGGTTACAATAAAAAGATGGTGAGAACAGTCTAAAATAAACATCATATTTGGAGAGAAATTGTATTTTTTAACAATTTTACCTGCTGTATGAATGTAGCCTAATATTTTTATTATTTGAGATTGTGAGATTGTTCTACTTATGCCTAGATGTTTAACTTGTTTAACTCCTTTTTTTCTAGAATTATTCTCTCTAGAAAAACATCTATAAATAAACTGCATAATCTCACAATAATTCTACATCATCTTAAAATGAGATGATATGCTATGTACAGTATTGACTGAAGTAACAGTAGATGCTTTCACTGGTCCGGACATCATATCTTGCAGTGCAAAGTTTAGAAAGTTGAAAACCACTGGATTATGGGTCTCACTGCTCTGTTTTATCTGGACCCATACCTTCTCTGTGATTGGAATTGGGTCCTTCCTGGCTATCCAAGTCCTGGATATTCATCATAGTCAGCTCTCCCATTTCCACATCACTGGCCCTTACAGCTGGAGAGGATGAGTCCTCCACAAATTTCTCCAGATCTTCCTCGGGTCTGAGCCCAATGTTGTCAGGAATGATCTCCACCTCAATATCAGAGGAATCCTCGCTCTCTTTGAACCACACGGTTTTGTGCCTGCCCTGCTTCCTTCTCTCTTTGGTCAGGATGGATTTGACCTGGTCCTTAGACCCCCTGGCTTTGAGGTGGCCGACGGGGCTGCCGCGGTGTACATGGTTGGTGTGGACTCGCATGCCGCACAAGTTGCAGTGTCGTTGCCTCTCGCGGGGCACCACTCTGACTCGTCCTGAATCCAGCCTCCTGTCTCTCCTGTCCATTCTTCTGCCGCTGAATCTGCTCATGTCCCCCTCGTTCAGGAAGCCGTCGTTGGTGAACTGCAGGCTGTCTCTCGGCCTCGGCCGGTTGGTAGCCCTTCTAAGCTGCAAGCATGGGCCTAAACACTGGACAGGGGCATAAGATCAAGCCCACTATTTGTTAAACAGGCAGTTCAACAAGTGCACCATTTGTTTTATGTGAAATAATAAATATCATTCTGTTGCTATTGTCTCTGACACTTAGGTATTATATAAGCATTCAGAGTCGGACTCACAGAGCTTTGATGAGAAGTTGCTGACCTCAGATAACTTGAGTGTACCGGGGTTCTGTTTCTTCAGACGAGAGATGAGGTACCCAATCACGATGAGGCAGAGCACCAGCAAGGCGGCCATTACAAAGCCCAGCAAAGCCATGTCTCCAGCACGGTATCCCTCAGAGGGGGACTGGACTCCCACAGCTGTGAAAGAGAAATGAGAGAGAGTGTTAAAAATCTACATATCTGTTATCAAGGATTATCAGTGGTTCAGATAAAAATCTAATTGGGTCGAAAGGTAATAATTTGGCTAATGCACATACAACATGTTTGGCGTCTTGGTGGATTGCTTCTTTAGTTTTATTGTTCCTAAAATATCTTTTAATGTAGGGTCACAGTATCACACATGCATAGAGTCCTATATGGCATTGTTGCCTTAGTGAAAGTTTACTGAAACTTCACTGAAAACCCACCCATAGACGCCTCCAGTCATGATCATTACCTTCCACTGTTCTGTGCACTATGGGTGGTATTGCCACACAGGTGACATTGTGGATCTGATATCTACAATCAGGCCTTGTTCATGTCACCTTGCCATGCTGGCCAGTGTTCAGCCTCACTTACAAAATAACAACTCAAAACATAATTCATTTGCAAAAACAGATGTCTTTGCAAAGCCATGTTTAAAGAATAACATTTACATTATACTTTAGCCACATACAGCATTTTATGATCTAAAACACGCAAGCTTATCTGTCAACAAGGTGGCGGTAGTACTGTGGCATGGGATTGCAGAGCTGCGTTTGGAAAACACTTGTTAGTCTTTATTGATGTGAAGTCTGCAGAGAAATGCATTCAACCTATTAAGAAAATAAACTTATCACAACCAAGACAATGACCTACAACTCACTGCCAGCACAGGAAAGAACGTATTGTGGAGAAAACTGTATAGTTTTTGATTGAGCAGGTAAATTATCAGACCTGATCTTAGAAAAGCACATGATTGGAGACAGAAACTCAGTCTGGATACAGTTATTGCAAGCAAGGGACTAGCAATCAAATGTGCAGTTGTGTTTAATTTGAATTACTTTAATATCAGTAGATAATTTCCGTATTAAACTGTGCTTCAGCGTGGGAAGAAAGAACAGGATGAGGAGGGTTTCACTGCCCCACAGTTCAATGCTTATGTGTATCTGTTCCAGAGAGTCCAATTCTATTTATAAAAATTCTCTACAGAACTAGACAAGCTGAGTCTGTGCACGTGCACATCTGTGTCAGCAATGGGTGCATCATAAAGCAGCTGAATGCATTTATTAAAGGTGGTATCCACAAACATTTGAATGGCTATATCATGTACTGGCTATATCAGCTTCTTAGCTCTACTGCAAAACTAAAGAAACATCTTTGCTGATCAATTACATTTGGATTACAGTACAAATGTTGTACTTTGGTATTTCACCAAGCCATTAATTTAAATGTAACAATAGCCAGCCTATATACATGCTGTATTAAACCTCTGTAATGAAAGAACTCACGTGGTAAGACGAGCACAGAGAGAGCAGCTGTTCCTGATTCACCAGTAGATACATCAACAGCCCGGAGCTGCAAACAACCAAACACCATTTCAGAATGCAGTAATATAACAAAAAAGTAATATGATTAGCAGTATAATCTACTGTATATGTCCCCATCTAAATTGTATATTATTTACTTAATTTTTTTATACATTCTAATGAATTATAAAAAGTCATGGTATGACAGTGTGTAAATGGATCATTAAATGTTAAGAATCAGGCATGGTTTGGGAACACCCACACCTGTATATTCTGTGAGGTGTTATCTTGTAAGCGAGGTCGAACACTGGTCAGCATGCTCATGACAAGACGACGTGAATTATCAGAGTTTGTTTGAGGACACAGTGCCACATATGTACCAGGAATACGGAATCAAAGGGAATCAATACTACCCACAGTGGACAGGCAGCACAGTGGGTGGTAATGATTGTGACAGGTGGTGTCTGCCTAGAATTGTCCATGCAAATAGTTAAGCAGTAAATGTCCTCCATATTCACTGCAGAGTGCCTTTCATACCATATTATCCACAGGCCAGTTTAGCATTCTGTAGCTTCTGTGAAACATGGCAAAAGTCATGGGACACAATGCTAGTTCCTGTCCCACTATTTTTGGCATGCCGGTATATTATATAAAAGTTCTCATGTGTAAAGTCTACATTATTTAATTAATTATACATACAGCTATGGAAAAAAATGAGACCACCAAAAATCATGAGTTTCTTTGATTTTCAAAATTCAAAAGCAGTGTGTAAGACTGGTGGAGAAGAACATGCCAAGATGCATGAAACTGACTGTCCTTTTTTTGCATCTTTTTTGTTATTTCAGCAATTTCTCATTTCCTGCAAACAAATGGTCTAAATGATGATATTTTTATTTAAAAAGAAGAAATGTTGTCCGTAGTTTATAGAATAAAACAACAATGTTCATTTTACTTAAATATATACCTATAAATAGCAAAATCAGAGAAACTGATTCAGAAACTGAAGTGTTCTCTGTAGATGGTGGAAGTTCATAACTGGCCGTATACTTGCCTGCAAAGCAAAGGAGTCGGTACGGACAGCCTTTTTCAGAAGCACAAACCCGTCTGTGGTTACGTTGACATAACTGCTGTACTGTACTTCATACCTTATGTCTGGATTTACTCCCTGTTAATGCAAAAACAATATTATAATAAGAGATTATATCATATAACATCACTACAGAATATGTTCTACACTGCTACCTACAGTTGCGAAGTCATCATCTCTGGCTCGGGCTCTAAAGGGTCTATTTGTTGTCCTGTCTCTGAGCACCATGTTCTCAGGGCCTGAGTTGGTGTAAACATAGGCCTCGTAACGCTCTCTCTCGAATTTCGGTGGGTTCCGACTCTTTTTCATCACCTCGATGTTCACTGAGGTGGCGGCAAACTGGTCTCTGTTTGACACCTGTGAAGCCTGGGTAAAATGATGATAACAGAAAAGTTAAAGAACACGCAAAGAACTAAAATAATAAAAAAATTGCACTAGTTGCACTAATAAACACAATTGCAAAAATTAAATGCCTCAAAAAGTTAAGCAGATTTAACTATTTTAACATTTTGTAAAGTTGTAAAGGATTCCAAAGAGTTAACACCAATGTAAATTGTACTGTAGTATCTTAATATTAAAGGTGCCATTGTGTGTGTGTGCTCTTACTTTGAGCCTGCTCCGGAAGGGGGGGGAGGGAGGGAGGGAGGGCTCCACGCTGACAGTCACGCTGTCTACTGCTTTCTGGTCCAATGAAGGTAATTTAAAAACCAGGACATTTCCTCACTTTTTGAAAAAAACCCGGGACGCCAGGGACAGGACGTGAAATACAGATATGTCCCGGGAAATACGGACATTTGGTCACCCTACACTACAGAGTAGTGTCACTGTAATCTCTAGATATTCTCTTATCAGTGTCCAGACAGTACATTGTGTTTCTAACTAGCTAAAAAAAATGTAGTAGTGTCTAGGATTGAGTTTGCATTTAGCCAAGCACCTTCATCCAAAAGCTACAAGCTATTTGTGAGTTTTAAATGGCAATTTGACCTCTTGAAGGAAGAGTTCCTTTTAAAAGAAGTTTACAATTTGTGAATTCCATGTATCAAATGCTCATTGTTCCACTACACTACAATAAATAATGTTTCTCATTCTCACTCAAGGCCAGCTTTAAATAAGTATATTCTGCTTACCAAAACTGTGAGGGAAATTGGGCCTGCGATGTCTGCTGGTTTTAGCATGGTTATATTTCCAGTGGCTTCATCTATTTGAAATATACTGTCTTCATTCCCTACATTAGACAAGCAGGAGAACAAAATTATATTTTATACAGGTTTAAACAGAATAAGCTCTCTCTTATATTCAGCTTTTTTATTGAAAACTGAAAATCACACAAAACACTCAATGTTACCTCGAACAATTTTGTAACTTATCTCTTCGTTTCTGCTTCTGTCACCGTCCCTGGCATAGACTGGACCAGGCTGTAGCTGTAATGGTCCTTCCTAAGAGTCCAAACAACAAACATATGCAGAATGAGTGAAGGTGGTCAGGTTTTTTTATTAAACTAAATAAATAAATAAATAAAAATATGTACCTGTTTCTCTGTTAGGTTGACTCTGCCTTTATACCCAGGACTGAGGCAGATTTTGGCAATACCAAAATTTGTCCTTGTACACGGTTGGAACCAGGGTGGACGGTTGTCGATATCCTGTATATTGATTTTTATGGTTGTGGAAGCTGTGTGGGAGACCTGGTCTGGTGGTGGAGGTGATGGAGTGTCCTGTCAAAATGAAATGTGTAATATTTAAAACTGCCAAAGGACCTGGTAAATGACACGTTAATAGGGAAGTTTTCCTTCCTGTTCTTTTCTATGAACAATCTGAACATACTGTAGCTGATGCAGCCTAGCTATGATCATGTGTGCAGGTTAATCTGATTCTGAGTTTTGAAGCCCAGAACAGTGGGTTAACTATGATGCTAACAGCCAGATTCATAGGGGTGAAGCCTCTGCAGAGTTGGATTGGGTTAGTTGTGATGCTAAGTGTTTTTCTGAGCTGGATTACTCACTAATAGTTGTTGACTGCTCAAGGTTGTTAATCAGATAGGGTAAGTCTTGCTGTTTGCTATATTAGAGTACCAGTCAAAAGTGGGGCACACCATCTAATTCAATGTTTTTTTCCCTACATATAAACTTACTCATCCAGACTATGAAGAAACCAAAATACTATGTAAAGCATTTAGGAGCTGTAAACTTGCAGTTTGTGAGGCTGGCAACTCTGATTAATGTATCCTGGGCAACAGAGGGAACTCTTGCTTTTCCTTTTTTGGGGCTGATGAGAGCCCAAAAAACTAATGACAAGATCAGCACAGCTGTTAACTGAAAGCCATTCCAGGTAAGCCTACTTGATAAAGCTGACTGAGAAAATCCAGCCAAGATGTGCAAAGTGGTCTCTATCTAAGCAAGAGGTGCTACTTTGAATAATCAGAATATAAAACATATTCTGGTTTGTTTAACACTTTTTGTTTAATAAATAATTCCATATGTTTTTCTTCATAGTTTGAATGTCTTAAGCAATTAGTCTACAAGGCAGAACATTTTAAATTAATAAAAACAATACTGAATATAAGGTGTGTTAAAACGTTTGACTGGTACTGTGTATATATATATATAGATAGATAGATAGATACACCCAACCAGCAAATTTAGCTGATATTGATACTTATATCTATTCCTAATATCACAAGTGTTCTGTTCTTCAGCTGCTCTGCGGTCCTGCTTACCTGCACATACAGTGTCAGAGTCACCTGCTGGACCACATCATAATCCAAAACTTTATTCACCAGGATGTTTGGTTTGTAAATACTCTCCAGTCTGAAATACATGTTCTGTAGAAGTGGAAATGTTAATCATCTCATTCAAATCACATAAATATAGACAGGAACTGGATTGGCCACCTACCAAAGTCTGCTCCATGGTGTAATATAAAACTCCTGAATCATCATCTTTAGCTTCAATCAGGGCAACACTGGTATTAACAGGAGTGAGCTGAAAACAGAGACAATGTTATAATATACTGGCTAAACACACGGTGAGCCTTCTTCCTGAGTTAAGCTGTATCTGAAACCGAGCCCTATTCACTATCCTCTACATGTGAAAATCCAAATTACTATATCGAGCACTGATGTAGTTTACGATTATTAATACAATGTTCTGTCTGTAGTCTTGTTACACTGTGACAGTGGTTTGCATTGCATAAAATATTGGAACATCAGGCTTCCTCTGTACACTTTGTACATTATATACAGCTCTGGAAAAACTGAAGAGACCATTTCAGTTTCTGAATCAGTTTTTCTGATTTAGCTATTTATAGGTAAATGTTTGAGAAAATTGAACATTGATGTTTTTTTCTATAAACTACGGACAACATTTCTCCTAAATTCCAAAAAAAAAAAAAATACTGTCATTTAGAGCATTTATTTGCAGAAAATGAGAAATGGCTGAAATAAAAAAAAAAGATGCAGAGCTTTCAGACCTCAAATAATGCAAATAAAACAAGTTCATATTCATAAAGTTTTAGGAGTTCAGAAATCAACATTTGGTGGAACAACCCTGGTTTTTAATCTCAGTTTTTATGCAACTTGGTATAATCTCCTCCACCAGTCTTACACACTGCTTTTGGATAACTCTATGCCTTTACTCCTGGTGCAAAAATTCAAACAGTTCAGTTTGGTTTGAGGGCTTGTGATCATCCATCTTCCTCTTGATTATATTCCAGAGGTTTTCAATTTGGTAAAATCAAAGAATCTCATCATTTTAAGTGGTCTCTTATTTCTTTTACATTGTCATTGTAAAAAATGCATAAATCAGGATGTTATAATCTTGTAGCACTGGCCTGCACTGCACACGGGCTGAATTGTTTGGGCCCGATCTTTTTATTGTAGCATACGTGTACCGAAATGTGAAAAAAACTTTTGCATTCACTGCAGCCCTAGCAGAAATACAAACACATTCTCACCTCGTTAACATCTACAGCATATTCACTTTTAGCAAAATTAGGAGGGTTATCGTTAATGTTCTCCACTTGAACAAGAACAGTCAAAGTGACCTGCAAACACAAAAAAACGAGCAGATATGTGATACACTAATTAAACAAATAAAGGTCTACTATATCATACAGCAGTACCAACAAACCAGCAGCAAATGACACAACCCAGACTCCCAGCCTGAAATACAACGTCAAGCTGTTCCCCAAATTCATTAGCATAGCATTTAGTCGTGAGACACGTACACTTTTGAAGCCTGTTTTATTGCAGCGGATCTGAATTGCGAGCTGCTCAGGATTTAACAGCGTCTGAAAAAAAGGAACATAAGCATTAAAACCATCTGCACCGACAAAGCTGCTACTTATTCAGTGCTCAGAGTGTCGCTTTAAAGAAATGGTTCATCCAAAAAGTGAATTTATCCATTCAAAATTTGGACATACCTTAAATTCAGCATTTTATCATTATTTTAAAATGTTCTGCATTTTAGTTTAATAATAAACACATCCAAACTATGACAAAAAATATATGGAATTATTTAGTGAACAAAAAGAACAAAAACCAGAAAGTGCTTTATATTTTAGATTCTTAAAAGTAGCAGCTCTTGCTTAGAGGACACCTTCAGAATTCATTTCTTGAATTTCTCGCCCTCTTAATATTTTTGAGAGCATCAGTTGAGTTGTGAAGATGTAGAGTTGATATACACAACATATCTAATCCATATTATGGCAAGAACTACTTAACTTAATAAAGAAAAAATACTTTAATAAATGAAGGTCAGTCAATTTGAAACATTTCAATTGTAAGGTAGAGGAGGAGGCAGGATGCAAATGCAAGTCTTTTTTATTCTCCATATTTAAACTAACAAAGAAAAGAACACTTGGGAGTATATAAAGAAAAGGTAACTAAAACAAAACACTAGGAAACAGAGGATAAACTAAAATACTGAACCAAACAAGCAAACTAAGCAAACAAAGAAACAAACTAAATAAAGCAAACCTGAAACACTGAGGACAAACAACACAACAGGTCTGTGGCTAAACAAGACAGATAAACACAATAGTATATAATAGTTTATATAAAAAGTTTAGACAAAAAGCGCAACAAACAAGAAAGGAGCACATGGGGTATTTATACACATGCACACACTAGGGACACCTGTGGAGGTAATGAGGGGGGCGGAGTTACAAATGACTGATGACAGGGTGGGGCTAGGGCGGAGACAGGACCAAAACACAACAATAGCACATGGCTGGGAACACATGACAGGTAAACAGAGGGGCAGAGAGGCACAAGAGACCAAATGAGGGAGAAACACAAGACAGACATGGGCTAAACTGTGACATCAATAACTTTGAAAGTATCCTCAAGTTCAGTCGCAAAGACCATCAAAAACATTATGATGGAACTGGCTCTCATCAGGACCGTCCCAGAAAAGGAAGACCAAGAGTTACCTCTGTTGTACAGGATAAGTTTATCAGAGTTACCAGGTACTGTATGCCCAGAGAATAATTTGATAGAAGATAAAAATATTTTGATTGACTGACTTCAATTACATGCTAGCTACATTAGCTCTGTAGCAATGCTAATTCAAAGAAGCACACTTGGATCACAAATCATACTTTGGACAATCAATATTTGAGGCAAACTGGGCATTTTCTTTTTCATCAAACCAATCATTAAGTTAACTTAACTTAACATCAGAACCAGTGTTTGTAAGCTTACAATTAGTTAATTGGATCTAATAATGTGAGCATACTTGTGGTCAACATGTTTAAATTTAATAAAAACATACTGTCTAATTACCACAAGATAATATATGCAAAAAGTGATTGAGGGCACAAATACCATATTTATCACCATTATATCAAGGCAATTAATTAATGTATTAATGCCATAATACTGTATATTGCCTCATGGACCACATCTTGTGAACTTAATGTATCTTCCTGTGACCTCATTATTTTATGATGTCAGCATATTATTTTGTGGCCACAATATATTATCAAGTCACTGCAATATTTTATGTTATGGCCTTAACATATTGCCTTGTAGCTTCAGTTTATTGTGTCAAATCTTCAATATATTATCATGTGGCCTCAACATATATTTTATGGCTTCCTCATTTTCTTTTGTGGCCACAGTACTGTATAATAGTGTAGGCTTAGTATATTATCTTGTGGCCTCTTTATGGCTCACAATTTTTTTTTATAATTCTAACTAGCATTTATCTTTTTTTCATACTGTTTGTTAGATAACTTAAGCACACTAACAATATCTGTCTTTATCATTTTTTATAATTTTCCTTTTTTATCAGCTGCTGTAGTTTAAGATTTTGTAACTATAACCAAAGTTAAACCATATAATCACACTTTTTCAGACATTTTCCTTTAAGGTATTTATTCTGTTTATGTTAAATAAATGTAAATCAGCTGTTGGTGAAAGTTGGTGGTGATGTACCTCAAAGTCCAGCTTTTTCTTCACTATCAGAAAGGAGCCCTTCAGATCAAAGGCATCGTCTGGGTTCTGTATGAGAGTGAGTGTGACATCCTTTGTTGTTGTGTTAATATAGGCAACAACAGTGTCGATTGTGTTGTTCTCTTTAATGGTCACAAGCTCTGAGGAAACTGAACAAACTGAAGAGAGAAGACAAATATTATGACGCATAATAAACCATGCCAGAGGCTACGCTACAGATTACATTTATTCCTTTAGTTATTAGAGCAAGCATTGAAAAAATTACAGATTTTACAGTTGGAAAAAGGCAAATTTTCTACTCAGTGGTTTTCATGTCCCGGCAAGACCATCCCTGCAACATCTATTATATTAACCCTTATTATATTAGACCCTGCGTCCATTAAAATTAACAGCATGCGTTTTCTTTTTTTGTTTTGTTGCAAAAAATGCTAATTAAAGCATTTAAAAAATTGTCCATCTGAATAGAACATTAAACAAACCAATGAAAAATTTACTGTAGCTTAGCTCCGCCCACTGCATCAGAAAAAAACAGCAACTCAGGCATTAGGGCATGGTAGCACTACAGCCAACAAAGAAAAGTAAGATCTAATTTTTACTCATTTAATGCCATTTGGAACATTTTTATCATGTTAATGTTACTGTTTATGGATGATTTGTGAAGTAAAAAGGTCAATATCAAATCTAAAATAAAAATGTTAAACACAGGCATCCAATGCAATAAACATTAAAAAAAGCAATTTAATATTTTATTTAATTGGATTTCATTTTTATACAGATTGTTTTTACTATTAGAGTTTTCTTTTGTGTGAATTGGAAACAAGAAACAGCATTCTTTATTTTTTACTGAAACTCAGGTCTGAATTCAGGTCCGAAAGGATTAATTTATTCTATTAACATGGTCTAGTATGTTTATTTGTTTGGTAGGATCCCATCTAACAGTTTTTGGTTATAAGCACATTTTCTGAACTTTATTGAACATTAAGATTCTGATCTTAAGATCTACAGTTACCGTTTTCTGGACGTTCTTAAAAGGTTTTGTATTTTTAATGTTTTGGTAACATCGCATCTATGTCACAATATTTTAATTTTTAGTTTTGGGAATGTTACTTTGTGTAATGCTTTCATAATGTAAGTATTCATATAGCTGGGAACATTTTGTGAAAAACATTCTAATAACGTTGTGATGCAAACAATTATTACATCCAGTGTTAATATCTCTAATGAAAACTATGACGGAAAATCTTCGTTGTCAATCTATTTTTCTTGACAAAACGAGATGAGAACTAAATAAAAATGAATACTTGTAAACAAAATCGATGACTAAATTTGTTACACTAAGTCAACAAATAAAAGTTAAAAGAAAATGTCAAAGAGTGATAAACAGGGAAATTATCTGTAACAAATTATATTATTGACCAGTGATCAGAACCCAGCCGCTCCACACAGCGTCCTTATGACCAGTTCCCTCAAGCCCCTCACTCTGGGAAGTAATTGCTCATTACATTTTATGTAACAGTATTACATAAATTAACATAATTAATAACTCTAACCCTAACACAGAAGTTATTTACATTAACCAGCATCGAAATTACTTTTTTAGGTGCAATTACATATTTTCACCAGAGAGGTCTCTAAATCACCAAATCCAAAAAACTTACAGACAGCCTCTTTAAGCAGAGAATAAAATATTAGGATTATTATTGAGGCCTGAAAGCAGTTTGATAAGTCAGGATGTTATTAAATCATTAAACCTCATTTTAAGGGAAAGTAGATTTTCTTACTTATTCAAAACAGGAGAATTTGAAGCATTTAGTCTCGATTGACTCTGTTGACAATAACCAGCTAAATTAAAAGCGAAATATTAATCTGAGTAGTGAAATTAGTGCTGGGAGATTAATCGAATTACTGTTTTACATTTTCACACTTTACATGTTCTCATTTTCATAATGGGATAATGAAGATTGTATATCTTAACATATAAACCTGTAAATAACTTTAAGTGAATTTCATATGTTACACTTTTCCTTAAGTGAAACACAGGAGGCATATTGTTTAATATAAAAGCTGATTCTAAGGATGATTGGTGCTGCCTGCTATTGTTAAAAATAGCTAAACTAAAGCTTTGGTTTGATATTGGTTTAATACAAGTTTATTGTGTTAGCATTTGCAAAAGAGCCCATATTTCTATATTGCACATTTGATTGAAAATCTCTAAATTGTGCTGTTTATATCTATTTTAAAAAGCAGAAAAAAACATTTCAATTGCTACGTAAGAACTAAAATATTGAAACAGTAACAGAATTTTTTATATATATTTAAGGAATTTTAAGATTCTTTTTTTAAATATCACCGAGCCCTAGGTAAAGTTATTACATATTATGTGTCGTTATGCACTAAAAAGCTCTGTGCTGCTTCAGTACACACCAGTACAGTCCTGACCACAACAAAAATCCACAAAATCTTAAACTATAAAACAGCTCTTACTTACTTTTGTCAGCCAGGCAGAGTTTATAAAGAAAGAAGGTTAACACGCAGCCGAAGGCAATATGCACAGATTTTCTTTCCATGTCCCAATATCTGCCGAACACAAATAAGTATGGAGGACTATGGGGCCGTGGCACCAGCTGGTACTTCTCCACATAAAGCACTGACTGTGTTAGCTGATGAGTGGGAGTTGACTCCAGTCGCAATGTTTGTGACTTCATCTTACGCTCATATATTGCCTAAAGAGCTTGCCAACAGTGGACTGCTCCCTCCTACAAAAATACTTGCATCTGTTTTTGAGGGGTCATTCTGTATTTGTGCTGATGCCCAGTCTCAAAGAAGCAGCTCAGGAATGCACCTGTAGAACAAAGAATTCTCACATCTTGGCACCAGAATACATACTAAGAGCAGCAGAGTTCACTTCAGTCAGTGTTTTTACATATAATACCACCTCTATTTAAGTATACATACCAAACAAACTCTCGCTCTTTATTTCCTGAGGCAGTCCTGATGAGAGCCAGTTTCATCATAATGTTTTTGATGATCTTTGCAACTGCACTTAAGAACACTTTTAAAGTTCTTAACATTTTTCAGATAGACTGACCTTATTTTCTTTTTTCACAACATTATCTTTATTGTTGTTTTAAAAAGAAAAAAAAGGCTTCCAATAGTATACAGAGATAATCTGGTAAAAAAAAAATGTACTTAATTGTACTTAAAACATTAAAAAATGCTGTAAATATACTAGCAGATTTATGTATTTTCTTAAAATCTATTAAAAGTACATTAATATTATGCTTTCATTAAATGTTTGAAAATAAAATTTGATCATACTTTTTAAAAAGTACAATACAGTGTATTTTAAATAAATAGACCATTATGAAGTACACTTTTAGTTAGATAATAATTCAAATATAATTGATAATAATGTAATTCAATATACTTCTAAAATACTTATTTCCAAATATACTTTTGTACATTTTTAGCACAGTTTGTAAAAAACAACTGTTACAGTTACACTTAAAGCACAACGTATCATGTAACTTTTTAGAAAAAAAAACTAAATTACTATATTGCTATTTTTTTTTAAATATATAATTGGATATAACATTAATATAGCAGTTAAAATGTATTTCAAGGTTCTTAAAATATAATTAGGAAAATATAAATATTAGTAAATTATAGGATACGGTGTATTTTCTATGTTTAATGTTTTGCCTGATTCTTTGTCCTGTGAATATGTTTCTGTAAAGCTGCTTTGTGACAACATCAGTTGTAAAAAGTGCCATATAAATCAATTTGATTTGATTTGATTTTGATAAATAACACATTTAAATGTCAAATAAAAAACGTTAGAAAATTGTAGTATAGTATATTAAAATATATATTTTATACCCAACGAATGTATTATAATTTTTTGTAAGCTTATTTAAAATATGGGGTTACATACATGAAGTAGTATGTTTAAATGTTAAAATAGTATTTTAATTACTACTACAACAACAATGCTAAAATACTACTACTACAATTTTAGTGCAGTTAAGTACACTTAAGTACACAACTTAAGTAAAGCTTTGGTTCTATTTTTAAACAACTAGAGTATAATAAGTACAAAAAAGTTGTTCCATTTTAGAACTTTTAAATAAACTTTTAAACTGATTAATAATGTGGCTTAATATTAATAATAAATGCTTAGTATACTTTAATCTACTTTTTTCAGAAGGGTAAGCATGTTCTCATATAAAAAAAAACATCAAGGGCAACTAAATTATTGCCCAGCTTTTCCTTGCAGATCAGATATTTATGAGATATCTTAGATATCTTTCTCCATCAATTTCACTGTTGTGTATGGTTCAAAAAACACTAACTCCAATGTAAAATTCACACAGAATAGGGAAGTTTAATATCCAAAGATGGCATATTGTTTTAGAATAAAATAATAAACATAAATCTATGGCTGTGATTATTTTTCTAATGACCTTCATTTCCTAAAGCATTATTTTCTTTACTTGTTGAATAGTTGAATAGTCTTGCCGTAATATGGACTAGAACATTACATAAAGGCATGTGAAGAAGTACTTTTAATGCAGGTTAAAGTTAATACATTTATCTGTGATACTCTGTATTTTATACAAAATATTTTGTACAAAATGTAGAGAACAGTTACATCCAACAAACCTACCAGACCACTCTGTTTTTACAATTTAAATATTAGAAAATGCAGGGATGGTCATGCCAGGACACTAATACCATTACCTGCAATATGCTCTCCCCTCCCAACTAGATATAGGAATATTACTGCTTTTTATTTAATTGAAACAATGTGACTACTTAGTGACTACTGCTTTAAAGCAACTTTACATATTATATAGACAAAGGTCTATGCCAAGACACGTCCAGTAAATAATTATGTACCGTCATCAGCTTTTCTTTGTAGCCTCATCATGTCATAATATGTAGTCTATCTCAGTACACAACCCTTGCACACACAATGGTGGTGCATTCTGGTAATATACATGTTTGGAGACAAGTAGAGCTTCATGGAACTGGTCTGCCTCCCTGTTCCCCCCTCCCACTCCCACCCTGCACTGCTGCTGTGTGTGGGAACAACGAGCACACAGTCAGTGCCACATAAAGCATCCACATTGTGAAGCCATGTAGATGCCTGCTAATGTCATGTGTTTGGAGAAGCAGCACAGGAGGCCTGCACTGCTGAGCTGACTCAAGATAGAGTGCCAATCCATATCTGGGCACACAGTCATACACACATTCAAACACACACAAGGACAATTTTAGAGTATCCAATTGTTCTGGACAGAAAGAAATATTTAAAAATGTTAACTAATAGCAGTAATCACAAGCTATTTTATTTTATCAGAATACTGTGCTAAATGAAAATGTGGTTGATTTTCTAAACTAATTTAAATTACTGGGATATTTTATCATGACAGGCTGGACACAAGAGTGGAGACAATATGCCATATATTAAGTGAAATTAATATTATTTAGAGGCTAATTTGGGCTATCCCAAATGAACAAGGTGGACAAAGAACTCTAGGATATGTAAAAATACAATGAAACAATTTAGATGCCTAAATTATGCCAAAACTATATAAAAAATATATTAAACCAGGTAAACATTGCTCGTTATTTGTAATAATGTGTTAATTCAGAGCAAATCTTAATCAGAGAGGTTTGAATTAAATTAAAATGCACATTATATTGATACTGGCACATAGGATAGTGCAAACATTTTTTAAAGCAGTAAATAAGAATTGATGGTTGTTTGTAATTGATGAAGCTTTGTATTGAGATATGTTTGCTGGTCCAGCAGCAGAGGGCACCAGTATGTAGTAACTACAATAGGAATTTGTAACCATGTAGTTTTTAAAATTAAAATGTTCATCTTCTGAGAACTTTTTAATTCCTGTTAGTCAAAACGAACAAGTTCCAATAACAGGAGTGAGTGCCATTAACTTGACTGATTTTTTTTTTTGAATAGTTAAATACATGTGTTATTAGATTCAGAGTTTAAAAATATTTTTTTTTGTTTAATTTGGAAGAGTTGCAACAAGCAAATAGCACCATGGGGCTGCGTCCAGATACTTTTGCTACTCCCCCTCCTCCTTCTTTACTCCATAATCCTCCTGTCCTACCCCTTCTAGGTGGAGAAGGAATGGAGAGAAGGAGCAGTAATTGTGGAAATGGAACAGCTTATATAGGATTTAATAGGATGTTGGGTGCTGATAAACTGAGCCAATCACAACGCTCATTTTCAGCTCCCATTACACTGCCCAGCCAACCACAGCTTCTGCAAATATATACATATGCTGTGACTACCCTGCTCTAAACTCTCTCCTTCCTTCTCTTTCTTTCTCTATATATAGTTATTTCTGGCAGATGGCCAATTTAATGGAGCTGCCACTCCATTACTCTACTTGTATCCTGAAAAATAAAGAGTCTTCTGCCAAACAGTACTCCAAACATTGTGTTTTTTCTCTTTTATGGCCTGCATCTTTTTGCTGGCTGTCTTCTGTTTCAGCTCATCCATCAGCTTTTGTTTCCTCCAAACCACCAGAGGAAACATCCTCCTCTCTTCCTCGATCCGCTCCGTCAGGGCCTTCACCTCCTTCTTCAGCTCCGTAATTTGCCTCCTTTGTTTATCTATGACAACGCTTGAAGACGACAATATCCTTTCTTCCCGGGTGTTAAACTCTTGTTCCATTTTATATATCTTTACGTTCTTTTCCGACAGCTCCTTCTCCAGGACCTTAACATTGCTTTGAAGCGTTTCCATTACCTGCGCGTCTACCACTATATGCGAGCCTTCCACTTTCTTCAGTTTTCTCAGCTTCCCAAACCACTTAGAAATTCTCCTTCGTATTGTTGTCTGCTCTGTCTGCTGTGTCTGAACAGCCATGCCGTGCTTTAATATTATCTTACGTGCTGCTTCTTCTCTCAGCAATTCTCTCGACTTCTCCAGCGAGTAGTCTATCTTGGTCATATCCTCGTTCATTCGGTCAATATAGGAAAGCAGGCTGCTCTCCCTGGCCTCTAACTTCTTTCTTTCTTTATCAGCCTGCTCTCTCTCACTGATTCTTTGGTTCTTCTCTCTGACCAGCGTCTGGCTCATTGAGACCATGTGTTTCTGAAGCCTTTCCCACACTTCCAGGATTTCTTCATTGCCGCCAAACTCAGAAATCCTCTGGGTCATGTACTGTGTGTCGCTCTCCAATCTGCTGTAACACGCCATCTTACCCCACAGACAAGTCGCTGCACTATTCAGGTATTCGCTCTCCTCTGCTTTTATAACGCTCAGGCGCCAGACCTGCGTATGACGTCACAGACCGAACGAAGAGACGCCGCTTAGACAGTGTTCTATGAAACGGCTACGTCATACGTCATAGACGGCTCCTAAGAGGGCAGGTAAACAATTACACATATATTGGCGTACATTATATATTTAAGCAATAGAAGACGATGGGGAGTGTGTTATCGCGCATAACATCACGGCTGTAGGCACAGGGACCGAAGGCGAGTGCCGTAGATCACCACAGCCGTAATGTTATTCGCGAGAACACACGACTTGGGATGTTTTATTGCTTTTATGTATATATTATTATTATATTATATATATATTTTTTACAAAATTAACAATAAAAATAAAATACCATCAAAAACAATATAATGAATATGCTTTGATACGGACTGTGCCTTCCGCCAAAAAATAGTTCCGCAAAAAAGTGAACTGCAGCAGAACTGTACCTACAAAACGTATGGTTTATACGTTAGCTTGAACTCTAAATTGGGGGTTAGTAAACGTTAGGACCTTATAATAACGCTGAAACGCCCCTCTACTGCTCCGTGGGGTCGTCTTCATGTGAAAACTGCGCGTTTGCGAGCATTTCTGCTTGTTCTGCTGGGTGCTGTTGGTTAGCTGGCCAGCTTGCTTTAGCTTAGCATAAGCTTAGCCTAGCCTGGCTGGTGGCTACACCGGATATCAGACTGCGGCCGACGTGTATTTTCTTTCTTCTTTATTCCACAAAAAACGACCCAGCGCTGCGGGTTGCGGGCGAGCGTGCCTTGGCTGGGCGCTAGCCTGTGCTAAGCTAACGCTGCTGCTACTGGTGGTGGAGGCGATGATTTAAAACTGTCATATGTGTACATGCCGTTACTCGGCAACGCGTCCGCGGAGTGATACAGATTAAGTGTGAGAAGGCCGTGCCATTATCATACCTGTCAAGTTTTAGATTTAAAAATAAGGGATATTTTCCTCTGTACGCTTAAAGCCGTCCCACCAGCCCAACGAAGGTTCAATATCCTTTACATTTTAAGACAGGTTTACAAAAAATCTAAAATAACCACAAGTGAACCACTTACACACTACAGTTAGATTATAAGAATCTGAAATGTTGTGGACATTCCTACATATGTCATTCTTTTAATACAGCCAAATTAAAAATCCTTTTCTTAAAAAAATAATAATAATAAGATTTCATGTCTTTTTTGTAATAAATGCACTCTTTTATATGATATATTTTTTATTTATTTAATGGATTTAAAATTGAACAAAGGGTGCACAAATTCTGCAAAATTACTGTTGGTGACCTAAACATAGTATCATGAGCTTTTACTAAAAGGACATGGACCAGATATGTTTCATCAGTAAAAATTAGTCCTAAGGGGCCTACAAAATAATTTTTAATTAATACTTCTTTCTTTTGATCACTCCACCCCTGATTAGTTCAGTTAATTTCGGTCCTCTCCACATTTCTAGTTAAACTGAGTCACAAGCTGTAAATTTGTTTATTTTAAAAGGTTTAATCTGTGTGTTTTATTTCGGAGACGAGTATTTTTATGCAGCTATCAGAAAAATCTCATCACAGTTTCCATGATTAGCCTACCGTTACCTTTCTTTAAGAAAAATCGCTGTATATCCAGATCTGTTGTAACATCAGCAGCTCCAACTAGCTGCCTGAACTCACAGCGACGGGGGGCTTCCCCACACTGACTCTCCTTTGCAAGCTGATTGGCTGTTTCTCCTGAAAGGCGGGACTTTCTCCTTGAACCGGCTCCACGATTGGTTAAGAGAAACAGAGCGGTCAGTGCCATGTCTCCTCAATAATATATATTTTTTTATTTTAATATAATACGGGAGGACGGCGGGAAAGAAGAGTAAAATACGGTAGTTTCCCGGCCAAAACGGGAGACTTGACAGGTATGGCTATTATCACAAATATCAGCACGATTAGAACACTTCTCAACCAATCAGATTGTGAGGTCGGAACTAACTGCTGTATATATATATATACGTATATATATATATATATATACATATACACAAACGACATGTTATATTGATACTGCCTCAGATATTCTCCTGAAATACCTGAGCACCGCCACTAGAGGGCAACAGAGACGTTTTGCTATCCAGTTCACTCATCTTTGCTCTGTTATTGGCTGTGTCTTAAACGTAAAAAATGCTCCCTACTCAGTCAGGATTCTTAAACAGCATGGAAAACAGCCATAAACGAAGACATATCTGAATCTATTTAATCAAACAAAAATGCTAACAGTCAATAGTTTGGACACACCTTAATTTCAGCGTTTTTTTCATATCTTTAAAATGTCCTGCAAATGTTGGGAAAAAGTGTTAAACCTAAAAATGTGTTATGTTTTAGATTCTTTAAAGTACAGCTATACGTTAAAGGTCATATTTGCACAACAAGCAATTTCTCAGTCAGTTTTATGAGGCTGAGTCACCTAGAATGGCTTTGAGAATCACAATCAGAAAAACTTTATTAATCCCAGAGAGAAATTGTGATTGTTAAAGTTGCCACTATTCATGTATACTCTACAATACACTTTACTTTTCTAATGTAAATACATTAAAATTCTATAAGATACAAATACAATAAAGTGGCTCTAATAATAATCATAATAATAGTACAGTTCAAATTATATATGGCCTAAATTTAGTTAACAGTTTGCTTTCTTAATGTGTTTGAGAGCATCAGTTGTAAAGTTTTGAAGAGGTGGAGTTGGTGAACAGCGAAAAACTCTATTAGAGTAATGTTCTAATCCATATTATGCCAAGAACTACTCAACTAAGTAAAGAAAAAACTTTAAAAGTAAGTGCAGTCAAGTGCAGTCACAATATATTATTAAACTGTAAGCAAAGCAATATATTGAGATTGTTAAAAAAACACTATCATAGGCACAAAATTGGAATAAAAAAAGCTTATTTAACTTGTTCAGGACATTGGATCCAGTGTGCGAGGTTTAAAAATAACTTTAATTTAACCACTCTCTGACACTATCCTTTACATGTACATTAATAAATAAATATCATTATTATGAAAAACAATACAGTATTGTGCAAAAATAAATATCGCAATACAATATGATACCTATATTCTCTGATAAAGACCAAAGATCTTTAGATCTTTAATGCCACTTACCATTGCTGAAATCGGCTTAGAGCTAGGTGGAGCTTCTTCCAGCATGCATTTTCCAGTAAATCTCTAGTCTAAATCCTCTTCTAAATATTTACATGTACACTGCATAGGAGAGTTTATAGTGGAAGAATTGGTCAAAGTCTGGCGTGAGGCCGAGCTGCCACACACATTTGAAAAGTCCTCTAACACAAAGTGAAGAGAAAACAATACGGCTTGTTTTAGGTCAGCCCCTATTTTTAGATCCCAGTTTTAACCTTCGATTAATGTTGATGAAATACTCTCTGCCCCTCACTGCTCTGCTGGCACACTTTTCCCCACTTTACCTCATTCCAAGTCAAAAAGAGCAGTAATAAAACGGTAGCCCAGTTTCAGACATTGCAGTGACTTTGTTTCAGACATGGTCGTGATTATTCCAGTCGCTGAAACTAACAGAAAGGGCATACACAGAACTTAAAGAGGAAACACTGGTTTAGCTGGTGTCTACAAACTTTTGGACACACAGGACCTGTTTCCCAGATGGATTAAGCTTAGTCTTGGACTAAATTGCACCATTAGAAATTCCTTTTACTGTAGGATTAGTCTAAATCTGGCTTTGAGTAACTGACCCGTAGTCCACATACTTGTTCTAATAAACTAGTCACTGTCAATTGATTATGATAGTCTTTAAACAAAAAAAAAATACTTACGATTATTTATGATTTGCAAATCTCATAAAAACATATTTTATTCACAACAGAACATAGAACATATATCATATGTTGGAAATAAGACATAAAACAACCCCCAAAAAAGGTAAACCTCGATGGCAGCAACGCATCAAAAAACAAACCAACATCTAAAACAGACAAAAAAGTTTGTAAGAGAAGCACACTGTAAAAAAATGGAATGGCAAAAAACTGATGAGATATATATATATATATATATATATATATATATATATATATATATATATATATATATATATATATATATATATAAATTATGCTTATAAAGCAACAAAATAAAAAATAACAAAAACATTTCTTAGTAAGTTTTCTTAAAATAAGCAATCGCAAAGTCTCAAAATGAAATAAGACTTTAATCAAGCTAAAATCACAGATTTATTTCTGGTAAAATAAGATCATTATTTCAAAAATAAGCTTAATATTTTTACACTTAGTAATGCTTAGTAAAACAATACTCCTTTGCCTTAGACAATTCAAGTAAATTTTATGTTACTTCAAGTAGACAGCAAAATCTGCACAGATAGAGATCTAAAGAAAGTCTAAAGACAATAAAATTAATGGTCTGGAGTAACCAAGCCAAAATCCAGACCTCAGCACAATAAAGAATTAGTGTCTGGATTTATGAAAATATCTGTTTTCCAAAGAGAAAAAAGTAAAATGCCAATGTCCAGATGTACAAGCCTGATTAAGAACTATCTACACAAACTTTACTTAATACTGGCTTTAAGGGGGGGGGGGGGGGGGTGATTTTACATAATAATTTGTATTTAAAGGGGATTACTTTGTGGAAATGTTATGTCGCTTTTCATTAGAGTTTTTCCTTTATGTCCCAACTTCTTGTCAAAAAGGCAAAATTATACTGACAGTGATTCTATTTATCAAAGTAATGTAAAGGGAAAATAAGTTGTGTAGGCTTTGTCATGTACTTTCCACTACTGGAAATGTATTAATATGGTAAAAAAATATATATTAAAAGAAATGAAATGATTACCAGTCTATATATGACATATAGGCATACAGAAAACCCATTAAACTTCCTAAAGCTCTGCTACAGGGCAGGGATCATGTTTAATAATGTGAAAGATACACTGAGTACCCAAAAGATTTAAATATATAGGCTAGAGGATCAGGCTATAAGCTAGAGTGAAGTTTTAAGAGGTTAAGCAAATAAAGGCTTGATCTTTTCAATATTCCTGTGGCAGCGGACCGTTAATGTTTTCGGTTCGGTTTCTCTGGAAGCTTGCGTAAGGATTTATGTATGTTATTAAAGTATATAAAAAATATTTGGACAGATGTGCTCTTGGGGAAAGTTCAAAAATGTGTACAAAGTACAAAATGATGATGATAAGAGAGGCTGGTGTTTATTTAAGATGAAATCAAAATCAAACATCTCAGTAAGGTTGGTAGTGCAGGAGAGATATCTTAAGATATCAGGTATGTTCATTACGCTGGAGCAGCTGACACAACAAGCTTCCATTGAATTTTAATCCTCAGATCCCCAGAGAAAAAGAGAAAACAGTAATAAGACAGGTACTTGGAATTCATCACACAGGAAGAAAAAGAAGCTCCCTTATTGATATGTAGCTCCTGTAGCTACAGTACGTTCTACTGTAAGATCATGGCACCACTGTTTTCTGCCCTTGAGCAGTAGGAGTAGCAGAGGTTATACACTCATCATTAAAGAAATAGTGGCAAAAATTGATGCACCCAGAAGGATCATTATTATTATTACTGCTTTTGTATTGAGCTACACTTTGAGAAGTAGTGGGTAAAGCATGTGTAGTGTAGGGGTAACTGAACATCCTAGTCTCAGCTTGGAGTTGTAGAGACTCTTAATGATGTCCTGTAATAATCCATACCATGCAGTGTGCCATATCCTATCGTATGCAACAATATATCCATCTCAACATTTTTAAATATTGTGAACGATATTACACCCTGAAATATCCTGCCATATTACCCACCCCTAATTATCACATCAGGGTGCTGCTTTTTTGCTGTTTTTAGCAAAAGAAAAATTCACACTGTTCTCATTTCCCATTATATATCTACTAGAGACAGATTTAATTCCAATGTCCAATATCATATATTTTACTTTAATCCTGGATATATGGAGATGCATTATTAGAATCATGACAATCTGGATCATTGACTTCTGTTACAAATCTGATAAAATTCTTATGTTTTTTTATAATATCTCAGTTAGGGGGTGTGCCATACCATATCGTATGCAATAATAAAATTTAATTTTCATTTTTGTTGCAGTAGTGTATTTTTTGAAATATAATTTTAAAATCATTTTTTTTGTCATATCGCCAAGTGCATCATTATTGTGAAAATACCATGAAATGTCGTAATATTATTTTAGGCCTATATTTCCCCCCCTAACCCCTAGCCCATCCAATAACAGCATCCCACACATTTTCACTTGGGGATAGTTGATGCAGCTGGCTATGGCAAGCTCTTGCAACTGTAGCAGCATGTGGACAAGCATTGTCCTGTTGGAAAAGAACATCGAAGCGTGCATTAAAAAAAGGCAGGGTCACTGGTTTCAGGACCTTATAAATGTAGTGTTGGGATATGAAAGTATCTGTAATGAAAACCAAATGACACTCCACACCAAAACACCAGACCTTTTCAATGTGTGACATGTGAAAAACACATTTCCAATTTGCACCACTTTACATTCTGTATGTATGTATCCTAATATGCCTAGTAAGCAGAGCTTGATCACAGCCTATTTGAGAGTTTTAGCATCCTACCTAAATACACACGTAGAAAACTGTTGTACTGTGATTACATTCCCACTTTAGGCCATTAACACCTATATGTAAACACTTGTCTCTCTTCTGAAGCTTACCTGGAAATGAGTAGAGAGTTTCACAAGGCACAGTTCCAGGTGCACAAAGCCCATGGTTCAGTGGCAAGAAAAAGTATATGAACCCTTTGGAATTGAATGCTTTTCTGCATTAATTTGCATAAATATGTATGGTTATGTAATGAGTTATGATCATTCATGTCTTCATTAAGAACAACCATAAAAACCGTATACTGCTAGTACAAAAAGTATGTGAACCATTATGTTAATCACCTCAAAAAAAGCTATTTAGAGTCCAGTGTTAGCATGCCTGCTACCTTTCTAGTTTGGAGTTGTGTACTAGAGCTAATCTGACTGATAAAACACATTCACATTTTTTGAGTTTGCTCTGCACAAGAAGGATACAAATATGTGAGCTGATGCTGTACCAAAAAGAGCTTTCAGAGGATCTAAGATCTAAAATTGTTGATTTAGATGAAGCTGGAAATGCTTACAAAGTGATTTTACAGACTTAAGAAAGTATAGAATAAGGCAAACAATCTACAAATGGAGACAATTTGGGACTGTGGCTGCTCTGCCAAGATTAATAATTACTTATGAAACATATTTGTCAATGCCTTTGACTTGGATAAAGATCTGATGACATTTTATGAGAAATTTATGCACAAAAAAATCTTGCCACGCTACACTGCAATGGGCTTTTGTGGACTGAAAACCATTTGTTTAGCTGAATGTTCAGAACCAAATAAGGTCCAGTGTGTTCAAAAAAGGAAACACTCCTCACTACCCAAATCTTTTACATCTCATACAAATGTCCACACGTTCTGCTCATGTACCGTTAGCATGCATATGATTACAATAACATTAGCAGCAGTGGAACTCTAACTCTTATTGTCTACAGGCCTCGGGCGAGACGGTTATAGGGGAGCATCTGCCAGATCCTGAAGCAAACTGAGAAAAGCTACAAATGCAAATGAACAATAGCGCAGATGTTCAGCAGACACAATTCTCAGACTGAGACTGAAGTCAGCAAGAAAGAACTGTTTTGGGTGCGAGACACAAATTACAGCTTTTGTTCAAATGCTGGACAGTCAGTCAGAGGATCATTACAGTATTTGGACACAGTCAGGACTGTGTGTGGATGGCTTTAAAAAGCAGAGCCCCAAATGTTTATTTTTGGATTGTCTTAATTCATACTGAATACATGTAGTTCTAGTCAAATATATATTTTTAAAGAGAAGCAAAACATACTTACATACTCTACTGATGACTAAAAGACACTACAATTCCTAATGTTTGTGGACGCCCCTTCTTATGAATTGCATCCACTGCTGATACGGATGTGCAAATGCACACCTGCAGCTTGTCTAGTCCCTGTGGATTGGATGTACTGCCAATACAATAGGATCAGATCTCTGGAGCAGAACCTATTGGAACAATGTCAACATAAAGTCAGGCATCAAGACAGGTTTGATATAATAAGTCTGCACCTACAGTTTAAAATAAAACATTATGGGTCAGCGTTAGCCTTGGACTATATACACCATTTCCATTTTGTGTGACTGTGTATACACCTGAACTATTAATAAACTAATTTTATAAAATATGTGGAATTTCATGTAACTGTTATCTTATTCAACATGTTTTCTTTCTTATTATAATTTTTTACATTGTGAATTTAATGTTGAAGACATTAAAGTTACTGGAACACATGTGGAATTATTTAGTAAACAAAAAGTGTTAAACAGAACCAGAATATGTTTTATACTTTAGATTCTTTTTAATACCACATTTACTTCTGGCAATGTAAATAAATAAATTGGTAACACTTTACTTGGATAGTCTGTTTGATGGCCTCATTGATGCTAAACTGACATTCAACTGACATTCAAAGTTGAAAGTCTAATAAATGCAATTAAACTGAAAAGTGAAAGTAAATGATTCTCTATTGAATGTAACTGTACATCTAACTCTGACCCAAACTCAAATCTTAACATTTTAGATTTAAAGTTTAGGTGAAGGGATAGGGTTAGATTTTAGGGTTGATTAATGATTAAGGTTAGGGTTAGGTTCTATTTTGAATAATTTACATTCAACATAGGGTTAAAGGAGAACTCTGGTGTAAAATGGACTTTTGGTGTAGTAAAACATAATAAAAAGTACTTACCTTTAAAGAATAGCACACCTCTGTTCTTCCACAGTGTTCCGAGATCCAATATTTTTTATATGGGGCATAACTCGCTTTTTCCACTGTTATCCAGACTCAAAGTAGCTTCACACCTCCTTGCTAGAATCCGAAGAGCCCTGACACTTAAAACAAGGCATTAATAACTGCAAAAAAAGTGCACAAGACGCTTATTAAAAAATATATATATATATATATATATATATATATATATGTCTACCGGATTCTAGCAAGGAGGTGTGGAGCTACTTTGAGCATGGATAAAAGTGGAAAAAACGATTTATCAGCGCAAATTATGCCCTGTGTCACCCAGTCTGAAGGATATCTGGACAAACTTCTAAAATTTCTGGATCTCGGAACGCTGTGGGAGAATTCATCAAAGTGTGCTATTCATCAAAGGTAAGTACTTTTTATCATGTTTTACTACACCAGTCCATTTTACACCAGAGTTCTCCTTTAAGTTGCATTTAATAGACATTCAGTTGAATGTTAGTTGAATATTAGTTGAGCATCAATGAGGCCATAAAATAGACCACCCCAGTACAGTGTTCCCAATAAATTAAATAAAGAAATAAATAATGACATTGAAAGAGAAGGTGTGTGCAACCATTTGACAGGTACTGTAGTTATATTCACTCCTCCACTGCCAAAGTCCTTATCATCAACGTCACTCTCTCTAGGTTCATTAAATTATTAAAATATTATTACATAAAAAAAAAAACACCATGTCCAGAGACGGTCCACCTTCAGCCACCTGAGAGCAGTGTGGGGTGAGTGTAAGGGCAGGGCTCCCCCCTCAGAGAGAGGCAGGAGCTGGAGAGAGAGGAGCTAAAGCCTCAGAGTAAAGCCTTCAGCCTGCAGATCAGCTGACAGACTGGCACTGAGAATACTGTAACGTTAAGCTCCGTATCTGGAGTTTTATATCAGATATATCAGCTTTTATATCTATCTAGAGCTGGGTCTACAGGATCACCAGAGTATACCGTTACTTTAAACTTGGTGAAATTAGAAGGAGATGGGCTGCAGGTCCGAGGTGGCAGGTCTTTCTCCGTGCTGACAGAGATGGAGAGAGTTTTAATGCTGTTTTATAAGAAACACAGCCCTCGGCTGGGAGTTAAACATACCTCGCTGCTGCGGATCTAGCAGGGGACCATGCTGAAGTTTGGATGAAGAATCGGCGCGGAGAGGAGCAGGAGAGAGACAGAGAGAGAGAGAGAGAGAGGAGGCTGCCGGCTGAGAGAGAACTTCCCCCACAGCCATGTCCTCCAACAGCAGCGACTCCAGCCCCAGCCCTGAGCACAACTTCCCCGCTCTCATCTTCGGCATCCTGCTGATCACAGCCATCATATGCGGGAACCTGCTGGTCTGTCTCAGCGTGTATCAGGAGAAAGCCCTGAAGACCACCACCAACTACTTCATCGTCAGCCTGGCTGTGGCGGACCTGCTGCTCGCGGTGCTGGTCCTGCCGCTGTTCGTCTACGCGGAGGTACAACGACGAGAGTTAAGAACATGGAGTTAACTAGCTACAGTGAGTCCAAGAAGTATTTGATCCCTTGCTGATTTTCTTTGTTTGCCCACTAATACAGACACTATCCTTCTGCACTTTTAATGGTAGATATATTCTAACATGGAGAGACAGAATATCAAGACAAAAATCCAGAATATAATTTTAAAGAATATATTTTAATTAATTTGTATTTCAATGAGGAAAATAAGTATTTGATCCCGCTTGCCAAACACACTCAATACTTAGTGGCAAAGCCTTTGTTTGCAAGCACAGCGGTGAGACGTTTGTTGTAGTTAACCACAAGTTTAGCACACACACCAGGGGGAATTTTGGCCCACTCTTCTTTGCAGATCCTCTCTAAATCATGAAGGTTGGTGGGCTGTCGCTTGGCAACTCTGACCTTCAGCTCCCTCCATAGATTTTCGATCGGATTGAGGTCTGGCGACTGGCTGGGCCACTCCATGACCTTAATGTGATTTTTCTTGAGCCAATCCTTTGCTGTATGTTTAGGGTCGTTATCATGTTGGAAGACCCAACCACGGCCCATTTTCAGATCCCTGGCAGAGGGGAGGAGGTTGTCCCTCAGGATTGTGCGGTACATGGCTCCATCCATCTTCCCAGTGATGCGGTGAAGTAGCCCTGTACCCTTGGCAGAGAAACACCCCCAAAACATTATGCTTCCACCTCCATGCTTGACGGTGGGCACAGTGTTCTTGGGGTCATAGGCAGCATTTTTCTTCCTCCACACATGGCGGGTGGAGTTGAGGCCAAAAAGTTCAATTTTGATCTCGTCTAACCACAAAACCTTCTCCCAATAACTTGGTTCATCTTTCAAATGATCATTGGCATACTTGAGGCGCGCCTCCACATGTGCTCTCTTCAGCAGGGGTACCTTTCGGGCACTGCAGGATGTGAATCCATTGTTGCGCAAATTGTTGCCAATTGTTTCCTTGCAAACTGTGGTCCCAGCTGCCTTCAGGTCATTTGCTAACTCCTGCCGAGTGGTTGCAGGACGATTTCTGACCGTTCTCAGCATCATTGCCACCCCACGAGGCGAAATCTTCTTTGGAGCACCGGGCCGAGGTCTGTTGATTGTCATGTTATACTCTTTAAACTTTCTGATAATTGCACCAATAGTTGTTACTTTCACATCCAACACCTTACTAATCTTTTTGTAGCCCATTCCAGCTTTGTGAAGGTCAACAATTCTGACTCTGAGGTCCTGTGACAGCTCTTTGGTTTTACCCATGTTGGAGACTTGAAATCTGTGTGATCTGTCTGATTCTGTGGACAGGTGTTTTTCACACAAGTGATTAGTGAGAACAGGTGGCTTCAGGTCAGGTAACAAGTTGATTGGGAGTGTCTAACTGGTCTGTAAAAGCCAGAACTGCTAATGAATACTAAGGGATCAAATACTTATTTCACTCCATGAAATACAAATCAATTAATATATATTCCTTAGATTTATTTTCTGGATTTTCTTTTTAATATTCTGTCTCTCCATGTAAGAATACATCTACCATTAAAAGTATAGAATGATCATGTCTTTATTAGTGGGCCAACGAAGAAAATCAAGAAGGGATCAAATACTTCTTGGACTCACTGTATGTGTGAAAGGTCCCATCATTAAATAACTTAAATCAAGTTACTGTGAGATACTAAATTGTTATTTTAAGGTAATAGGTGATTGTACAGAAGCTATTTATGTTTTGGGCTTAGTTACCTGGGTAAATTCCAAAAACAAACAAACAAACAAACAAAAAAACATATTTAGATAATGAGATAGTATCTCAAAATAATGTGAGCATCTCATAATAATGACTTAGCTAGTATCTCAAAATAATTACTTAGCATCCTAAAATAATCACTTAGTATCTCAATATAATGATATAAAGTTAGTATTTCAAAATAGAGATGACATCTCGTTTTTCCAGCATAATTTAGGTATGCTTTTGGACTAAACATGGCACTAGAGCGACTAGCTACTTCAGGATAATGTGTTATGAATTTTGTGTGAAATAAGGACACACATGGACAATTCGACTATTGTTTTGGATGTTATTTAGCTTGCTAGATAGCTAATTAACCACATGACTATGTCTTAATGCCCAATACAGTCATAGGTAGCTACTTCAGGCTACTAATACGTTTGTATAATTTTGTATATTAAGTTATAACAGCTTTTAATTAAAGAAGAAATATAGCTGTATGCATGACATTTGAAAGTAAAAAACAGCCAAAAAATGTCTGGAAAGTCAGCAAACGTTTGGATCCTCCTGTCTGTAATCAGTCCTCCTGAATTAGGCCACTTATCCGATCCTGTTAGCCTCAAGTTACCACCACGGGTTTAATCTGTCCAGCTTGTTGGCCATCAGCACTGTCTAATGGTGCTTGAAAGGGGCTGAAGGTCTCAGGGTCTGAATGTCAACTTCAGGTTGGAGGTTTAGGATGCAGAGATGGCTAAAGGTTCCCTTCAGACCGCTGCTTTTACATGTTCTGCTGGTTAGGACTTTGCAAGGAGTTTGCAGGGAACACTGTAGGAAGTCTCAGAAATAGGGCATGGATAAGCCGATTGACCTTCAGCCCGTTTGTGGTGTGCTGTGCTGTGCTTCATTCCTCTGAAAGGCTGGGTGGTGCTGGCAGTAAATGAAGGCGTGAATAAGTTTGTGGGACATGAAAATATTTATGTCACATTGTGCTCTGTCTAGTTTCAGGGTGGTGTCTGGTCCTTGAATATGGTTGTCTGTGATTGGCTGATGGCTATGGATGTGATGCTTTGTACAGCGTCCATATTCAATCTGTGTGCAATCAGCATTGACAGGTTTGTATGTGGAATTTAATTTGTCTGTTAGAAGTTACCATTGTTTTTTTTTCTTTGAAAAATATTATAGTATTATTGCATGATTAATATGGTAATATTGTTAATTAGGCCTGTCACAATATTTACTTTATAGACTTATTGTACAATAGATGGATGTAACTCAATACATTTTGCTGACCACAATTTTATTACCCATTGCCATGCCTGTATTGCATAATAATGGTGCTCTTCAAGTATAACCCCAACACATACACACTTGGCTTACAAAGTGCTAGCAAGACAAAAACACCAGCCACCAGCAGCATTGTTAAAATTAAAGACATAAAAGACTGCAAAAAGTAATTATATTTGACATTAGTGCACTTATTATATTTCAATAGTTACTGCAGTTAACACAAATATACACTATGCACAATAAAGTCCAAATGAAAGCTAACTGCTGTAGATATTACACTAAACACAGACACAGTGGGTTTAAATCACAGCTGTACTGTTTTAAGGAATCTAGGATATATTGTGTGGCTTAGGACACAAAATTACAATAAGATTGTGTCCAATCACTTCAATAATTAAGAGCAAACCAAAGTAAATGTTTCTTTACAAATACATATGTTAAATCATATTTACAAATTCTATAAATAGACCTTTCACTTAAAAAAATACAAAAATACCTGGAGGATCATTACATACAAATATAGTAATTTGTAAAGAATTACATATAATCTAATAATCTAATAATGTTTTTGTCTACCTATTAGTATTGCTACTGTAATGCTACAATTTCTGTCTGTGTGCGGTAAAATGAATTAAATTCATGAACTAAATATCAGAGCCCAGTTTTCACTTTCCAGAAAATGATATTAAAAAAATAAAATGCATTGTGTTCAAATCTAAACATCTGTCTTATGTAACTGTCTGTCAGTGTTATTATCAGACTGCAGAACTGAGATGTTAATTCATTAGAACGTTTATTAGGCACTCAGGGTTGCACAAAACTGAATATGTTTTTGGTCACATGACTCTTTTAATATGCCTGCACAGTAAAATTAAAAAAGTTGAGAAAACTCAAAATTTCAAGGCAATTTATTGCACTAAATTCTTCCGGGTTTTGAGGCTAACTCAAACTTTTAAGTTTTGAAGAAAACCACATGGTTTGCCAACTAGAAATCTTTAGCCGAGATAATTATTTTTTATATGTATTGAAATTTCAAATATTAACTCTCACCAACTTAAACATTTAATTTGTGTTTTTAGTCGGCCTGATTTAAGTTTTACAAAATGTGCATTGTATAAGTTTTGCTGACTATCCTTTAGGGTCAACTAAAAAAATTAAGTTGTGCCAATGAAAAGGTGTACATTAATTTAATCATCTAGTGGGTGCAACACTATATTTTGGTTAGTTTAACAAAGCAACTGGTGACGTACTATTTCATACCTCCCTTATGGTCAATCATATAAGATTGCAAATAATGCAAATGTTACCAGCTGGACTCAGCCAGCTAATAGCCTTCAACACTGAGGCCAGGCTGTTAAACGTATATAATATATATGCAAATTCCATGAGAAGGCAGTCTGTGAAAACCCCTGCTGAATTGCTCCGTAGATCCCGTTCAACTAAAAGGTCAATCTGAGCATGTGCAGTAGAGCAGAGTTGTTGGCCTGGCCTCAACTAGAGTTCAACTACAATTTGTAAATTTTGCAAACACAAATAATTTAGTTCGGCCAATTTTTAACAAGAAATTTAATAATGTTAGTTGAGGCAACTAATTTGATATAAATTAAGACTACAATTTATTATTTTATTTATTTTTTGTTCAGCTGACTTAAAAATCACCTGAAGAAGAACAATTTTAAGTTTTGTTTTTTTACAATGTCCCCACATAGCCCTTGTTTGGTACTGTGCTTTTTTTCTGCCTCCCCTTTTCGACAGGTTCATAGCTGTGTCCATACCGCTCAACTACAACCGAAAACATGTTGATCAACGGCAGATCATCCTGCTCTCTGCCACCTGGCTCCTGGCCCTAGCCGTGGCCTCCCCTGTTATCTTCGGAATAAACAACGTCCCGCACAGGGACCCGACGGAGTGCAAGCTGGAGGACGACAACTACATTGTGTACTCGTCCGTCTGCTCCTTCTTCATCCCCTGTCCCATCATGCTCCTGCTGTACTGTGGAATGTTCCATGGCCTCCGCAGGTGGGAGGAGGCCCGAAAGGCCAAACTGAGGAACAGCATCCAGGCCTGCCGTAAGCTGCAGCACGCCGCCGCAGCCGCTGCCCTGCCGCCTCTGGCCCTGCCGGCCGCGCTGCCCCGAGTCATTCAGCAGGACCTGGCCCAGTCCAGCGTGGACGACCTGGACGACGACATGCAGCCGAGCTGCCCTTTACCGCCGGAATACAATAACAGCCCCATTCAGACTGTGGCCTACACAGAGTTTCAGAACACAGGGCAGAGGAAGAAGAGAGCCAAGATCAATGGCAGAGAGAGGAAAGCTATGAGGGTCCTACCTGTTGTTGTGGGTGAGTGTTTACATCTATACTACATTATAAGCAAACAATTGATATGAAATGCAACCTACCACAAGGTAGCAGTACAGTCTTATGCATTCATTATCAAAGAAATAGTTTAAAAAATGTTTGCATTCAGAAAGAAGTGTTGGATTACAGTGCTTTTGGAAGAAAAATAAAGTTTACCAGACACAGTTAACTTTAGTAGGTTCAAACTTTAGATATGGGCAGTATTTATTAACAAGTCTCAGCATGGAGTTTAAAGAGCACTTACTCTCCTTACACCTCTAACAACCTAATTTCCTCCTCTATCCCACTATTTCCCCTTGGCCTCCTTTAGGCCCTGTCAATTTTTTCTTTAGAGAACTTTATGTCCTCTATTGCTTATGCACATCATTATTTGTAAGTCACTTTGGATAAAAGTGTCCACTAAATGGAATGCAATGTAATGTAAGGAGTTGTAGAGATTTGTAATGGTGTCTTGCGATACTTCACCCCATGCAACATTGTGAGTGTTGATAACTTGAGTGTTAATATCGCTCGTCCAATAGCATACCACACTTTTTTAAATAGGGGACAGGTCTGGCAATACAGCTGGCCATGGCATAGTATCTGCTTTTTTGAGGCAAGCTCTTGAGGGGTAGCAGTATGTGGACCAGCATTGAATGTGCATTCAAAAAGGTAGGGCCACTGTTCGCAAAAACATATTAACATAACAATGGGGATGTCAAAGAGCCTGTAATAAAGACCAAGGGCCCTATATTAGCTAGCTCTATCTAGGGCGAACTTTCAAAAATGCACCACACAGCTTGATTTAGGATGTGCAAGTGTGTGTGTTTTATTATCGTGCAAAAGGCATTGTACTAATTATCTTAATTAATCATCATGGGTGTGTTTTGGGTGAAACGTGAAATAAACCAATCAGCATGTCACTTGCCGTTCCCTTTAAGAAACAGGTGAGCTCTTACTTTGGCAGCTTGGTACTATAATGGCGCAGCACTTCTGCGCTTCTCAGAGGACACTATCCTGCGTGTTCATGCTATGAAGGTGTGCGTGCAGGATATTTACAGAAACAGCATTGTTTTTGTATTTATTTTTTTTATTGTTGAAAGTTGGATTTGCGCACTGCGGCAAGTCTGTATATTTGTATATATATGAGCTGGGGTGTACATGCGCTCAGCGCACAATGCTCCTGCATAGCTAAAATAGAAATGGAAGTCTGACGGTTGAATGTTCTCAGGGTTTTAATCAGTCAGTGGCGCGCTTTCGTTTTCTGCCACCAAGATAGCAATACAGCAACACATTAACCTAAACTCACCTCACCACGCACATTAGCATACATATATTTATAAGCTTGGTATTTTAAGATGCAGGTGCAAGCCATGAAAATAGACTGTTCCTTGGGTGTAAGATAGCAACGACCATTATGACGCACCTTGTGCAGGGTGTAAGAGAGGGCCCTAAGTGTGATCCAGCATCATTCAAATGGCCGTCTGGATGAAGCAGAACTTGATACTGTATATGATCCGCTGCCATTCTGAATTACTCCATGACTGTGTGGCACAACTGCAAACCAAGTTTCATTCCTGACGGTTGATGTCTTTCGTGATGTATACACGACCAGTCATGTGAAAAATTGAGTACACCTCATGTAAAACTTTTTAGCTATTTAAACATTTGTACATTTAGACACTTGCTCCTTATTTGGACAGTGTTAAAATATAGAGGTAATATACCTATTTGCATAAAACTGAAGAAAAGTCTTTTACAAATAGTAAATTGTACTTGAACCGACAATGTCAAAAGTCATGATGTAGCAGTAATTAAATTGTACAGTCATGGCCAAAAGTATTGGTACCCCTGAAAAATGTCCAGAAAATTAAGAATTTCTGGCAGAAGATTTTTCCAATTTTACAGTTTGTTATGCACATATTTATTCCCTTTGTGGGAATTGGAAGAACATAAAATAGTAGAGAAAATGCTAATTTAACATAATTACAGGCAAATCTCTAAAATAGACTAGACAAAATTATTGCCACCTTTTCAAAATTGTGGATAAAATCACATCTAAAACCTGTCTTGTGCACAGATGAGACCAAGATGGAGCTTTTTAATAAAGCACATTATTCTGGAGCCAATCAAGCCTAACCAGTAACACCTGTGCACTGGTGTATTTGTCAGTATTTGCTTTGTCTTGTGTGTTAATGAGTGTATGTGGGAACAGCCAGTGGCTGTTATCTGTTCTTTTCTTGAGTTTCTTGAGCTTTTTTCTCTCTCTCTCAATTTAGCAATAAAAAAACAACCTAAAAAAAGAAACACATTTTTTCCCGCCAAAACTCCAAATAAGGTGTGCTCTTTAATTTCACACCTGCTTTCAAGACCCACAGTTTTAGAGTTGGTAGAGCACTTGTAGTTACTTACCATTTGTTATTAGTATAAATCAATCTGCTCTCATTCTTTTCTACTCTGTTACCTCTCTGTGTGAGCCCTTACACTGGGTGCCTTGACTGTGTGCAAGGCATCATGAAATGGGTCTTCCATCAGGACAATGACCACAAACATACTTTAAAAAGCTCTCAAAGATGGATAAAAACAATGGAATGGAGAGTTCTGAAGTGGTCAGCAGTAAGTCTGTATCTAAATCCCATTAAACACCTGTAAAGAGAGATCGTAAAATTGCTGTTGGGGAAGGCACCCTTCACCCTTTTTCTACGTTTTTTGTGTTGATTCAATACACACAAAGAAAATAAACACATATATAACAAAATGTGTAATTACAATAGTTTTCTTGGAGAAATACTTCATTTTCTGGAACAATTTCAGGGGTTCCAACACTTTTATCCATGACTCTATGTAAAAAGTATTACCCAGGGTACAGCTTGTAAACACCTACACCTGTATAAGTTTTGAGGTGTTATCTTGTAAGTGAGGTCTAACACTGGCAACCTGAATTATTGCAGTTCGAGTAAAGCCTTAGAGTGGGTGCCAGACAGATGGGATGTACCGTTTCCAAAACTGGGCGGGCAGGTTACATTTCTCTATCCACAGTGTCACATGTGTTCTGAGAACATATCAAAGAAAACATTACAATGCACATTTGACTGGCATATCCCACAGGTTAGTGCAGTGTTGTCAGCTTCCACAGGATATGACAAAGATCATGGGGCACGAAACTAGTCCCTGTCCCATGACATGTGGCATGTCAGTGTATTAGAAATGCTGAAATTCTTGTGAGGAACAAATTTGGAAACCCCCACATTTATTACTATTTTAAATGTGTAGTCATCTGCGCTTGATCAGCTGCAAATGATTAAAACGTGGATAAACAGAACATTGGAGGAGGCTGTCTTATTTAAACCTCAGGCATTACTTTGGTTGCTCTGATCTTAGGAGTGAGTGGATCACCATGGCTGGATCCAATGAGCTCTTTGAGGCCTCCAGAAACCAGGCTGTAGATGTAGATGAGTCTTTAAAAAGATCTTAAACCAAATCAGGAAAATAATTTACAAATGGTGAACATTAAATATCATATTTTTTTACTACAGGTAGCTCCTGCCACAGTTGATGTACACATATATCATCTAAAAATACTGAAATACTCTTCAGTGTCTGAGTTTAATGGTTGGGCGATGCACAGAGCCCAGATAGTGGCTTCACTCACCCGGCGTTGCCTCCCAAAACATGCCAGCTCCTGCCTTAGATAAACACAACACACAACTTTATTGTCACAGAAAATCATGTCATAAAACATTATTTTAGTATTGCTAACAATATTTTGTTCTCTTTTTCTCAATGTTGTACTACTAACTAAGGATGATCATATCAAAGTGAACAACAGTGTTGCCATGTGTTCCTGAAGTAATCAATGTACGGATGCCCACACAGGACAAATGTGAGGTCATTGTACACCACTGGGAGCCGCTGGATCCTATAGGCACAGTGCAGAAACTCCAATAGGCGACGCCATGTACCACAAAACCAGAATTCATTCATAAGGTGCACCAGATTATAAGGTGCACTATCAATTTTTGAGCCTAGACAGTGGCGTAACTCACCTGGCGAGTTAAAAGGAACACTTTAACTTTATTTTCACAAAAAATCACATCCTAAAACATTATTGTAGTATCGCTAACAATGCATCTTATTTTCGTAGCGCGGTGGCTATTTCTATTCATTTTGATGTTGTACACTACTAAAGATGCCTACATTGAAGTGAACAAGGGTGTTGCCATGTTTTCCTAAAGTAATCAGTGTATGGATGCCCACACAGGACAAATGTGAGGTCATTGTACACCACTGGGAGCCGCTGGATCCCATAGGCACAGTGCAGAAACTCCAATAGGCGACGCCATGTACCACAAAACCAGAATTCATTCATAAGGTGCACCGGATTATAAGGAGCATTGTCAATTTTTAAGAGAATTAAAGGATTTTAAGTGCCTTATAGTTCAAAAAATATGGTATATTTAAACAGACAACTGTTTTCCGGGGGTGTCCAAATTTACAGCAGCAACAATTAGAAATGGAGACTCAGTGTGTTCAAAAAAGTTGAGGAGAACATTAAAGTGTTAAATATTGTGAATAGTTTGCTATATTGTTAAGCAGCTACTTAACTACTTAGTTAATTTGGAAATCGCCAAAAAAATACAGTAAAAAAATGTTTCCTTATTTAGTTTATTTTCTACATTGTACAACAATTAAGGAACACATACTGAATTTTGCAGTAAACAGTAAAAAAAAAATTGTCCCCCATAAACCCCTGACCTAAGCCCAACTGAGATGAGTGATTATATTAATTCAGCATGTGTTCCTATATAGCTTTAATTTCTTCAATATTTAATATTGAAACATTTTTCATTAAATTTTACAAATTTAAAATCATAAAATGAAAATGTTCTGGCAAGTGTGCAAATTTCCTCTTGCTGTGAAATGTACAACACCTCTGCCTGATAAGAACCTGCACGAAGAGTGTCTTTTACAAAGAGCATTTAATAGCAGTTTATACTGGGCGGCATGTATTTCCCACCAGTATTTAATTTAGCTCAATTATAATCCAAAAAGTTATAAAACAAGAAAGAATTAGTCATTAGACGAGAACTGCTGCCAATGTTCGGATTAACCCAGAAACCTAAAAGCAGATTGGTACAAGTTTGACCAGACCCTACATTTTCGAAAATATTCTTCACTGCCCCATTACTTACTACAATGTTCCAAAATATAATATGAAAATATAATTAAATCACTGATTATTACCCAGGTTTATTAAAAGACAGCCTGTTGTAAATATGTGCACCATTCAGAAAGATGTTCTATATCATTAGTACATGAAATTCAGAACAGGTGTGCTGCTACTGACGATAATAAACATATGCAGATGTCATAATGGCGTCTGCTGAGCGATAAAGCTGCCACATGACTATCTGCACTATTCCTCATGTGCGCACTGTTAATGACTAACTGAGCTAAATCCTTAAATCCAATTGCTATGTAATGTTTTCATGGTGTCTTAAGCTGATTTCAGCCCTTATTAACACACAGACATTCAGAGGCGGGTTAACGTGCTGTGGCGTCAGTGCTGCAATACATGTTCACTGAAAAGCAAAATGACTGTTGTGAATGAGAAGGACATGCTGTATTTTCAGGTAAATTAAATTCATGAAAGCCTGGAGCTGTTGAGATGTCTTATGGTGCACTTAAAAAGAGAAGCAGTTCATTCTTAGTGCATTTTTTTTTTTAAATTTAGATGTAATATGTAAGTCTGTCATGATAATTACATTATCAACCTATTGTACAATAAATGGACATGACTTCAATAATATTTGAAAATGGGGATATGGTCTATTGTGTTTATTTGTATGTTTGTTCACATATATAACAGTGAACAGTATTTTAGCCAGTCAGGCAAAACCAGACCAATACTTCAATAACTGTCTCTCTATTCACACAGTGATAACTGCAGGAGGTGAAGAAAAAGGCATATATTTTCCAATCAATGATTAATTAAAATAGGTTTTATTTAAAAAGATATGAATGTTTTTATGATACTCTATTATTATTATGTTATGCATTATGCATTTATCAGTTTTAAAATGAAAATTATTTATCACTTTCATTTCTGGGATAATATATCCTCCACAATTCTTTTTCGTGACAGGCCTAGTAATATGTGTATAAAGTAATAAAAAACAGTTTTTCTAAGATTTTAAGTGAAAATAAATAAAATAAATTAACATATGCTCTAGAGCACAATTTGTATTTATTTGCAGAATCGTACAAGTAAACCCAATATATTAAACTTTCTAACCTTGACGAATCTGTATAAAAATCTTTGCCATTTTTTTAGTTAACATAAAATGTCCAATGTGCTCTCCAATGTGAATTTATTAGTCATCCAGCTAGCTAAAATTAATGTAGTAAAGTGTGCTGAACTCTAGTTTGTACTCAGTTTAAAACATTTTCTTTATTTAATCGTCACCACTGCATGCTGACTCTCTTGTAGAAGCTCTGGAGTTAAACTGTACTTCAGAATCTTTGGGTCATCTGAGCTCCAGTTCTGTAATTTTATGGAAACTTACACTGTCAAAACTGTTACTGGACAGATTGGTTATACAGGGGTAAAATCATCTTAGCTTCTTTCCCTTTAGGCTTGGCAGTAAACGTAATAATACCGCCAACAATCTATGTTCACTCCATGTGACTACATTGTTTAAATAGCAACAGTGTTTACCAATGTATGTACGCTGATGGGCAGAAGTGAGGTGTGTTTAAGTCGATTTCTGGTGTATTGCTATCTTGGCAACGGAAAACACAGGTAATGCCACTGACTGAAAAAAGCCTAGACAACAGTCAGATGTTCATTGCTACAAGGACATGCAGCAGACCCAACTTTTACATCAACAATGAACAGAATACTAAATAAAATAACATTGCTGTTCATATAAATAACCTGCTCACGCAAACCTTCACAGTGTGAATGCACAGGTAAGGTTCCTGCTGAGGAGTGCAGAAGTGCTGCACAGTTAAAACATCAATCTGCCAAAGTAAGAGTGCACCTGGTTTTGAAAAGGAATGAAAGGCTACACTCTGATTGGTTTTATTTTTAGAATTAGTACATGCATTTTGCATATTTTGCAAAATATTGTTACAATAGCAATAAATATCAGTGTGCGATTGAGAAATAGATCGCTAAAACAAGGAACAATAAGAAAGAAGGTGGGTCTTCCAAATAAACAGGCGAGCCTGCCTCCACCTCTACTTGACAGTGTGACAGACCGTTATGGCTTTATTTCTGGAGAATGGATTGAAACCTTGTTGTCCATGCTTATATACAATCGTTGGCCTGACCCATCAATGTATGAACTCTATAAGAACTCTGAATGTGTCCTGTGGTATCTTTAAGCCCTGTAAAGTTGTGAGTTTTTTATGTGCTTTGGGCACCCATGACCCTGTTGGTAGTTCACTGGTAGCATTTTTCCATCTGTAACGTTTGTTTGCGGTGGGAATCAAAGAATACTAAGTTCTTCAGCACGAACCATGTCCGTTTCTGTTCACTACCGCTGTGCAACACCCTCTGTTGATGACAAATGATGTGACGCTTTGATGATTTCACAAAAAACTGATGGAAACACGGATTGGTTTGCTGAAAAGCACCACAGTTTGTTTAAGCCCGAACTGGTTCAAGAACCAGAGTTCTTTTGCATGAAGCACATTCATCACTGCAGCATTACATTTACTGTGTGGGGAACAGCCCACAGACCTGCCTAATGTTTTGGCAATGTTCTTATTGAGTCATCTAGCCATCACTATTTTGCCCTGGTCAAAGTGTCTTAGATTATTATTGTAACTGCTTCCATCACATCAACTTTAAAAACTGACTTTTCACTTGCTGCCTAATATATATTTCACAGCCCTGGACATGTGTCATTGTAACTAAGTAATCATAGAGTTATTCTTTTTATTTCACCTCATCTTTTAATTTTATGGTTAAATTGTGTATATTCACCTACAAATCCGCAAAGCATGTCATGTAATTTGACCAGACCAGGAATCTAGAAGGTTTCTACGTCTTCATACAACAGATTTACGCGTTTCCTAATGCCATACAAGTTACAGCCAGCCATGCAAGGGTTAAAATTCAGAACGCTGAAACCGTTCAAGCCAGCCATGCGAGGGTTAATATTCAGAACGCTGACACCATTCAAAAGGCACAACTTCATGTCATAACCTTGAGTAATATTCAGAAAACTTTAAAGCCCGTTACGCTTTCTCCCCCAGAGTGCACTCCAGAGGATATTTATAGAAATCTCATCTTCATTTTCTGAATTATTCAGGACGCCATAGATAAAACACATTCATAAAATGTCTGCATTCAGACAGTTAATGCAGTCGGCTAATGGTTTTCATTACGTTATTTGTGTTGGCAGTCTAACGTCAATTTCACAATAGACTTATATGCGCGGGGTTACATAATACAGAATTAATGAGTGTGACGCCAGTGGCATTACTGAATTATCCAAGGCTTTCTGTGCAAACTGGCCACCTTGCTGTAATTCTGGCTAATTCATCAGCCACCTCGTCTTTTATAAGAAGGGGAGGGAGGGCACTCTTCGACCAGAGCACTCTGCCCTGAGTAATACAGTAAGTCATTCTTGTCCTCATATAAAACTATAGCAATTTCCAATTTTATTAATATTATCATATTTCTGATGCTTTACACAAAAGGTCTGTCTGTTAGATTTTTTTTCAACTGAAACTTAATAAAACTCCTCAATATAAGGACATTTTTGCTCTGGTTCAAGTTAGATAACAAGTTTGTAAATTTGTAACTTTTTCCCCTTAGTTTACTTGGTCTTTAGACCTGCCCAAATTAACAGTGAAAACAAACCAAAAGCCCTATCCGGGATTAGTTTCTCAGGGGGACGTCTGTGAAAAATATTTCACACTTCTACTCAGTGATAAAACTCTTGCATCCGGACTGCGATTGAAAAAACAGGAAAACACATGCCCAAAGTGTAATTACAGTGTGGTGCAGTGGACAAATAGCTATTTTATTAAACACAAGGTGACGAAATTCACAGAGATGTGCATCCAGATGGGACTAAAATGATCAGCAAAAAACAGTAGGTAATTCAGCCTGTAATTTACTCAGAGGACGTCTGAGAAAAACACATACATGGTCGTTCCGGACGGGATTAAAATCACAGAGGACCCCCCATAAAAAAGAAAATTACCCTAGGACCCCCTGAGAAACTAATCCTGTTTAGATAGGGCTAAAGTCTAATTTAACTACAGTAAAAATGCAGGTGGGAAAACAACCTTAAATATTCTAGTCATGGGTGGATGGCTAGTCATGGATACAGTAAAATTATATCATGATATTTAAATAAATTTTAATTCTACAAATGTTTCTTGTGATCTTTACTTCACAGGCAAAATGCACCATTAGCGGTGGATTTTATTTGTCGCTGTCCAAATACTGTTCTGTACTAAGTACAAATAATAATACTACTTACGTATTTGTAATGAAAGGGCAGGTGGTCACTGTTCTTTAAACAGTGCCAGTTATTTCTGTATTCTCAGAAAATACATACAATACATAGAGAATGAAGATATGAAACAACATTTTCATATTACCTACCTCCAATTTTATTAAGTTTCTATGCACTCTCTTCTGTACAGTCATATTAACCCGTGTGTGGTGTTCATATTTTTGTTACTCGTTTACTTTGTTACTCGTGTTTAATTCAGCAATATTAAGCAATTTTACATTAAAATGCTTTACACAAGCTTGCTTCACCTAAATTGCAAGCAATATAAACAGCTTACATGGTTAATATTTGCCCTTTACCTTTCTTATGTTACATTTCTTTCAAAAAGTGCTACTCTTTTTTTATTAGTTTTTTTAATAAAATGTAAAAGAAAATGAATTAAACTCAAGATATGAGTAGAAAATTTGTTTAGTTTCAAATTTACAAATGAAGCAATGTTTATTAGCCCTTGGCCAAACATACTGTATGTAATATAAATGTGTGTGGGGGGTGGGGGGGTTGTGGTTTGATATATGTTTTCCACAAAAAATGAGCCAATGCCAATGAGTTTGAGTTAGAAAAAATATTTTTTTAGTATCATTTGATGAAAAATGAAAACGGGTCCCACAGATCCGAACACCACACAAGGGTTAATAGGGAGTTTTATTCTGTACTCTTCTGGAAAGATTTTTTTAGGTATTGGAACATTGCTGTGAGGATTTAAGTGCTTTTAACTATAAAAGCATTAGTGTTGTCAGTATATGATATGATTGGTGATTAGTTCTGGATCACAAGCAGAACTTATCCCAAAGATTTCGGATAGAGCATAGCCTAGTACCTGGGAGGCTTTTGTACATAAGCCTGAAAAATAAGATTTTTTTTTTTTTATATACAGTACCTGTCAAAAGTTTGGACACACCTCTTCTCTTCTCTGTTTTCTTTCTTTTTATGATTTTTTTACATTGTAAATGTATTATTGAAGACTATATTAAAGCTATACAGGAGTTATTCTGTAAACAAAAAGCATTCAACAAACCAGAATATGTTTTATTCTTTAAATTAAGTAAATTAAGTAGCACATGCATCTTTGAGGACAGATCTGCACACTCTTGGTATTTTAATCTCAGTATCTTCATCCCAGACCACCTCAAATCACCATCTCAGTTCATCCGGTTTAGATCAGGGGATTTTGGAGGAAGACTCTTCACTGGCAATTTACTTAGTATTCAAATAATATAAATTATTTTACATTTTACAAACTTTAACATGTTCACCTCCTGTTCAAATTCACCCTTGTAAAAAGGAAGCATACTTAAGAGCATTAAAAGTATGTTGAAATTGCATTTTTAATTTAATATACTTTATTAAAATACACATTAAACATACTTTCTCTGTGTTCCCATAAAATGTATTTTTAGGTAATATGCTTAAAAATAGAAAAATATGTATAGTGGCAGTAAATACTGCTTAAAGTGCACTTTAGTGTATTTTTTCCAGTATGTGCATCAGTACGCAAAGTAGTACATTTACAATATACTTCATGTGTTTTAAAAAACACACACAAATCTACTTTGCAGAAGTTTGCAGAAGAAAACACTCAAAAGCACAATGTAAATGTAGCTTAATATAAATGTTAACTGAAATATACTTAAGTTGCAATAAGTTGTTCCAAAATCCATATTTTTGTTCCATATTTAAATGTTTAAAAGTATGTACTTTTTTAATGTTAAGTATACTTTTAAAAATATAATGCATTTTTCTTATACAAGGGATGCAACAAGAAAATAATTTTGTTAGGTACCGTACTGGATGCGGTGTACTGAGAGCACCTCTACAGGACATGCTGCTCTAGAGATGTTTTGACCTAGTCAGTTTCCTGGTGCCACAGCTGTCAAAGGTTTTGCTCTATGATTGAAAGTTTTAATCCTAGTAATGTCATGACTCAAAGTCCATAACACTGCAACACTTCCTTCTGGACATAGTGACCTTCATGTGCAGCTGTGCCACAGCTTCTCATTCTTTTAGCAATGTTTTTCTGTATACAGACAGAGAATACATGTACTGAACAGATACAGTATTTTAGTACTTAAGTACAGTAGTGTAGTAAAAGTAATACTCCAATAGATACATATACAGTATTTTAGTACTTAAATACAGTAGTGTAGTAAAAATAATACTCCAGTAGATACAGATACAGCGTTTTAGTATTTTAAGTACAGTAGTGAAGTAAAAATAATACTCCTGTAGATACAGATACAGTATTTTAGTACTTAAATACAGTAGTGTAGTAAAAGTAATACTCCTGTAGATACAGATACAGTATTTTAGTACTTAAATACAGTAGTGTAGTAAAAGTAATACTCCAGTAGATACAGATACAGTATTTTAGTACTCAAGTACAGTACTGAAGTAAAAATAATACTCCAGTAGATACAGATACAGTATTTTAGTATTTTAAGTACAGTAGATAAGTAAAAATAATACTCCAGTAGATACAGATACAGTATTTTAGTACTTAAGTACAGTAGATAAGTAAAAATAATACTCCAGTAGATACAGATACAGTATTTTAGTACTTAAGTACAGTAGATAAGTAAAAATAATCTCTGACCACCACCCAAATAATATCTCCTCTGTGGTGGTCCTGTGTGGTCTTGATTATTGAAGAACAAGGTGAAAGGAGGGCAATAAAGTATCCAACACAGCTGAAAACTAGGCTGAAATCCTTTTCTGAAACTCTTTTCTGTGATTGCAGGTACTTTCCTCTTCTGCTGGACTCCATTCTTTGTGGTTCACACAACACGGGCCCTGTGTGAGTCATGTGACATTTCCCCCCACTTAATGAGCACGGTGACTTGGCTGGGTTATGTGAACAGTGCGCTGAACCCTATCATCTACACTGTCTTCAACACAGAGTTCCGCAAGTTCTTCCGCAAGTTTCTGCACAGCTGCTGCTGACACCTACCCCCACCCCCCCCCCCCCCCCTGCCCACCCAGCCGGACGAACACACAATGCCATAAGTGATTGTGAAGATCGAGCACATAGTGATATGTTCATTTACAGTATGTTGTCGCTGTCACACAAAACCTTGTATCCCTATTAGGGCTGCACGATATATCGTTTAAGCAGGATGTACGATGTCACTTAAGGCCATTTAATTTAAACACGTCAGGTTGCATTGTTTTGATTTTTGACACAAAAAGTAGATACACAGCGCTGTCTCTGTGTCTGTTTGAGTGACAGGCTGCTGCTGCCTGAGAAGCGTGTGGGGGAGGGGGAGCGTGAGTGAGGGGCAGGAGTAATCACGAGGCACACATGGCCTCCATCCACATGGTTGGGCATGTCCTCGTAAACACATGTGTCAAATGCTGTGCACCTCAGTCCAGCACATTTTTGCCATATTTCCAGTTCACGCTTTTAATCCCAGACCAATGCTCTTATTTACCTTTTAAAAAGCCATTTAAATGCCTGATTAAAGCGCCGATTACTGTTGTTTTACTGTTTTCCTAGGGTTTTGAGTGCTCGGTGCTGACTCAACTCTTGATCGGTCCGGACGTAACGGGTACGGGTGGGGACAGGGCTGGTGACATCATGCATTGTTTAATATTGCGATATATATTGGCGAAAAAAGAACATTTGCAATGTACATTTTTTTCAATATCGTGCAGCCCTAATCTCTGTTATTGCTGTTTTTCACATATTGTAGTCTTGGGGTGGCTCTTTACAGATTTCATGATGAATGGACCAATACAAATGGTGGAATCAATCCTTTGCGCGTTAGCTAGGTTTCCATTTGCAAAACATTTTGCAAAAGTTATGTTCAATTATATAATTTTCCTGTATTTACCTTAACTACAGCAGGCTTCTTTAGTTCTGGTCCTGGTACCCCGCTTGGTATGGAATTTTCTTCTCCCAACACATTTGATTCAATCAATACGCTCATTTACAAGCCCTTTCAGAGCTGCTGTTGTGTTTGATGTGTCTCCATCTCCAACTCAAGGACTGAAGAACACGGCACAATGCTAAAAGTTAGGCAAAGAAAATTTAGATGATCAAGGCTCCACAAAAACAAACAAACAAGCAGAACAGAGAATCATAATTTATCTTCAGAATCATCTTTCCAGCCATTTGTAGTATGTTTATACCTATTCTGTTACTTGTAGTTCAGAGATCCAAGAAAGGATGAGCAGTGGTCCACCCAATGAAGTCTGAAACCTCTGTGCCACCTTAACAACGTCTACTAAACAAGTGGGAGCGCAAACACACCAGACACTTCTGAGAGAATAGTGCAAAGCCATTTTTCAGATGAGTAAAGCAAACTTTGGAAAGCTGTGTGTCTGTAGGGCCTGTCGTTTCAACTCACCAGTCACCTGTCCTGAATGATTATAGGATTACCATTGCTTTATGCAGGCTGAGCTCTTTTTGTGGGGTATTGGGTAGGATAGGATAGTGTAGCGTGATGTAGGGGAGTATAGAGAATACAGAGTAGTACAGGGTAGTGTAGAGTACTGTGTATATAGAGTATAGAGTAGTGTGTAGGATAGTGATGTTACAGTACTGTAACAGCAATAGGGGTACTTTTTATTCTCATCTGAAAATTTTGCAGACCTCAGTGCAAAGCCTTCTACAGAAAGCTAAGGAGATTTTTTTCCTTCTTTTGTAATTTTACCATTTTGGGGATACAAAGGTTTTTGCATGACAGCGACGATATGAAACATTTGTATGTGCAACCTTGTAACTATTGTTTTTTTTTTTTGTTTTGTTTTACACTTGTTTTGACGATTGCCAATACTTTATATGCCTGCGACAGCAAAATGTATGTTTGGCAATTGATTGTGCCTAGCGTTTACTATGTCCACGTTTTATGTGGAGAACGTTTTAAGTAAAGGTCATTGATTGGTGATACTCAATGATGCTTACGATGCACTTGTTAACGGTTCCATTTAAAGCACTCTATATTTGCTAAAGTATATTTAATTGGATGTATCTGTATGTTTCTTCCACCCGTACTGGAGTAATACATCAACTGCTGTAGTGAGCCATATCCTGATTAGAACATTTCTCCTGCTCCTGCCTTGTTCGCAGAGTTCATGTGGTATCTAGGGCATGCTTTGCTGAGTGGGCAGACTATACTCTCTTATAACAGAACAGTTTTGCAATTATTAGACAATAACCTCGGCTTACGTTTGTGATTGTGCCGCAAGGCGAAATTGATTCCTTTACATTCTGCTCATATTATTCCATTATTAACCTTAAGACTTAGAGTCCTGGGAGTTTAAGGTTAAATTACAGTATAAATACACAGATTTCACAGGTTTTATGAAACACGAAAATGCCTGAAACCAAATCGAATGCTTTAACTTCATCTTTAACTTTTTTTAAACATTCAGGATCTCAAGACTGGGACATGTGCAAGCTCTAAGCTTGAAAAAAAGGGAATATTCTTACTGCACCTGAATAGCAGGGTTTTCTTTAATCAGCACGGCAATAAAGTTACTGTAAAAGGCTCTGTAACTTAATGAAGGTTTGAAATTGGGGCTCTTATAGCACGGGAGAAGGCAAAACATACATTATGGAGGCACCATAACATCAGACTCTGTCTAATTAACTACCTTCAAAGCCCCTGAGGGTTTTTGTCCACCAGATTTTTAAGTCTTGACAGAATCCCTGCGGAATACATTAGATGGCACACCATATTCTCATCTGAGCGCTGTACGAGTGTCAGTAAAGGAATGGGCACCTGTGCAGAAGCCCCACTTTTTCTTTTCTTGTTGAATAATAGATAAAATGTCTGCATGATCAAGTGAACCCCTGCCAGTCTGCTGAACCGAGGCATTTCTCAGGGAATCGTGGAGAAATTTTGACCTTGAGTCTTGTTTCACAGCTCCCTGTGAAGTGAGGGGCTGGCGTTCATATTATCAGACCCTAAACAAAACAAAAGATGATACATTTCCTGTCTTTTCGAGAGCAGAAGCACATTTCAAACTGACTTGTTAAGGTTATAATGTTATGAGTTATAATTATGTGTCTGTTGCCTTATTCCTGGAAATGATGCAACACTTATTTACACTTGCGCTTAGTTATAACCAGTAAACTATCACAATGCTGCTAAATGTTGAGCAAAGCCATAGCTAATACATTTATAATTGGGTTTCCAAATACTTAAGCCTTGTAGTAGACTCTATTTCCTTTCAAAGGAGAATCTTCCTGTGTCTTAATCAAAGGGCCATGTATTAGTGCACCTCAAAACATTTGAATGTGATTGAAAAGTTACTTTATTTCCGTAATTCAGTTCAAAATGTGAAATTTATGTATTAGATAGATGTATTACACACAAAGTGATTTATTTTAAGAGTTTTTTTCTTTTATTGTTGATGAAAATGATGTTGTTGAAAATTATATAAGACCAATTGGTACTTCTGGCAGTGTGGGCATTGTGCCAAGTCCTGCTGGAAAATGAAATCCACATCTCCATAGAAGTTAGAAGTCAGAAGAGGGAAGTATGAAGTGCTGTAAGATTTTTTGAACTTGATATAGCACAGTGGACCAACACCAGCAGATGACATGGCTCTCCAAACCATCACTGATTGTGTGGAAATTTACTGATGATCAGTGGTGGTTTGGAGAGCCATGTCATCTGCTGGTGTTGGTCCACTGTGTTTTATTATCAAGTCTAAAGTCGGTGCAGTTTTGTTTTCCCACAAAATCTTACAGCACTTCATGCTTACCTCTGCTACTGACAACTTTTATAGAGATGCAGATTTTATTTTCCAGCAGGACTTATCACACTGACCACACTGCCGAAAGTACCAATTGGTCTTAATAGAAAAAAAGTTCTAGCAAGGCACTGCCAATCATGATCATTACCACCCACTGCACTGTACACTCTGGATGGTAATGTCTTCTGTGATGGATTTTCACTACATCATACATGTCTCTTTGGGTTGAGGAATGTTAAATGACCACACAACTTTCTAAATAGAATCTCCCATTCATCAGTCCTCGCTTGGACTGAATAATTCATGTTGCTTGCCATGAGCATGCTGGCCAGTGTTCAGCCTCGCTCACAATATAAAACCTCACAACTTAATACCAATACCAGTGTGGGAAATCCCAAGGCATCCCCTGATGAAACACTTCATGATCAGTTTACGTGCTGCTGTCCCAGGTTTGCTTTGTGTATGCTCCTTCCCATTCCTTCCATTCATTAATCATGAAAAGCATCTCAGAGCGTCTGAGCTTCAAAAAGACTCTCAGCTCTCAAAGTGAGAAGAAAGCAAGTCATGCTGTTGTTGCTTATTAAAACCAGACGTTTTTTTTTAGATCATGTTATTTAACAGTAGTGAGCACACTGTTCTCACTCCTCAACTCTCCTGCTGTTGTTACCTATAACACCCAAAATAAAACTACATAAGAATTACGATAATAAACAGCTCACAAAGCATCTGGGCCATGAAGTCCTTAAAATAAAGAAGAGATAAATTAATGAGACAAAATGATTAAACATGGTCATTTATTAATTGAAAAAAAAAATCTGATAATACATACATTTGTGAGTGGTTAAAGAATGTGAACCTTTGCTTTCAGTATCTGGAGACCACCTTTTTTTAGCAGCAATAACTACAACTACATGTTTCTATTAACTGTTAATTAGTCTTGAACACCGGCTGTAGCCCATTCCTCTATATGAAGAAAAAAAAAACAGTTTCAGCTCTGTTATGTGGTGGGTTTCCTCACATCAACTGCTCACTTCACTCATTCCATTACATTTCTACTACATTAAGCTCAAAACTTTGACTTGGCCATTCCAAAATATTCACTTATTTTTCCTTAACCGTTCTTTGGTAAGTCTGGAAAGATTCTATGTGTGTTTAGGGTCATTGTCATGCTGCATGATCCACCTTCTCTTGAGATTCAAATCACAAACAGATGTTCTAATATTTTGCTTCAGAATTTTATAGTACAATTAAGATTAATTGTTCCATCAATGTTGGTAAGTCACCCTGCCCCAGATGCAGCAAGAAGACTTTGTGATACTACCACCACCATGTTTTACAGGTTGTTATGCTGGAATGCAGCGTTTCCCTTTCTCCAAATACAAAACTCTTGGGAGAACATTGTCTTTCTGCTTGCATCCTGGCCGTGCACACAGCTGTTGTTCAGTGTTCTCCTGATGGTGGACTCATGCCTCTGAGGATAATTACATTTTTTATTTTTTTTTAGGATTAGTTGAGTAGTTCGTTCCATAATATGGAGTAGAACATTTCTCAAATAGGGCTATGCACTGTATCTCAAACACATTAAGAGGACAAGAAATTCAGGTGCATCTCAAAAAATAAGAATATAATTGACAAGTTATTTAATTTCAGTAATTCAGTTCAAAATATAATTACTGATTTCACACAGAGTGATCTATTTTAAGTGTTTATTTCTGTTATTGTTGATGATTATGGCTTACAGCCAATGAAAACCCAAAAACCACTGTCTCAGACAATAAGAATATTATATAAGACCATTTTTGGCAGTGTGCCAAGTCCTGTTGGAAAATGAAAGAAGAGGGAAGCATGAAGTGCTGTAAGATTTTCCGGGAAAACACTGCACTGACCAACACCAGCAGATAACATGTCTCTCAAAACCATCACTGCCAAAAGTACCAACTGGTCTTATTTATTATTCAAATTTTCTGAGATAATGACTTTTGGGTTTTCATTGGCTGTAAGCCATAATCATCAACAATAAAATAAACAAACACTTAAAATAGATCACTCTGTGTGTAAAACATCTATATATTATATAAGTTTCACATTTTAAACTAAAATTTTAATGATATTACATTTTTTTGAGAGATACAACTGTAATTGACTCTTGACGAGTTCAGCACAGCTGACTGGAAAAATACAAAAATGTGTTACTTTAAAGAATCTAAAATATAAAACATATTGTGTTTTTTTAACACTTTTTTTGCTAAATAATTTCATGTTTTTCGTCCTAGTTTAGTTTAGTTTATTACTTTAGTAATAATCTATAATGCCACTGAAAAAAACACTGAATTTAAGGTGTGTCCAAACTTTTAACTGGCACTGTCCTTCATAAAACAGTTAAATGAATGCTGCTAACACTGACTCGTGGAGTACAGGAGTGAGTTGCTGGCTGTTGTGGAGATGTTATGACAGCAGACAGTAAATTGTCAGCGAGCAGGAAGACGCTCCTCGTGCTCTGTAGAGATCGTCTCTCTGGAATAATGAGCTGCTGGATGACTTTGCAGAGCAATTTGACCAGCGAGAAGCACTTTTCTCTAAAGGCTGACAGACGCAGCGCTCCTCACGTCTTACACTGCTTTCTCCTGACTCTTATCCTGCTCATGTCTAGACAGCAGCAGCAACAGTAGTACTCCTCCAGACAAGTGTTCTTATACAGGGGCTCTCAACTGGTCTCAGCCCGGGACCCACATTTTCTCATGGTCATTAAGTCGTGACCCACTTTTATAGAACACAAACCAAACAAACACATTATAGAAAAATAGCTTCAAAAACCCACTTACATATACATATGCATGCAAATTACTACTCAACTGTATAAAATTACTACAATATAATTAAATATTAAAATTGCACAAAATAAAAAAGGCCACAAAATGAGATATTTCACTTCTCTGCATATCTTTGCATTCAGAGAACATTAGTAAGAAACTCTGTTTCTTTTTTTCAAATATAAAAGATGAGTGCAAAACCAGATGAGAATAAATATTTTATTTTTTAAAGGTATTTAAAGTATCTTTTTTTTTTTTTTTTTACACACTTTCCATGACCCACAATTGCGTTCCAACCCACCAGTTGAGAATCACTCTTATAGATATTTTCTCCAGAAGAGAGTAAAGGGATGATGGATGAATAAAACTCATTTTCCCCTTCTAGAAGAAATCAATGATTTTTTTTTTTTTTGTTATTTCAACAATTTCTTCACATTAAGAAAGTAAAATGTGTTTTATTTAGAGGTAAATGTTATGCAATTTACAGATGGAATTTTTACATAATTTTTTGTACGCAAATTGGCTACAAATTTCACCAGGTTTGGAACCAGCCTGGTGACATATTATTTTATTTAGCCATATAAAAACAGCATCACTGTTACTGTTGTGCTGAAATATCGATTAAATCTCATAACTAACACTTACCACCCCAAAACACACACACACACACACACACAAAACAAACAGTTGTTTGTCCAAGTGGTTAAAGGTGGAATACAGAGCTGATGCTAAAGCTCTCTGTTAAACTTCTACTCAGCAGATTAAATTATTCTTAACTTTAAAAGCATCTTAACTACATCTAAAATATCTCTAGTTAACTACCTACACAATAATTTCTGTCTCACTCCAAAAATTACAGGGGAATACTAGCATTTATAATTATATTCAGAATATATAATAATAGTAATACTATTACCACTAGTATAAATATAATTCTATTTTGCCAATCTTAAATTAATTTTATTTACTTTGAAATATCCACTATTAAGTTATTGAGTCTTATAGAGAGAAAAACGTGTGATTAAGCACAGAATATTGTTATTAATTAATCTTCAGTCATTTTCTTTGCATGATGCTACCAGAGTTTAAACAGCTCTGGTCATGTTTTTTTTTTTTTTTGGTCAACATTTGGTGAAAATGCACTGAATCCTCATTCAGTAACATTTTGAAGTCTTTAACTGAAAAAGTTTTTTATGATCAGTATTGTGACCGACTGGAATTAAATGGGTTAAAAAAAAATACAATTAATGTATGTATATCTTACTTTTTTAATTTAATTTACATTAAAATATACACTATTAAAATCTTATTAAAAAGACTTAAGAAGGAAAAAAGGTACGATTATTCTTGATTATTTACAGAATATTGTTATTAATTATTGACTTTAATCAATTTGCACCACTAATTAATATTTGTTAATTTAAAACAATTATGCTTCTTTTTGCAATAAATAAATAAATTACAATAGTATAAAAAATGTATTTCTACCAAAGCTTATTTTGTGGGGCACAAATATAAAAAAAGAGTCCTGTTGAGATTCTTTATACCCTAATAAAAGTGTGCGACCAAAACACAGCAGTGTAAATTGGGAGAAAAAAAAAAACAGCATGTGATTAATGCCTCCCCGTTGCACCCCATTTGCCCCACGTCACTTTATTACATTGCTCAGCTCCATCTACTGACAGAAGTAGCTCGTGTTGGTTTATTTTGGTTTTTAGGCCAGGACTGGAAGTTTTGCTGTTGTCCAGCTTCTTTTATTAGTCCAACCTAAATATGGGCACAGAACATGACATGAAAACAAAAGTACAAGAAGCGAAATGATGACGACAAAGTTCCATTCCTTTATTATTGAGCTTCAATTTTGCAGAACATCTTGTTTAAATAGTTGTTTTTGGCTCAGTTGTGTATTGCTATTATGTGAAAGAACTACAGGAAGAGGGGTGTATAAGAAACTTCACCAAGATAGCAGCAATTTTGTCCAATATTAAAAGACTATTATAATATATTATAAATATGGGGTCAGTTTCCAAGACAAGGATTTATCCTAGTCATTTTCCTTTCAATGGTAAATCCCTCATCATAACACTGTGTAAGTCCAATACTAGTCTTAAACCATGTCTTAAAATGTCTATTTTTGCATGGTCTGGTTGATAGACACCCATCAGCCATAACATTAACACAACTAGCCATTTAAATTTACTATTACAATTACAGACTGTAGACTGTAGTGTATCCGTTTCACTGCATTCTTTATTATCCTCCTTTTACCCTGTTCCTCAAGGGTAAGGACCCCACAGGATAGACCACCACAGAGCAGCTATTATTTGGGTGCAGCAGTGCTGTTGGAGTGTTTAAACACCTCAGTGTCTCTGTTAGACTGAGAATAGTCCACCAACCTGAAATATATCCATCCAACAGCGTCCTGTGTGTAGTGTCTTGTTTCAAGAATACACTAATGCAACAAAATGAAAAAAAAAATATAAGAATTTGATCAGCTATGTAACAGAAGTCAATGTCATGATACTAATAATGCTAATAATGCACTCTAAATATCTCCATGTATCCAGGATTGAAGTAAAATAAGTGATACTGGACAGATATAATCTGTCTCTAGTAGATATACAAAAGGAAATGAGAACAGTGTGATTTTTTCTTTTGCTAAAAACAGCAAAACAGTCGTACCCTGATGTGATAATTAGAGGTGAGTGATATGGCACAATGTTTCAGGGTATAATATTGTTCACGATATTCAAAAATGTTGGCGATATTATTGCATACAATACGATATGGCACACTTCTCTTCTAGGTAGGAGTCCATAATAGAGAACATTAGTTTAAAAACTCCAGCAGCACTGCTGTGTATGATTCACCTGTACTAGTGCAACACACACTACTAAAACACACCACCACCATGCCAGTACAATCACTGCAGTGCTACAAAAAAATTACCCTAACCCACCCAAATAATATCTGCTCTGTGGTGGTTCTCCTGCAAAAATATATATATATATACAGCTCTGGGAAAAAAAAGAGACCAATTAGAAATGATGAGTTTCTTTGATTTCACCAAATTGAAAACCTCTGGAATATAATCAAGAGGAAGATGGATGATCACAAGCCATCAAACTAAGCTGCACTGCTTACATTTTTACACCAGGAGTAAAGGCATACATTTATCCAAAAGCAGTGTGTAAGACTGGTGGAGGAGAACATGCCAAGATGCATTAAAAAACTGTGATTAAAAAAACAGGGTATTTTCACACGGTATTATTGATTTCTGAACTCTTAAACTTTATGAATATGAACTTGTTTTCTTTGCATTATTTGAGGTCTAAAAGCTCTGCTTCTTTTTATTATTTCAGACATTTCTCATTTTCTGCAAATAAATGCTCTAAATGACAATGTTTTTATTTGGAATTTGGGAGAAATGTTGTTCGTAGTTCTAGAATAAAACAACAATGTTCATTTTACTCAAACATAAACCTATAAATAGCAAAATCATTGAAACTGATTCAGAAACTGAATTTTCCAGAGCTGTATATAGAACAAAGTACTCCTATGTGCTCAGTGCACCTGACCTGAGTTTACTGCTAGAAAACAAAATATTTTTTTGCATGAACCAGACCATAGAAAAATGTTAATTTATATAATTTATAATTTAAAGTAAAACTACATTTTAAATCTTTAACACATGACTGTGAAATTCTTGGTAAAATGTCCTATAATTCAAGAAAACCCACCGTTAAAGGCTCTACAGCCAAAACAACACAAGTGTAACTTGCTAATTACACCTGCTAATTATGCATTAACCAAGAATTCCTTAACTACATCAAGACTGGAACACAGCCACAACAGCAGCAAAACGAGTGTAACGCAGGGAGCACCATAGAATCAGAGTCCCCAGAGTACAGTGCAGTCTAGCAGCTACATACTGCCCATTACACAGCCTTGAGTGCTGTAGCCGAGCTCTGCTGTGATTGAGCCCCAACATCACAAGGTCTCTGACCAAATGACTCGGGGGGATGCAGGAAACGAAGCCCGTCTCTCATGTGCGACCAGTCATTCCTCTCTCATCTCTGAAGCCTGCGGAAGGAACAGAAAACACTGCATTCTCTCTGATGTGACCCTCTGATTTCCCTCCTTTTTTGACTGTAAGAACAAAGATGTTCTTGCGAGGATTCATCCTGAGCCTCACAACTTTGAGGGCTGGACTATAACACACTCACTCTACATTATAAATGAATACTGAATGCATATAGACAATGAAGGAACACATAAAGAATCAGGTAGTAACTTAAAAGCATTTAGGTGCTCTTATCTGGGGAGCTGTTAACATGTGGCTTCTGAGGCTGGTAACTCTGATTATTTATCCTGTACAACAGAGGAAACTCTTGATCTTCCTTTCCTCAGGCGACCCTGATGAGAGCCAGTTTCATCATAAGCTATGTTCACATTACAAGCAACATTGCTCAAATCCGTTTTTTTTGCACAGATTGGATTTGGCTATCTTGATGGTTCACATTCACAAATGTAAGTGGGCTGTATCTGTGTGTAATGTGAATAAATCTGTCCCTGAAACACATGTCCCTCACATGTGCACACTGATATATGTGTGTAAACGTCGCCTTCTTCACAAACTACAAAAAAGTGCCATATTTGAGAGATGACTTGTAGCTTTATAAAGGGAAATGGATAGATTAGCAGCTTATATGTGAAGTGCTTTTGCTGGAGTAGAGCGTAAACAGCTGGTCTGAAGTTTATACTCAGGTCGAGGAGCAGAAAAAAAAGGCCAGGTGGTTTGCTTTTGCTGTTTTTCCTTGCAGCTATAGCTGCACAGCTGCACCAAGAGGTGTGTGGGTACAAGAGAGAAGCCTGTAGCACATTTGTAAAAGCAAAAAGACGCATGAATTCAGATTCAACTGTTGCATGTCCATGGATCGGATACGTATCTGGTTTAGAACCACATATGAAAGTGACTCAAATCTGATATGAAAATATGGATATGGCATGTTACTACAGCCATGAAACAATCAGATCTGAGCCACATTGAGCAAAAAAACAGATTTGCGTCACTTCAGCCTGGTAATGTGAACATAGCCATAGCGTTTTTGGAACGCCAAGAGTTACCTCTGTTGCACAGGATAGATACCAGCCTTAGAATCTGCAAGTTAAAATCGCCCTGAATCCAAGAGACACCTAAATGCTTCACATAGTATTCTGGTTTGTTTAACATTTTTAAGTTACTACATGATTCCTTATGTGTTCCTTCATAGACTTCTGTATTAAAACATGTATTATGAGGTGTGTTCAAACTTTTGAATGATACTGTATATGGCATCAATGAATGCATTTAATTAATACCCAGAATAAAAAACTGTTTCTTATATTATGTAAATACAAACTGCTGAATCATATATAGACATATTATTTGTATATATATTTCTAATATGGCTCATCACTAACCTTCTTAGCATCAGCAGACATAAGAGCCTCTAGTTCAGGCATCCAGCCCAAAGCCTCTGCCAGCCTCCTCACCCCGCTCACCACATCACCCAGCTCTGCCACGTCATTGTGTCGTGGAGACCCCCAGGCGAAGGGTCCCACCAGATCACGGTTTATAAGGAGCCGGGACACAGAACCTCGCACAGCTCCAGCCAAGCTGGCAAAGGGCTCCACCTACAGACGAGCACACAGAAAAAAATATCAGCATTAGGAACTGACTCAAGGGTGGCATCTGTTGGTAAAACTGAAATTTACACTTAAACACTCGTGTCTGCAGATTCCTGAGATTTCTGACATTTAGTCAGATCTTTAGGTCTAAACCAATCAGAAGACATGCTGTGTTGGTATAACTCCATTATAAAGATAATTGTGTCTAAAATAATCATAAACTCTATTACAACCCCAAATCAGAAAAAGTTAAGACAATATGTTAAATGCAAAATAATATATATATATATATATATATATATATATATATATATATATATATATATATATATAATTTTTTTATTTTACTTTAATTTTAATGTAGACAGTATGAAGCAATGTATATGTATATACATCCATGCAACAAATTCCATAAAACGTTAGGAAGAAGATCTCCAGTTTGTAACAAATGCATGAGATAAAAAGAATTAAAAATGGTTTATGTTCCTCAAAGAAAAATTTGAATTGATTTGCATATTTGCATAGATATACTACTTCCACTTTTACTTCACTACATATTTTCCATGAGTTCAATGCATTTACTTTGATCATTTTTTATGTGCTGCATCTTTACTCATTACAATTACTACAATCGCTGCTCCTTTTCTGCCTTTCACTCTGCAAACTTTCAACTGCTTTCTGTAAAAACTACACTAATAACACAGGACTTTACTTTTACTTTCAGTACTTCACTACTACATTTTACTGTAAACTACTCTAGCAATACCTAAGTACAAAATTTGTTGCATACTATAGTACTTCCACTAAAGTGTGGAGTTTAAAGAACACTTTTTTTGAAAGAGCACTTAAAGTACCTTTACTCTTTTGTGGGTCTCTAATATTTTATACATGTCTGGTTACAGGCCTAAAATGCAGTAATGCATGTACATAACCAAATTAAACTGTTTGTCTTTCATTTATCACGGTTCTATGTAGAATTACCACTGAGAATTTCTATTTCTAAAAACGCTTGTGCAAAACTAAATAACTGAAAGGTGTGTAATACGTTTTTTTTATGATGATACATCAAATTAACAAAGACAATAAGAGAAGGTATCTTACATTAAATCACAGTTAATTGATGTAAAGAATGTGTAGCATGCTTCATGTGACTGCATATGCTTGTCTCTCACCTCTAAAGATGTTCCCATTACAATTACCAGGTCTGCGATTGGGAAGTCTGTGAGGTATAGGAAGAAGTGCTGAGGCAGCTCTTCGCCAAAGAACACAATGTCAGGCTTAATTACTCCTTTACAGTGAGGGCAATTAGGCACCGTTCCTGCCATTATATCATTCTAGGAAAGAGGGGAAAAATAATAAGTAATAAGTCTTCGATCGTTTCACACAGCTTGACTCAGCATGAAATAAGCATCTTCAGCTCAAGCTAATTTACTTTTTTCATATAATCACACTTTCTGAAAAGCGTGGCTACAGAGACTCACACGCAGCTCTTCACCCTTATAGTCCCTGCGGCACACGGTGCAGGTGGCCGTGGCAAACGTTCCATGTGCCTCCACCAACATCTTAGGTGGGATTCCTGCCACTGGAATAACAAATAATAACAAAACACCAATTAGAAAAAAGGCAGAAACAACTAGTAAAAATGAACCCTAAAATCAGATAAGAAGAACCAAATCTAACAAATAAATAATTAAACACAGTCATTCATTTATGTCGATTCAAAAACGATTCAAAATATGTGAACTTTTAGGATTAGCAGATTTAAACATTTGAAAGTAAAATTAGTTAATATTTCAATCAGTGGCATAATAATTAGATGCAAGTGTTTTATTTATATCTGTGAAACATGCTGGGGGTAGTATCAAGGTTTAAGCCTGTTTTGCTCCATCTGGGCCAGGATGGTTTGGCACCATTGATGGATCAATTAATTCTGAATTACACCAGTAAATGTACAGATATCTGTCTGTGAACTAAACCTTAAGCAAATGTGGGTCATGTAGCAAGACAATGAATCTAAGCACACTAGTCGTTCTACCAAAAGAATATAAAATAAAAATAAATAAAAATATTGTGGGAGGAGCTAAAGCAGCAGAATGGTCTAAAATTCATTCAAATTACCACAGTTAAGTTAAAGTTACATCAGATCCTCAATAAATAAAACCCAATCTGAATATATTTTAGTGTTTAAAACATCGATTTACATTAAACAGAGACTCACTTCTCTCCAGTCCATCAATATTCTGAGTGTACATCCGGAGCAGCTGACCCTTGTCGTGAAGCAGCCGGATGAAGTAGTGTGTCAGATTGGGCTGATAATTACCAGGATACAGCTCTTTTGCTAATGCGAAGAAAGGCTTTGGGTTGTGATGAAAATAGTTGATTTCAAAAATGGCCTCTGCATAGGGCAGGTTGTACTGCTGGAGGTTGTCATAAAGCCCACTGCCAGGTGATCTGTAACAGAACAGAGAATAAAGGCAGGTGAGATTCAGAGGCAAACTGACTGTTAGAGATACACTATACAATAGACCTGGGTGATATTGTAAAAATATTATATCATGATATTTAAAGATTTGCATTAGTAGAGGCAAATTCTGTTTTTAAGCATTTATGAAATTCACAATACACTTAGAAATGCATTATTTGTCACAATAACAAATTTATCACAATACAATAAAATAGTCATATTGCCCAGCTCTACTATATAGTGTATGGATTCAGAAGGTTCAGTTCGTCCATATCTGTACTTAGCATTGAGCATAAATGTAGAAACATGAATAGAATTCAGTTTATCTACCTGATATATGATCAGTTTCAAAATGATCAGTTTTTTCTGATTTTAGGAATATGTTTGAGTACAGTGAACATTGTTGTTTTAATCAATTACTGAACTCTTAAATCATTAGTATTGTTGTTTCTAAATTAATTTAGAACTTGTTTTCTTTGAATTATTTGAGGTCTAAAAGCACTGTATCTTTTTTTTCTCTAAATAAATGCTCTAAATTATAATTAACTGTTAACATCTACAGCTCTGGAAAAAATAAGAGACCACTTAAAACATTACGAGGTTCATTGATTGTACCAAATTAAAAACCTCTGGAATATAATGAAGAGAAAGCTGGATGATCACAAGCCATCAAACCAAAGTTATCCAAAATCAGTGTGTAAGACTGGTATAGATAGATAGATAGATAGATAGATAGATAGATAGATAGATAGATAGATAGATAGATAGATAGATAGATAGATAGATAGATAGATAGATAGATAGATAGATAGATAGATAGATAGATAGATAGATAGATAGATAGATAGATAGATAGATAGATAGATAGATAGATAGATAGATAGATAGATAGATAGATAGATAGATAGATAGATAGATAGATAGATAGATAGATAGATAGATAGATAGATAGATAGATAGATAGATAGATAGATAGATAGATAGATAGATAGATAGATAGATAGATAGATAGATAGATAGATAGATAGATAGATAGATAGATAGATAGATAGATAGATAGATAGATAGATAGATAGATAGATAGATAGATAGATAGATAGATAGATAGATAGATAGATAGATAGATAGATAGATAGATAGATAGATAGATAGATAGATAGATAGATAGATAGATAGATAGATAGATAGATAGATACTTTATTGATCCCCGAGGGGAAATTCTTGACATCCAGCAGCAGGTGTGTATAGTACACAAAGTTACAAAAACATAAAAAAAATATAAATGATACATATAAATACAACAAAATAAAAAATAAAATGAAATTATAAAAGTACAGTCTTTAGTGTGTGTGTGTGTGATGTAAAATGGAGGTAGTGCAGTTGAACACAATAGACAGCGAACACCAGTTGATGTGCATAAAGTAAGTATAAGGATAACTGATGTCCGCCATACAGAAAGTGCAAATACAGTTATATAATAATTTAAATTTAGCAGTGCAAATGATACGTAAACAGTAGATGAATGAACTAGTGAATGAACTACTAGTGCAAAATAGGGTAGAACTATAAAAATAGTGTTATGGGCATCAGCAAGATAGTGTGACCATAGATGGGGGTATGTCCATGGTGTGGCCAGAATTGCTGGAAAGAAAAGGTGTCACAGAGTCTTCAGTTTGCTGTGCTGAGAGGAGTTGAACAGTCTTATGGCCTGAGGGACAAAAGACTTTCGAAGTCTGTCTGTGGAGCAGGACTGGGACAGCAGTCTGCCGCTGAATGAGCTCCTCTGCCTGGTGATGGTGCTGTGCAGAGGGTGGTGAACATTGTCCATGATGTTCAGCAGCTTGCTGAGGGCTCTCCTCTCTGCCAGTGGTGTTAAGGACTCCAGCTCTAATCCCAGCACAGAACCAGCTTTCCTCACCAGCCTGTCCAGTCGTCCAGCATCCCTCTTGCTGATGCTGCCTCCCCAACACACAACAGTGTAAAAGAGGACGCTGGCTACCACAGACTGGTAGAACATCAGCAGGAGTTTCTGGCAGATGTTAAAGGACCCAAGCCTTCTGAGGAAGTACAGTCTGCTCTGGGCCTTCCTGTAGAGGGAGTCAGTGTTCACTGACCAGTCCAGCCTATCGTCCAGGTGCACACCAAGGTATCTGTAGGACTTGACCACTTCCACATTGACCCCCTCGATGGAGATTGGCTGCTGAGCAGAGGGCCTGGACCTTCTGAAGTCTATGCACATCTCCTTGGTTTTGGAGATGTTCAGCTGTAGATGGTTCGTTTTGCACCACACCACAAAATCCTCAACCAGGGTTCTGTACTCCCTCTCATCACCATTACGCACACACCCCACGATTGCAGTGTCGTCAGAGAACTTCTGCATGTGGCATGACTCCGAGTGGTATTTGAAGTCTGATGTGTACAGTGTGAACAGGACTGGAGAGAGAACAGTCCCCTGTGGTGCTCCTGTGCTGCTGATCACTGTGTCAGAGGAGCAGTCCCTGATCCTGACATGTTGTGGTCTCCCAGTAAGGTAGTCAGTGATCCAGGTGACCAGGTGCATGTCCACCTCCATCTTCATCAGCTTGTCTCTCAGCAGTAGGGGCTGTATGGTGTTGAAGGCACTGGAGAAGTCGAAGAACATGACCCTCACAGCACCTCCCCCCTTGTCCAGATGAGAGTGAGCTCTGTGCAGAAGATAGAGGATGGCATCTTCCACTCCCACCTTTTCACGGTGGTGTAGGAGGTTTAAAAGCTCTGCATCTTTTTTGGTAATTTTAGTCTCATTCTCTGCCTATAAATTGCTATTTATTACCTATAAATAGCAAAATCAGAGAAACTGATTCATAAACTGAAGTATAGGATCCTTCTAAAGGCTTTTACTTACCTGAAATCTGGAATTCCGCTGGGTGTACTGATCCCTGCTCCAGCCATCACCACTATTCTTTTATACTCTCTGTCTCTGATTCCTTTTGCAATATCCTCTAAAGTCTGCTGCTGGGAACTGCCACCGCCTCCACCGAACAGTCCTCTATCTGCACAACAACTGTGAAAAAATCTGCTGTAATACAAACAGCAGCAGTTTAGAAAATATTCATGACTTTGTACCAAATATCAGAGAGAAAACTGATATTCATGGAAAGCAGATAAGTAATGTTACCCACAGCTTCTGAGGACGTGCACAGACCTTCTGGTGATTGATATTAAATGTCCTTGAAAAACCTGCAAAGAGTTTAGTTATGTTTAGAGTATGACCCAACGGAAACATATTAAAAATCTCTTATTATTAATACAGATTAAGAGTATTAATAGTTTTTCAAACTTACAATAAACAGATAACAAATCACACTTACCTTCTTCCTGCAGTAACGTTAAAGTTACACCACTAATAGCTTTATTTTTCACATTTACAGTAAAGTAACGTCTCGATAAAACCCGCAGAGAGGCCATGTTATCTATCTATAGAGATAAACCGCCTGGTCTGCTCTGAAAAGCATTAAATAGTGTTAAAACTCTGATTTAGTAATACATTAGCTCTCCCGGCTTCAGGAGGCAGTGTAAATATAAACAATGCGCTCCCACGTTATTAAGGTTACAGTTCACTCAGTGACGCGCCGTGCAACAGCTACCGTAATACACTTAATATAAAAGTCAATAAAATTTATATACACTTTATATGAAATAAAAAAAACAACTTTTTGTAGTTTAATATAATATTCTTAATAAAATTTTATCTGACACGGTTTCTAGAACAATGTGGTAAAAATTACAGTTACGAAATTATATTAATTATGTTACAGAATTAAGGTTAAAATCTTAATCTCAATATAAGAATAATAAAAAAAAATAAAACAAGAATTACATTTTTTTTATTAAGTTGTCCGATTTAATTTGGGTGGATTTTGTAACAATAATCAGAACTGGGTCTGGGCTCTTAAGGGTTAATCATTTATCTGACTAAAAGGTTTAAAATATTATTTTTATTTTAAATATTTTTATACTCATAATACGTGTTTTACTGTATTTTTTAATAGTTTGTGAAAGTGGGTACATTTATTTTTTAGGCAAAGTTGGGATTGTAGTACACTAAATATAAGTTATTACTATATTTTATTATGTTAATTTTGACCTTAGTAACTCTTTATTTGAAGTGGAAATAAATTTATTTGAGGGACTTTTATTCTGTAATTTTCTGTCGGTACATTACAGGAACCGAAGCTATAGTAGTGCGGGTGCGCTGTTGAGCGGTAGAAGTGGCCGGTTCTGTCCCGCTGCGGAGATCCACTCAGCCCGGTTCAGGATGAAGGACGTGGCCGGTTATCTGTCCCTCCAGCAGAGCCAGAGCTCCAGCCCCGAGCTGGCGGCGGAGTGGCACGGTCTGGAGGAGCTTTACAACAAGAAGTGAGTGAGGAGAGAACCATGCTGCTGCTGCTGGCCTGCTAATAACAGCCAATCACATCATCTAACCATCAGAACTCCCAGATAAGTTTAGATTTACACCAGAAATCTGACTTAGTAAAATATAAACTGCTGTTTAAATCATACCAGCAACAGAGGACACAGTAACTACTGTAAATCTCTCTCATACAGGAGCTGTTGAAACTAACACTGCTGAAACATGACAAAGCAAAAGTGTTGGGAGACTCTGATAGATACTTCAATAAATATAAATAAAATACTATTTATATGTTAAAAATATCCCCACAGTTTACAAAATAATTCCTTTGATAAAACAAATTCCTTAAGTTTAACAAAGTGTTACCTTAGCTTTAATTAATCATTCACTCTTTCTTAATTTAATAAATCATTCACTCTTCCTTTAATTGAAAAAAATCATTCTTTAATTTTGATATAGCAGTGCCTTAGTTTAATAAAACGTTTCATCAGTGGTGACAATTTAGTAAATGTATTAACGTAGGGGTATGACTTATTAAACTGATAGTACAGTTCATTAAACAAAAGGGACTAATATATCAAAATTAGAGAATGATTTAGAACTTATTATTGAGGAAACACTTTATTAAAAGTTTAATGATTTATTCATCTAATTGTAACAAAATTCTATTCTCATTTAAATGTATAATTCTCAGTTTAATAAATAATTTACTTTGTTAATTAATTTACATTGCCCCCTCATAAATCATTCCCTTTGTTTAATAAATTGTTTCTTCAGTTTTATATACAATTTAATATTTTACTTTCTCAAAATGTAATAAATTGTTTACTAATTTCAACAAATTGAACAAAATAAAGCTTTTTGTTTTTAAATTGAGGGAGTGAATTCTTAATCCAAAAGAGCCCATGATGATGTATGAGTATTACAGACCATTTAAAATCTGTGTAAAATTCCTTACAGCTCTCTGTCTGTCACTTAAACTCACTTACTTAAGTCACTACAGGACAATGTTTGAATGTGTTTGTTCATCTGACCTTATTTACACTAGCACCTTTTAAACGTGTATTATTACTACATTTTAGTAATAGTTATGGAATTGTTGTTGTGGCATTCATGTTGTATTAGGAATTTAACCTTAAAATATTTACAGTCAACAAATATTGTCTTATCGTTTTACAAACATGAGCTGCTCACTGAATTGATCTAATTACATTTTAAACCATTTAGAATTGTGTCTGGGTTAATTAAGGCTATAATGAATTCAAATGAGGGAACTTTGTTTTTCTTTATTGTTACTTGAATTATTTTTTTATTATTCTGATTGTATATTTTTTGTTTAATTCTCAGGTTGTGGCACCAGTTGACTCTGAAGCTGTCAGAGTTTGTCAAGGATCCTTATTTTAAAACTGGAGATAGTCTCATACAGGTAAGTTTAAACCACAGATTACCACAGAGCACATGCTGTAAATGATGTGGGAGTTCTAACTCAAACCTCATCTGTTTTTAATTTTCTTCTCCAGCTCTATGAAAACTTCATCAGTGATTTTGAGCACAGGTAGGCCCAACGTTTCTTAAATTAAATGTTCTGACAAACTTGGAAGTAATAGTCTATGATCATTTTTCCTCTTTCCTAAAACAGCTACTAAGATCAGGCATATTTATTGTTGAAAGTTGCCTCTTTTATTCAATTAAAAAAATAATAGACATTTATGTAAAGTAAAATAATTTGGTTTAAATAGACTTGCATTGTTTGCTATGTTATCCTTGTAGCTCTAGTGTAAAAACCAAAGAAGCAAACCATGAACAATAAACATTTAACTAATCATTTGTTTAACTCTTTAGAAAAAGTTAAACCTTAAAAATACTGTTTATATTTATTTGGTTTATATCATTACATTGATGATCATTTTACAATGTTTCCAGAATCAACCCTCTTTCCCTAGTGGAAATTGTTCTCTATGTTATCAGACAAATCACAGGTAAAAGAGAATTTTTTATAATTTATTATTTGTTATTATTATTTTTTAACCCAGAATGATTAGCCAGCCACAACATGGTTAATGTTCTTTAAAAGTGTAAAAATGCAAGATAAATTGTCAGATTGCTTTAATGTAGTAAATTGTGTCAAACTAAATGGAGGTAGCACTTATACTGACATGCCAAATGTCCTGGGACATTGGACATGTATTGGACTAGTATTGTGTCCCATGACTTTTGCCAAGTCCCCTGTAAGCTAAAGAATGATATTGAACGATATGGCAATGCTTTGGAATAAACATATATACTATTGTTATAATGTTACTGGTTGCAATAACAGCAATGATAATAATTGTTGATTTGATTAATTCTTTTTGTATATTGTGTATATATATATATTGGGGATATAAACGTCACCCACTTCCTTTAAATTTATAACAGTAACAGCATTAATAATAATCGAGTCCTCACTCAGTACCCTTCATCCTCTGGCAGATCCCAATGATTCCATCACTTTCCTTGAGAAGACTAAAGAAAAGGTGAGTGACTCACTGATCAATTACAAAACTGAAGACGTCCAAAAGCATTTATAATTCATAAATGAATATGTGTAAACAGGTGAAGAGCAATGATGAGGCCGTCATTTTGTGCAAAACGGTCATCGGGAGTCTGAAGCTGGAGATCAGTGACCTCACTGCTACAAAGGTAAATCATAATAAAAGTGTACCAATTGTTCACAATGGGACAACACAAAAATGGACAGCAGGCATTTTGTACCCTCTGGGTTCTGTTTTGTGTTCAAAGCAAGGACATACTGCTTCATTATCATTCTATCCTGGGGGCTTTTGAGTTTTTTGTTTTAGCCACAAGCACTTGATACTTTTTATTAAAGAAGGAAAAGGAAAAGGTGGTATTAATGCTTATGATATAAATGTATTAATGCCACTATGGGTGTAACTGCACACTAAAGTCACAGTTTGGGTAGAACTTTGGTTTGGATCTCACCGTTTGATACCAGTACAACACATTTGTATAATTTGTATAAAACAGAACCCTCAAGGTCGTAATGCATACAAACATGAAGTGGGTTAATTAAGAAGTATTAAAGTGAAAACCTTAGCATGTTTAGTGTGTTTTCACAGATAGACAAACACAGCTTATTGTCCAGTCCACCATGATTTCATGAGAATATCATGTTACAGCTAAGATTCAATACTTTGATTATTTTTTTAGTCGGGAGCGGCAGAGGCAGAAATGACCACAATAAAAGCGTTTTTATTAAGGGTTAGGATATTTTTAAAAAATATATTAAATAAACAGGACTGTTGTGGTTTTATTACTTCAAAGTAACACATTTCAGCTCCTTATGTAAAAAAAAATATGGTTTAGGGTTTAGTGGCTCTTTAATGTGGAAGCAGGTAACTGCTGTTGCCATGGTTACAGACAGACGTCTTTCGCACCTGGCATTATGGTTAAAGGTATGCTAGGTATGCACTGTGATAATTCTGTAGAAAAACACCTTCCATACCTAAGATATGTGATTAGAGAATTTTCGTTGTACTGTACAAATACATAAGTGTAATGACAATAAAGATACTTTTACTTCTTTAAAAATATTAGTTTGGATATTAGTACATTTACAAGAGGGCCCACTGAATTACATGTGTAAACACAGCCTCTCAAATAACTGCTGATTACTTCTTCCAGTTAGAGACAAATTCAGAGTGTTGATATATCTGCTTTTTTTTTTTAGAAATTAATAGAGGAGAGTGAGGAGATGCTGAATAATCTGCCGGGTGTGACTTTAGTCCACGGGCGCTTCTATGATCTATCTAGCAAGTATTACCGCTTTGTGGGGAACCATGCCATGTACTACAAGGATGCCCTCCGCTTTCTCGGCTGTGTAGATGTGAAAGATTTGTCAGGTATGTAAAAAAAAAATAATAATAATATATATATATATATATATATATATATATATATATATATATATATATATATATATATATATATATATATATATATATATATATATATATATATATATATATATATTTCTTCTATGCTTTTACAGATTATGTACAGATTAGTGTTTGATTTGTTTTAGTTTTTATCACTTGGGGCTGAACAGGTATTAAAGATAGATATATATTGGAATACCTTTGTTTCAATAATGGTCACCTGATATTCAAACAAATTTTAGATTTTTTCAGTATCGATTAGAAGCAGTTTGAGGCTCACATTAAACAATTACATACAAGTGATCAGAGTTTCAAAAATTAATACTAGAGTAATATACAGATACATAATTACATAATTATCATAGCAAACAGTAAAAAACAAACTCTAATCTAGTGCAAGTGGAAAAACATCATCGTAGCTAACCTGTTTATTGTTGCAGAAGTTGGCTCTTAGCATTGCGGCTAACCCAATCTAGTACTGCAGAGGCTGTCTGCTATATCTGTTAGCATTACACCTTTCTGAGTCTGGTTGTTAGCATTGTGGCTAACAAGGTTTTGTCAGTATTCTAGGTTTTATACAAAAATTTAAGTCTTCTGGCAGGATAGTATTATTGAATAGATAAATAACAAATATTAAAGGACACCCAGGAGTTTGGCACTATTTTTGTGTTTTATTTTGACTTTACTACGTAAACCTTACATTAAAAATATATTTTATTAGGATCTCCTTAAAATAACATCTGGCATGTGTGACAGTGCGACACTGCTTGTAACTTCTGGGCACATATATATATATATCTCAAACTATAAAAACGTTGCTATTAGTTTACTGCATTCATGCCGAGGAGAAATGGAAGAGCATAGTAGGGTTTTGCAGCCTGGAAATATCAGTGTATGATAATGTACACCATAGGCAGTGGTTTTATTTTGATCATATTGATTGAATTGTATCATATTGACTGAAATTAAAAAAAATATATCACAATATAATATACTTATCTTATCGTCCAGCCCTACGATTGCTAATTTCTCAATATAAAATCCAGTAATCTAACTTTACTGTGCTCTGGTTCAGCCAGGTAGTTTATAGTATTTTGTTTTCTCATTGCTAGAAACTGAGAAACAGGAGAGAGCATTCACACTGGGTCTTGCGGGACTTCTGGGAGAGGGAGTTTACAATTTTGGAGAACTGGTAAGTCTCTTGGGGCTTATCACTATCCCTCTATTCCACAGAGGATGATCATTATCACTGCTTTTTGTTATATGAGTGTGTAATGAAGGCCTGATTCTTTGCATCTGTTTCTTTATTAGCTGATGCACCCTGTTTTGGAGTCTTTGAGAAATACAGACAAGCAGTGGCTTATAGATACCCTGTACGCTTTCAACAGCGGCAATGTCGTCAAATTCCAGGCTTTGAAATCAGCTTGGGGTCAGCAGGTAAAGCTCTGTGCCTTTGATAGATCTACAGTAGATATTAATAGCAGATGTATAGACAAACACCAAACAATACGGGTGCACAATAGAGAAAAAACTATGTATTGTTCTTATACAGGGGGTGAACAATGACACTGAAACACCTGGTTTTAGACCACAATAATTTATTGTCTCGACGGACAGTTCTGGTGGAAACAGGAGAGTTGAGGTGCACATTGGTTTTATGTTTTTTGGATACAATCCGGGTTAGCACCCTAACATCCCTTTCAGACAGCTTCCTCTTACAGCGTCCACAGTTAATCCTGTTGGATGTGATTCGTTTTTTTTGGTGGTATGCTGACATTACCCTGGATACCCTGGAGCTTGTCTAGTACAGGGTACAGACATATTGCCAATAGATTAGAACTCTTTCAGGCAGATAAACATGAATCTGTTAACACCACACCTAATGGCATGTGTGTGCTAGAGGGGTATAAAGCCCCCCAGCATGGATCTGTAGAACAGTGGAACTGTGTTCTCTGCAGTGATGGCAATGTGTCCGTTAAGGACACATCTTAAATAGTGGTGTCAATCATTTAAAAAAAAAATTTAATTGATCACAATAAAATTCTGATAATACCTATATTTTGACCACAAAAGATTTGTTTGCACACTTACTGTGCAAATACTTTTGCACTTAACTAAAACCCGTTTTAAATAGTAATGTTAATCGATTCATGTTAAATCATGTTAATCACAATAGAATTCTGATAATGGGTATTTAAATGTGAATAAAATAATTAACACTGAGATTTTGGGCACAAAGGATTTGTTTGCATGCTTACTGTACAAATACTATATCACTTACCTGAAACCGTCCCATGTCATCAATGTATTTTCCAGGATAATTAATATGGTGTTTTTTCTGCTCATTATAGCCAGATCTTGCAGCCCATGAACCAAAACTGATGCAGAAGATACAGCTTCTGTGTGTGATGGAGGTGAGTTTAAGTGATTTTATCTGTTTGTTTTTATTATTTTATGTTTTAATATACTCTGTGTGCACATTAACAACTTGCCTAATTTGATTTCTATTTCTTCTAGATGACTTTTACTCGACCCACCAATAACAGGCAGATGACATTTCAAGAAATAGCGCAGAGTGCCCAAATCCAAGAGAATGAGGTGATTAGCGCGAACGTCACTAATGGCTTTAACAGCACTGGAAATATTAGATCTGTAAAACATTATTCTCACTGTATAAACCTTTGTATAACAACATCTGCTTTGGGGTGTTTGATTGTAAGTGGTTAGCCTGTCTCTGGTGCTCTAACATACAGTGTTTGTATTGTGTTCGTTCTTGCTCAGGTGGAGCTGCTCGTGATGAAGGCCCTCTCTGTTGGGTTGATAAAAGGCAGCATTGATGAAGTGGATCAGACAGTTCAGATGACATGGGTTCAACCGAGAGTCCTGGATTTACACCAGGTATAAATGAACATTTTTACGTTTAGACTGTTGTGATGTACAGTATTTATGATTTTAAGGCTAAGTTCATAAAACAGGTAAAGTGACCCAAAATCAATTTATTTGTGCTGGTTTTCTTTTAAATGTGATTTATGTCTGACACTCGTCTTAACAGTTTATACGCCTAAACTGACGCTAATGCACAAAAGTGCAAAACTACACATTAAATTAATTTTTATTTTGTCAGCATTACAGGATCTATCAAGGAGTTCTAGTGTCTGACAACTGAAAGTACCACAGAGAATTTATTTTTAAGCTTCCTCTAAAAATGTTAAAACATGTTTTTTGTCAATGACCTTCTTCAGTTTGCAGCTTTGAGTTCTTAAAACCTCACTTTTTTTATTTATTTTTTTATTTTCTTTTCATGCTACAGCAATTCCCTTCTATGGCCATGTTCAACCATTTCTTAAGATTTTTTGCTTTTATTTAGTATGAATGCGGACGTCACCATCAATATATGTGAGGTCTGCAAACCTCACTCACTGCTGTCATCCATTTTTACTTCTCTCCAGAGAATGTTGAGATAGATTGAAGAAAATGAATTCTGATCTGGCTGTTCAGGTTGAGGGGCAGTGCATTGCCACATAAGAAATTAACCCAAATCTGAAATTAAGATCTTAGAATTAGTGTTTATTTTGCCATTTGCACTGCACACAGATAACTCACTATGATCGGATTTGAACCATTTTTCCATGCTGTGTGAACCTAACCTAAGGTGCAATTCAGTTATAATGATTAGGGTCACAATGCATTGCACCATTAAACCAGTTTTTTATTATTATTATTTTAATGAATTTTGTTTTTAAACCACAATATTTGAATTGGTGTATTGTTACATACATGCTTTTATTAAACTCTTATTAATCTGTGATTTGTTTAAAAAAGAGAAATATACCTGCTGAAATGTTGGTATGAAGTCACTGAGCTGATTTTTCTGTTTTGTTCAGATTAAGGGGATGAACGATCGACTGGAGCTGTGGTGTAAAGATGTGAAGGAAATGGCAGTGTTAGTGGAGCAGCAGGCCCAGGACATCCTCACTTAATGCAGCTTCAGAGCACCTCTGCACTCGACACCATTCCATTATTCCGTCTCTGTTTAGCTATTGAAACTGATATTTCATTTGCCGTTTCCTGTTTACATTTGCTTGGTGGAATTATCTGTTGATTCGGAGTTGTGCCAGGTATATGTGATTACCTGTGCTCTTTGTTCTTTTGTGTTTTTTTGTGGATTTTCTTTAAAAGTGTAAATTATAAATCTATTGAGTTGCTTGAATATAATATAAAAGGTGTCCTTTTATTTTGGTTACATATTTATTGGATTGGGCAAGAAGGTACAGTAGTATATTTATATTTTTTAGAGAAAATGACCAGTGCAGTAGAATAAAAATAACTTATATGCGTCAGAATATAACACACTATATATCCTCACTATAAGGACAAAAACAAATCTGCCACTTAGAATTCTCAGCAGTGAACTTGGTTTATTCATGCATAGGCATTCCCAAGTATATAGTTCACTCTATAGTAAACATTATATAGTGAATATTGTAATTGATAAATATTTCAAAATGGCTCATATGTCTGCCATATCTCTGAATTATTTTACCTTTACTGAGTAAAAACTATGTAAAAGGTTGTATTTCAACTCAGATTTTGAATAGTTTGTACTGGCCCATTCCCAAGTGGCGCAACAGCCTAAGCGTTTGCCCCGTCATCATGAGATTTGCCAGTTTAGTTCCTAGTTATGCAATAGCCAACCATGGCCATTAGTCCCAGCGAGCACAATTACCCATAATCCCAAATGGTGCACTAAGCTCTGTGGTCCTCTGTGAGGCCGCACTCAGGTGACGTGAGCAATATATACACCTGAAGTGTGAGTTCTCGAGAGTACCAGGTTTTAAAAGCATTCAAGTGGGATAGAATAATGTATTTTTTGTTTAAGTAGTTATTAATACTATTATTATTTGTATTTTATGATAGGTATCTATAAATAATTGTTTAGGAAGTGCTTAAAAATGTCATTAAAAGGGAACAAATTGTGGGTAACAGGGTCCTAATAAATCCACTCTGTAGCAGTCTTCACTGAAGGGCTTCATTAAATAAAAATGCATGGAGGGCGCTGGTGAACATGCTTTAGGTCAGGAAAGCAAGTGTGCCATTTAGGACTGGGTTTTACTGGGTTTCACACTTTCTCTGGGTGGATAAGTTGGTGTTTTGCTTTCTCCAGTCCCTCAGCACAGTGCTAGTCTCTGCTTCTGTCTGTTAGCTGATGCACAGTAACTATATGGGCAGTTAATGTTCTCCTGCAAGCGTGTTGAGCCAACAATGTTGCATCAGGGCAGTGTGGAAATATGTGCTGGCTTGCTACACATTCCTCACAAGTAGCTCATGCTGGCTCTCATCCTCCGAGCACTGGTAGCACTGTTGGGAAATGGAGTTGACTAGAAATTAGAGAAAAAGGAAGTGCTTAAATAAGTTAAATGTTCTAATCAACCAAAAACAATACATGTCCTAAGGCTGGCTAAGGGAAGCATATCGATACAGTTTAATCCTATATCAAGAGTTATTGCATCTCTCTTGCTCTTTGAAACCTGTGATAAATGAAGGATTTATTTGTCTCAATCACTGAGTGAAGGGTCCAAAGTCGATATGTTGATACCAATACATTAATTATACCAATACACTGCTAGCTTTATGTACACCTATGAGTAAATATGCTGCATTAAGGACATAAACAAACAATGAATTGATGAGTGTGGCTTTAATTGTTGATTAATTCACTGTAAATGGTCTATACAAGAATTATATTAATAAAAGCTATTGGCACCATGCATTATCTGTTTATGAAGAACCTTAATTACTGTATGTTTTCTGCTATGATTCTGTACTGAATTTGCATTGTGTGAATATATTTGAGATAAGAGCCCTACATGACTGTTTAAACGGAATATATTATGCAAAACTCACTATTTTCGTGCTTTGGTATTTCTACTGGGGTCAAAAAAAGCTATAAAAAAAAATCCATCCATCCATCTGTTTTCTGTAAATCAGCTGAAAGACTTTGGTGTCAGGAGCCATTTGAATGCTTCCTTATTGTGATGTTACAATAAGGAATTGAATAGAAACCTGCAGAGAAACACTCTGGCTCCACCCGTCAACCCCCACCTGAGCCCCACCCACTAGATCAGTTAGAGAAACAGCATTTTCTGTCTGTTGGCTGAGAACCCAGACAGTACACAGCAGGATTACCCACAGGTTGATCTCCTCATTAATAGATAGATAAAGAGCTTAGTAATCTCACATGTTTCCTTTAGAGGTTTGGTATAGTTCTTAATGAAGTCTCTTAGTTTGTTCAGATTTGACACAATAAAAAAACAATTATTTGATAAAGACAGGAGTTTCAGCATAAACTTACCCATTTCTCATGCGAAGACTAAGAGCCTATCTAGTTTTGATGCTGCATACATACAGTGCCAGGAAAACGTATGTGAAACCCTTTGGAATTTCATGGTTTTCTGCATAGATTTGTCACAAATGTGATCTGATCTTCATCATCATCTGTACGGCTCTTCTGCCACTCCAAAAGGCTGATTTTGGGTCATTGTCCTGTGGCATAACCCAAATTCTAAAGAGTTTCAGCTGACGTACAGACAAGCTCACATCAGTCTACTGTGGTTATTTGTGATACTCTTGGGAAATCATCTTCCCCTTTAATGATTGTAAGCTGGCTGGGCCCTAATGCAACAAAGCAGGTCCAAATCATGATGTTGCCTCCACAATACTTTTGGGTAATGATAGAAAATAAAGGATTATGTTTTCACAGTGATGTGCAGTGCCTTTTTAGACCAAATGTAGTGTAGAAGTAGTCCGCAAAAGTTCAATCTTAAGTGTTATCTGTCCACAAACATTTTGCCAGTACCATTATGAAGTGTCACTGTGCTTTTTCACAAACTTCAGGAATGCAGCAATGCTCTTTTAGTAAGCAGAGGCTTCCTTTGGGGTGTCCTTCCATGGACACCCTGCTTATTGAAGATTTTACGGACAGCAGACTCATCAGCACAGTTGTTAGACATTGCCAATGATGCCTTTAAATCTTTGGAAGTCACTCTGGGTTGTTTCTTTATCACATTGATAAATCTCCATTGTGCTCTAGGGTTCACTTTGACTGGGCCCCCACTTCCCCACTTGGCAGAGTAGCCAAGATCCCCAATTTGTAGAGTGTTTGTCTTTCTGTGGAATGTTGAATTTATACCCTCTTTGAAATCACTTTGTAAAACTTTCAAGTTTCATATATATAAAAAGAAATGTATCGTTGATCCTCAGAAAGCTCTTTTTGGCCTGATATGGCTCACATATGCAAATCCTTCTTGTGCAGAGCAAACTCAAAAAGTGTGAATGTTTTTTATCAGCCAGATTAGCTCTAGTCCACACCTTCAAACTAGCAAGACTCCAGATGACAAAAGGCAAAACTGATTGGACAGTTGTTTTTGTTACAATAATTGAATGTGTTCGAATGTCTTAGATTTACAAAGCTTTAGTTCTTAACTGAATGATATTGCTAGTTTTTGGGCAGTGGTGGCTCAGGGCGTAGAGCACTGGGTCATTGATGAAAAGGTTGGTGGGCTGCCAATAGACCTTCCCAGGTCTCATATGTGTCTAAAAACTGATGCTTTCATGCCTTTAAAGTACCTTATGTCTTATTTTTGTCTAATGCTATTTTTGTGAACAATTTTAGAAGAAACATCTGTAACTAAAGCCCTATCTAGACGAGATTATTGTCTTAGAGGGATGTCTGTGAAAAATATCTCACGCTTGAGTTTTTTGGCTTTTTCGCTCACACGACATTGCATTCAGTAGCTCCTCCATTTCCACTCGCTGTTGTGTTTACGGGGATCTCTGTGGAAATGCACGCCCGAAGTGTAGGTACAGTGTGTGGCCATGGACAAATAGCTATTTTAATGAATGGAGGTGATGAAACTCAAGGTATGTGACTCTGAACAGGACTAAAATTATCGGATGACCACGGAGTTCGGCGCAAAACAGTAGGTAATACAGCCTGTAATTTTCTCAGAGGGTGTTTGAGAAAATCATATACATGGTCATTCCAAACGGAAATAAAATCACAGAGGACCCCCCCATAAAAGAGAAAAATACCCCAGGACCCCCTGAGAAACTAATCCTGTCCGGATAGGGCTTAAGTGTAAACCATAATAACACTCCTAAGAAATCAAAGATCCACATTTGAGCAATAACATTTTCTCTGTGGAGGAAACTTTACATTGCTAAGGAAAACTGACACAATGTGAGGGTTGTAGGTTGTAGTTCTCCATAGTCACACATCTCTATTATAAACATTGTTCCTAAATGTAGCAGAACAACTGAAGCATCTTTATTTTTAAGAGTGTATGTGTAATATAAAAAATCAATGGTGGTCTTTGACTAATAATTCAATTTTATACCCATTACTCACAAGTAGCTATTTTAATACATACTAAGAATAACTGTCAAACAGTATCAGTATAATAGAGACACAACACTAGTAAGCAGACAAGCAATTTTGTTTTATTTTTATTAATTCAAATTACATTTTTGTTGTACAATGGTCCATACGTTCCCAGTTACGCCACTGGTAAAGATGCTGGCTGTTTTCTCAGCCTCTATCCCTTTAAGAACAAGGACAAGAGGAGCATGAGGTGGGGGAGGGGTACTGGCTGGGGTGGAACAGTCCAGTAATGAGCACATTCTGAGCATCATATGGCTTAAGACCCTATAAGATCAATTTTCCTTGGACGCTGAATTTGAAGCCTAAAGAAGAGGTGGGTGGGGAGGGAGCGGGATTGTTTGGATTATTCCTCGTTATTTTTTTACATCTCTTTTTTTTACCAGTCTTCCAGGGAAGGAGCTTCACCTCTACATCACAGCAGGCGCACGGAAAGGGAACAGGGAGAGAGAGGGAGAGAGATAGAGAGAGAGGAAGAGAGAGAGAGAGGCAGGAGCAGGAGCAATGGTAGAATCGCTGTGCCAAATAGGTCTGATTAGGTGCATGACTGGAGAAATGCTGCATTTTTGTATTTAGGGCAGGATTTAGAAGGGAGGCCTGGATCTCTTCCATATTTTTTTCTGTTCTATGCCGATGATCTACTATTCCTCTCCATCCATTTCTGTGTGCCGGTGCGGCGCATTTGTAGGGGGGAGACAGCGATGTAATGTCTGATTGAGCGTATCAATGCTGCTGTGTGGATCTGTGGGAGAGAAAAAACAGGCCTTGTTTGTATCCTGATCTTCACGTAGAGGAAAACAGAGCGCCGATGTGAGCGTATGACCAGCAGGGCCGTGCGGGGAGCGAAGGCGAAGCACACCATCTGCATGCCCATGGGAAGAAGCACGCATAATAAAGGCGTCCATTACTCCAGGCCCAGCGCAGATACCGAGGAGCTATAGCACTGGGACGGGAACTTGACAAGTTTGGCCTTATTGCCTGTTCAGTTTGTGCTCTTTCTGCCTTTTTTGGTGATGCATTGATGAGATACTTTCAGTCGGGAAGGTTATGTTGCTTGAGAATTTTCTAACGGGTCTTTTTTCCACCTGTATTTTCTCACCGACAAGCTAAACCTACAGTCTGGGAGGTAACAGTTCTGTCTTCCTGTAACGGGCCTTTTTGCTCTCTTTCTTAATACGCTGCCGACAAGCTACAGTTGAAAGCTAGGAGGTGGTGAAACTGCTTTAACGCTCTTCTCCCTTTACACCAACAAGCTTAACCTGAAGTCCAGGAGATAGGAGTCATAAAGAATACCTTTAACATTTGCCTATATCATTAATCTCAGTCTTCCTTTCCTTCCTTGACATTCTTGGATTTGCCAAAACCTGTTTCATGCATGTCCACTGGAGGCAGGTTTGACTTTGATGATGGGGGGTCGTACTGTGGAGGGTGGGAGCAGGGCAAGGCCCACGGCCAAGGGGTCTGCACGGGCCCCCAGGGCCAGGGGGAATACGCAGGGGCCTGGAGCCACGGATTCGAGGTTCTGGGAGCGTACACCTGGCCCAGCGGAAACAGTTACCAGGGGACGTGGGCACAGGGCAAGAGGCATGGCATCGGTGTGGAGACCAAAGGCAGGTGGGAGTACAAGGGGGAGTGGACACAAGGGTTCAAGGGCCGCTACGGGCGGCTGGAGAGCACTGGCAGTGGGGCGCGGTACGAGGGCACCTGGAGCAATGGCCTGCAGGATGGATATGGGTCTGAGACCTACTCTGATGGAGGTAAGGGTGTCGTTAGAGTGCCTCCAAAAAGTCAATTTGTTTAGATAGTGCTATGTAGGCTATTTATATTTAAATAAAGGGAGTTGAATCAGTGTGTAGGATTTGGGAACTTATCTAAACATGAAATGAGCAACTGTAGTTCTTTGTATCATTATTAATTGTGCTATTATTATTTTGTTGTGATATGCTAGCCAAACAAACCCGCCAAACTCCTTTTTTAAGGGTCTAACAACTAGAAATGCACTGAAACAAATTTCAGTTTGGCCAAAGACTAACAAACAAATAACGTCTGTGTATTTTCTGTCCGTTTTTTGCCACTTTCTGCATTGTTAATTTTCAAATGTTCAATATGATTTTTTTTCAGAGTCATTTATTCTACGTTCTTATGTATTTGGACAAACACCAAAAGCTTGTTTGGCATTTTCGATCCAAAAAAAATCAGTTGCCGAATATTTTGTGCATCCCTAGTAAGAAACCTTAGAGATTTAATTGGGACAAGGCCAACAGTTAACCAGTCAGTCATTGGATTATTTAACACAGTATGTAGGGCTAGAACACATGTGTGTATGTGTTGGTGGAGTAAGGTAGTAAAAAGAGCTCAAGGCAATTATGTAACACTGCAGTCTGAACTCGTATCCTACACTATCCTACACACTCCCTGCATTTGCTTTACCAGTGTGAGATGTACTGTCTCTTGTTTTTTATTTGTATCCTGAGAAAAATGCCAGCATCACCACCATCACTATCATCAATCCACCATCTCAGCCTACTTCCCATCCATCTACCCCACACACGCCTCTCTCCGTACAGTGAATGGCCATGATTAAAAAAACAAAGATAGCTGGTCGTTGTGGCACCACGAGACCCTATTTTGTTCTCACACCTGATTGGATGGCACTAATTGTTATTTATTTTTGTGATTGGCTACAACGTCTATCTGTCAATAAAGGCATCGGAAAATAAGCAGAATACTACAGCCTGGGTTACAGCCTGGGTTACACACCAGTGAGCCATAAAACCATAAAAATGCCCAAACTGAAGCAATCTGTCTGTACTCCCACCCGTTCAGAGAAATCAATCGGCTGGAATCGCACGTATCGCACGTGTGGACAGTATCGTTTAAGCGCGTCGCTGTATATGGAGTATATGGTGCTGATGTTGAGGCTCTTCAGCACCCTGGACAGCAGTGATCCTCCGCCGCGCGGATTTTAACACGGGACCGCCTTTGTTTTATAAAGAGCGTCGTTTCTCTGGGAGGCTCTCTGTGCCGATATATCGACTCGAGACAGATGGAGAACCAAAGGCAGGGGTCGAAAAAATCAATATGCTGAAAAGAAGACGATTGATTCATAAAGCTCATCATTTTCCCTCAAATCAGCTTCACAGCTTTTGATTCCAGACGCGTTTACACACACCAGTTACCAGTTGAACCAGTTAGCGCTTGATTATTAAACTGAGAAGATTGTAGTGGGGCTGCGCCGAATATTCGGCATATTAAAAGAATATTCGGCCGGAAAAAAAGCAATTTCGGCCAAATTACCAGCATTTAATGAACACTAAAAAAAAAAAACACTGTTCGAATTACAATTTATTTTCACGCTACACACTCAAAAACAGAGGTACGTTGTACACTTTTTATAATTGTATAACATAATTGTATAATATTGGTCTTTACAGTGTCAGGTCTGTTACTTCTTAGTACAAACTACAGATTAGTACAATTCAACCAGCCAAAAGGTACATTTAGTATTCTGTATCACTGTACTAATAAGCAATATATATATTAATTATAATAATAATTTTCATTTGAAAGCCAGACAATTTTAGATAATCAAGTTCTTGACACATATTCAATTGATAATATTTGTTTATAATCATTATAATTTTTACTGGTACAAAAAACATGGGTATCAAAAAAAACAACTTTCACTGAAAGATACTATTTTAAGTACAAATCTGTATTTATGTTTGTTAGTGTGTATCAGTGTTTATTTAATCTGTAAAAGTGCTTTTTAGTGAAAAGACCGAATATTTAATATGGAACAACTATTTATGTATTAAAAGTTATATTGTGGTTTGTTGGAATCTAACGTCTACTTGGATGTTAAATATTGTTGCTGTCCAACGAAAAACAAGTATCTCCATTTTTGTTCATTTTTAGTGTACTACATAATTTGAACACAGAGACCGTCACTTACCTGAAAATATTTATTTTCACATTAAAAAAGATTTAAATTTGAATTTAGCCAGGTCATTTTACGCAATTCTACACAGCCAGTTTGCTAGTGTTACACTGTTATTGTTCCATTAACCCTAATAATGTGATACATAATATGGCTTCTTTTTTCACCAGTTTCTTAGAGTAATTCGCTATTTTACGTTAAATGTTACTATCGCTCCATTTAAGGTGGAACCACTTAAGGTGGAACAAAATGTTAAACGCTATTTTAACATAAATGATCCACTTTCATTCACTATAGGTTACTAGGTATCTAACACTTGTTGGAAAGTAGCCCATATAGCAAAAACAAACTAAATTTACGTTTATTAAACATTCTATTTCCCATTCTGTTCCGTTTAAAGTGGAACCATTTAAGGTGGAACAGAAAGTCATTCAGAAAATCAGTCATAAAATCACCCATTTTCACTCACAGTAGATTTATAGCTAGCTAACACTTGTTGGTAAGTAAACCAATTATCAAATAAACTCTGAAATAATGCTGATTCAGCTCTCATTGCTATCTGAGTAGGTCTCTGACAGAAATGCTAGCTAGCTAATTAGCTTGTGGCCTCCAACATTTAGCAGCGAAATGAACATAGTTAATCACTGCAAAAACACCCAACAAACACACATACCCTAAAAAACACCAATGTGGGTCATAGTAAATGTTTGTAAGACGCATAGACACATATATGGTAAGTAAACATACCTGGCTTTAGACAAAAACAGTATTTATGTGTTTTGAGAAGGTGTCCAGGTGTGTGCAGGCGATTTCCTAATGGGAAGAATAAAAGTCCTCCAACTTAAAGTGACAGAATTACATTTTGTTCTTTATTATACAATTAAATATTTCAAGCTGGGGTTAATAATGATAGTCTGTTGAAACAACAATATTAAGTTGTGTTCTAAGAGCTACAAATATTAATTTTAAATAAAACCAATATCACATAACTGTTTTTTTTATTCTATAGCTGTGCATATGTTTAGGTTTTGTCTAAAGACAATTTGAATTACTTACTGTGTTTAACATTTTACTCATAGCTAAACACATATATATATATATACATATATGTAGTAAATATAAAGAGTTTATTGTGCTACTCTTAAAACATAACTTTATCTTTTTTTGCAAATTAACTGTTCATACGCATCTTAGTAATACATGAGGTTCCATAAGCATGTTAAATATATAATAAAAATATATGCCCCATATTTGAATAAGCCCATCATCCACAGACATGTGACATATATTTCATTATGTGACAAATAAGTGTTGGATATAAGGAATATAGTGCTGTATATTACTTTGTATATAGCTTTCGTGTGGGGAAGTTAATTTAAAGTTAATTAAAAACTTCAAGATCAGGAATAGATCAAGATACAGTCAATAGTGTCTGTTCATTCTGGTCTGGTTCTGGAACTGATTTAGCAGGTCACAAACCAGAGTACCAGTTTTCAAGATGCTGGTCTATGATGGTTCTTTTAGAAAATAATTGCATTATATATTCTAAAAACCTAACATACTATAATCATATTATTGAATTAGAAAGTATATACAATTTTTAAGCAGCAGTCTGAAATGCCTGAATTGAGTTAACTTGTATGCTCATTTTTAAAGCTAGTCTTATTTATGTGTATTTATATTTGTGTGTTCAGTGACATATGTGGATGTATGTAGAACTGTCAAAAATGACCCACCACCATGTTTAACAGCAAGTAAAACACTGCTGGGCCCTTTCTACACACTAAGAAAAATAAGTACAGATTTGTACCTAAAAGAGTATAAAGCCTATATAAAACCTTATACTGAGGTACAAAAAAGTAAGTGAATCTATGAACCCAAAAGTCTGTGTAAAGTTCCTTACAGCACTTTCTCATAAGTTTCTCACTTTAACTCATGAAGTCTCTCAGTACATCCTGAGAGCATCTCTACAGGACAGTGTGTGAATGTGTGTTTATGAGCTCATTTATAGACTGTAGCTCCAGTAGATAAAACTAGATCATTTAAAATCTGTTTTTGCATCTACAGCTCTGTTTAAACTATAATTTAACTATTCAGATGTTTTATGACCTGATTTCTAGAGCAAAATTTTAAATGAGAAATATGTATAGTCACACACCTACAATAATAATAATATACATTAAATCATATATAAATATATTTCACTTTCAAACATTAACAATATTACTCAAGTGGTTATTAAACGTTTCATTTCATATAAGTGTATAGTTAATAATTCAAGGGAACTGATGAAAAAGCATTTACATTTACACCCTTTACATTTTAGTCGACTAAATTTACTGTAATTTTAGTCGACTATATTCTTATGACATTAAGTCGCCTAAACATTTCAGATGACTAAATTGTGACTTAAACTAAATGCTATTTTCGTCACAAGACTATGACTAAGACTAAATCAAAAATTGTTGTCAAAATTAACACTGGTGGCAAACCTGCAAATAGATAGCTTACAGTTGTTGTTACATTGTTTGGTTTTAAATGGTTTTATCATCAATTTATAGATGTGTTTCATAAAATTGTTTGATAATGTTTTCTTAAGTATTTTTATGAAGTGATTGAAGAGGCTTTTTTAATTGTTTATCTATTTGTTGACTGGAAAGAAAAATAAAAGAATAATATGCAATATGTGGTTGCTACATTCATTCAGGCTTAAAATAATGACAATATTTTAAGTAATCCAAAGTAATCAGATTACGTTACTCACTTGAAGTAATGTAACTGATTACGTTGCAAATTACATTTTGAGTGATGTAATCAGTAATCTGTAAGGGATTACATTTTAAAAGTAACCTTCCCAATACTGCTAGCAGTTGGTTAAAAGCTTCTGCATCCTCATTTGAATAGTCTACCAGCCATCATATGGAAAAGCCATGTTTTTCTAAAGGCACTGTCCAATAAACATTGAGTTGTTTTTTTTTCTGTACAAAATGCACCCACCTATGCTATTAAAGCCCTTCATTTAGGCGGGACTCAAAATAATGTTTTAAAAGTACATGGTTCCAGTAAACTGTTTGCAGGCCTTCTTGGTCATCATCTTTAGAAGAGGCTGCTTTCTAGGATGACAGCCATGCTGAACAAGTTAATACTATGTGCACCATATGGTCTGAGCATTGACTAGCTGTGCCCTCACCCAAAACACACACACACACACACACACACACACACACAGACATATTTAACCTCTGCAGCAATGCTGGCAGCACTCGTACATGTATTTTCAAAAGCCATCCTCTGGATATGACTGGATATGGGTTTAATCTGCCACCTGTTCTGTTAGACCACTGTATTGTTCTGGCCACCATGCTGCAGCTCAGTTTCAGGGTGTTATCAATCTTTTTATAGCCTAGGCCATCTTTATGTACTCATAGAGTTCTTTGCCATGAGGTGCCATATTGAACTTTCAATGACCAGTATGAGAGAGTGTGAGAACATCAAATTTAACACCAGATTTACCACAACTGCTCCCGATTCACACCTGAGACCTTGTAACACTAATGACTCATATGGCACCAGGGAGGGAAATGGCTAATTGGGCATAATTTGGCCATTTCCACTTAGGGGTTTACTCACTTTTGTTGCCAGAGGTTTAGACATGCTGTACATTGACTGCTTTATATTGTACTAAAGTGTCAAATCTTCAGTGATGTCCCACAAAAAGGTATAATACAATATTTACAAAATTGTGGTACTCACTTTTGTAAGATACTGTGGCACTGTTGATTAACTCAATTCTGCCTTCCTTTAAGGTACATTCCAGGGACAGTGGCTGAGCGGCATGCGTCATGGCTATGGGGTGCGGCAGAGTGTGCCTTATGGCATGGCCGCCGTCATCTTTTCCCCTCTGCGCACTTCCATAAACTCCCTGCGCTCTGAACACAGCGAAGGAGCCCCAAAACCTGATGATGGTTCCGCTGTGAGTGGGGTGGCTGGGAGCCCGGTTGGCCGTGGAGGTTTTGTGCTTTGCGCTCAGAGTGATGCAGAGAGGCAGAGAAAAAGAAAAGGACGCTTCCGGCAGTCCATCCTAAGTGGCCTGAAGTTGCGGCGGTCCGAGTCCAAGAGCTCTCTGGCCAGCCAGCTAAGCAAGCAGAGCTCCTTCTGCAGCGAGGCCGGCATGAGCACAGTCAGCTCAGCTGCATCGGACATCAACTCCAACGTCAGCCTGGGCGATGTCGAGATGGGAGGAAGCGTGGATGCCACTGTCACTGAGACATATGTGGGGGAATGGAGGAACGACATGCGAACAGGTTGGGGTATCAGCCATCGCTCAGATGGCCTGCGCTACGAGGGTGAGTGGTTCGGGAACAAGCGACACGGTTATGGCTGCACCACCTTTCCTGATGGGACCAAGGAGGAAGGCAAGTACAAGCAGAATGTTCTGGTGAGTGGCAAGCGAAAGAACCTGATACCACTGCGCACCAGCAAAATCCGGGAGAAGGTGGACCGTGCAGTAGAGGCCGCTGAGAAGGCTGCAGAAATTGCCAAGCAGAAGTCGGAGATTGCACTGTCAAGGTAGGGTGTATAGGGTCCAGATTATCTTGTTTCACTCTTCTCCCACAACCCTTGTCCCACTCTTTACCCTGTCTATCATACATAAGGCATCATCAGGGTGCCTTAGAGATTCCTTGGGTAAATGCCACAGAAGAATCAATGTTGGTTCTTTGATGAACATTTAAAACCTTTTGGTTAATGAGATGTGTGCATTCATACATACACAGGAGCTAGTATTTTTAATAGCAAGCTAATTGTATGTTTAATGCCTGTGTTTTTTAATTTATGTTCAGTTAAAATTAACACTGCATGGAAAATGTTCTTCTTATTGCCATCTGCTGCAGAACGAGTCATGCCCGAGGAAAAGCCGAGGCTGCTGAGGGAGTTGCACAGAGGGCCCTGGAGGAGTGTCGTCTGGCCCGGATTATTGCCAAAGAACTCTCCCCTTCCTTCCATCATTATGGAAATGGTCAGTCACAAAAAGAGTCTTCCTTGAAAGCATGTTTTTATCTTTGTCTAGGACAGTATGTAGCATTTGTAAAGTGCACACAAATGTACTCAGGAAATGTCTAGAGAATCAGGACCCATTCGCAGCTGTAGAGTCAGCAGAACATTTATGTGTCAGACCCATTTACAGTGCAGAAAATGTTTCACATGGTTTAGGCAAGAGGCGGTGCCTGTGTAGCACATGCAGGAGGCATGGCATAACGTAACATTTACAGTGCACTCCAACTGCTTCTACATCAACAACAAACCTGCTGTGAGTTATCCAGGAAGGTAACTGCTCTGTTCACATATGGGCTTACTTTAACATTACCCAGACTTTGTACTAGGGGGCTGGCAGAATACCGTTTGCATGTCTAAAAGGGGCATAAGTAATTTAATGCAAGGAAAAAGTCTCACTTGACGTTTGAACTTAAAACAGAGATTTTGAATTCTGCTTCTGGTAGAGGTTTCTCATCTACAAAACAAGCTTGACTACTTGTGTTATTAAATGAAAGATACCGAATTGTGTAGATCAGGGGTTCTTCTCGGTCATATTTTTATCAAAAGGACTAAAATATATTTCTTACCCTCCCCCAGGACTGGAGTGCCAGAGACCAAAGCGTCAAGACAGAAAAGAGAAAGACATGGAAGTGATTTCCACAGGGACCGACAGCCCAGAGCTCTGCACGCCAGACACAACTCCCCCAGTCCAGACCCCAGACATCAGCCCAGTCCTGAGCAGCCCCTCCTCACCTCCCTGTACCCCACCATCTCACCGTGCCAGGAGCGCCTGCTTCATGCGCCAGAGTGCCGTGGACGAACAGGGAGGGGCAGAGATTCAGGTTCTGGTGGAAGGAAGAGGCATGGACAAAGGACGGGGTGGAGCCAACAGTTGGACTGCCGACATGTACCCCAACCGACGGGGCAGCAAAGGAGACAGTAGCCGCTCCACTACCCCATCCCTACTGGAGGAGGAGATCGGTCATATCAATGGACATGAGCAAAACTCTCAACACTCGACTCATCACACCTGGGAGAACGGCTCTTCCAATCACAAGACCATTGAGCATGTCTCCTCAGAGAAAGTGTGGGATCACGTGTCCTCCAACCAAAAGCCCTGGAAGCATGCATCCTCCAACCACAAGTCCAGGGAATATGCAATCTCCAATCATAGAGAATGGGAGCATATTCCGCCCAGTCACAACTCTGTGGACCACAAATCTTCCAAGCTCAAACCACAGGTGCACACGTATTCCAATCACAAGGCCTTGGGTCATAACTTGTCCAATCACAAAACCCACGAGCATTCGTCCTCCAATCACAAACCAAAGGAGCATATCTCCACACATGCAAAACCCCAAGACCGCATATCCTCCCATTACAACCCCCGAGAGCATGTATCTTCCTATCGCAAACCACATGAGCATGTCCACTCCAATCACAAACCAAGCCAGTCCTTCAACAACCACACAGTTGGTGAGTCTAGCTTGAATGACTACCAGCCACCAGAGCGTGGAGCCAGCAGCTCCTCTCTGGGATGGACTGTTGAGAACTCTTCCCAGTGGATCCCCTGCCACTCACAGCTGCCAGAGAAAGAGGAAGAAAAGCTGGACGACTATCGGGTGGAAATGAGGTTCCAGCCTATAGACTCCATTTCCCAGCAGCACTTCGGCTCAGGCACGGAATGTCAGAGTCTCCAAGGGCACAATTCGCAGAGACTGCGTCAGCGCAACCAGGACGGTAAAGAGTGGAGCGACATGGCCAGGGAAGGGTCTGTGGACTCTGTGCAGATGCTGGACAGCCTGAATGTTGGGGTAGAACTGGAGGAATGGCCATTGCACAGAGATGTCACCCTGTCTCCCCCTTTAACATCCTCTCCAATCACACTGGAACATGACGGAGAGCATCTGAACCTGGTCAAAACCAACTCAGTAAGTACAAGTACATGACCAATTGGGACTGAATTGCAATTGATATTTGTTAATTTAGTATTAGCATATTTTCTCCTGTGGCTAATTCAAATTTCCCCCCTTCTTCTTTCTGCAGGGCTCCAGCTCTGTCCTGGTGATCATGGTGATTTTACTCAACATCGGTGTAGCCATTTTGTTCATTCATTTCTTTATTTAAACATAATGGCCTAGAGAATGTTAATAACAGCACTTACTATTATCAAAAAGTAAGATATGCACATGATGCACATTTAGCACCACTTCGTTATGTAAGGAACCCAGAATTTACATTAGTCAAGTCCATGTATGTTGGACAGGTCCATTGTAAATTGTAAGTTTATTTTGTGGTTCCATTAATGATATATTTCCATTATTATCCATTATTAGGTATATTTGCTTATGTTTTCCTTATCCATAATATACGTAAAGGCCCATCCACAGTATTCTTTAGGACTGAAAATATTGCACACGTTTAGGTTTTCAAAGATACAGTATTGCCTGATATAATTTATCATATCATACCTTTAATCTCTTTTTACAGAGTGGTTTCTTTCTTTTTAATGGCACATCAGGCCCGTTTTTTCCTGAGCAGTAAGACTGTATAGTTTAGTGAGACGGTCTTTTTGTGGTTTTGTGTACAAAAAAATGTTGTAGCGCATGTGAGGTGGTTAAGTGCTTAAAAGAAGGCACTGATATGTAACTAGCCAGTCAAAGACCACACACACTCCACTCCACACTCACTGATATCCCAGGGTACAGCCCTATAGGACCGCTGCAACCACTCATGCATACGTTCATGCATCTCCATACCCAGATATTGCGATCTCTGTCTGAGGTAAGAGCTATCTTAAAGGGCTTCATCATGATCTGTTTTATTTTTTCTTCATTTATATCCAAACACACACACAAACACGCAAACACACCCATACACTCATACATATATAGCGAACGGGGTAAGCCCGCAGCGTTCTTCCTTCTTCCACTGATACGAGCCCATTTAGCATCGTCACTGAATGTCAGCACAATTCAGTCAGTCAGTCAGTCAGTCGCTTTGTTGTTTGTTTTACTTCACATTAAACACACATTCACTGGCTATACACGACTATGCTGAACTCGCTACTAAAGAAAATAAGTTGTTTCTTTGTAAAACACATCATTACTTGCTATATGACATGAACCACAACAGAGGTGCATCAGTGGTTGAGTATTCTGGCTCATGCTCTGTAAAGTTTGAGACTGTTACCTTTTGACCACTGCTTTCAATATATATTCTATATTACTGAACAGTTAGTCTCTTTTAACAGTTTGCAAGATATCATTGATAATGCTGAGTGCCTTTTTAATTGAGAAAAAAAATCATCCCAGCAAGCAGGCTTTGTATAGGTGATGACACATAACGAGGCATGGAACGGTCTATCTGTGTCTATCCCGACCCACGTCCGAACTGAATAAGTTGGCTTTAGAACACTCGAGCCTGTGGAGATTTTTACAGCATGTTTGTTGGCCTGTTTTCTTCTGCTGTTATTCTGTGTGAATTTCTGCCTGTCTCTCTGTCCAGCAACTTTAGGTGACAATAGGGACTTGAAAGCAGTGTAAAAAAAAAATGCCAGCTTATGTTTCTCAGTGGGACCTGACTGAAAAATCATCTAAATTAATGAATGATAACTGCTACTGTATATTTTATACTACTCATCCAGTGACATCATCATGTTGTGAAATCATTGCATGCCCAAGCATGCCCTTTCTTACGCAATGATTTATGAGATTGTTTCCAAGTTATGTGGAAAATTAATAAAATGTTTGAGGTTATGATGCTGTCTGCAGTCTTTACTGGATCAATGGGAAAATGCATGCACAACGAAAAAAGGATTTGGGCCAGTGTTAAATCTATCCAGCCAATCCAGCCATTTTTTTACCTGGAGGAAACCCACACACTAGAAGAAACAACAATTAAACTCAGTTCAATTAAAATGTATTGATATTGCGCTGTATACAACACATGTTGCCCAAAGCAACTTTACACAGATATGGATCTAAGCTTTTTATGAGTAAGCACCAGAATGAAAGTGGCAATATGAAAAACTCACTAATACTAAGAAGAAGAAACTTTGGGAGGAACCAGCTATTATTTACATATGGAGAAAACATAGAACATTTGAAAACCTTCCCAGGAGTGACACGCCTACTGAAACTACTAAAAAAAGGGCATGGACAACTTATGGGTCAGAAAGAAACCCAGAAAATAAAAACAAATAATTTTTTTTTAAGTGGCCTAGTCAAAGTCTGATTGTGATGTGTGAAATGCATGCCTTTAAGAAGGTTTTACATGCTCAAAAACCCTGACTACAAAAATTGTAAAGAAAAAAAGACCAAAAGTTATTGCAAATGTTTGATTGTAGTTGTTGCCGCCAAGGGGAGCACAACCAAAAGTATTAGGTAGTTTAGAGGACAAATACTTTGTCACATAGGGCCAGGTTGGTTTTAATAGATTTTTGTTCCATTAATAAATTATATTTACTCAGGTCATCTTTCTTGATATTAAAGTTTCACAAAAGAAAGAGACAAAAGAAATCTGTAAAGATATAAAGAAAATATATAAAGAACATGTGGATAATATATAGTACCACAATGAAACATTTGATCAAATACAAATGCATATATGAGCAGCAGGAGCAGATACATATATATATATATATATATGTGTGGAAAAATATGTATTTTTTTTATTTTACCAAATTGAAAACTTCTGGAATATGATCAAGAGGAAGATGGATGATCACAAGCCATAAAACCAAGCTGAACTGCTTGAATTTTTGGCATAAAGTTATCCAAAAGCAGTGTGTAAGACTGGTGGAGGAGAACATGCCAAAATGCATGCATACAACTATGATTAAAAACCAGGGTTCTTCCACCAAATATTGATTTCTAAACACTTGAAACTTTATGAATACAATGAATGTTTTCTTCTATTTCAGCCATTTCTCATGTTATGCAGATAAATGCTCTAAATGACAATATTTTTATTTGGAATTTGCGAGAAATTAAGTTTATAGAATAAAACAACAATACTCATTTTACTTAAACATATACATATAGCAAAATCAAAGAAACTGATTCAGAAACTGGTCTCATATATATATATATATATACACACACACACACACACACACACATATATATATATATATATATATATATATATATATATATATATATATATATATATATATATATATATATATATATAAAACCAATCTTGTGTATATGTTTCTTCAGCCGATAATGTGAATTTTATCCGTAATTTAATCTGAATGTTGTGTCTACCGAGTGCGGACTGCAGTTCTCTGGTTATAGCCATGTCATTAAACCGGCTCAGTTCTCCGTTTCCCCGGGTGTCTTATTTTGACAGGTTTAATGTAATATTTCAGACTTGATAAAGCTTTATTCGGCTTCGGGAAGCTTTCTAAAGCGGGTTTTGGGGAAATGGGGGAATCGGGAGAAGGCTCCGTGCTATTTTTTGGGAAATCGGATCCCTTCGCTTTGAATCCGCCCATATGATTTGGGTGGCAGCCTTGCTCAGGGGGGGCTGCACACCGAGGTCCGATGCGTCACATTTATTTGGGCCTTCTGTACCGGCAGCGGCTCATCGCCTGATTTCCTTTTCCTTCTGAATCAACGCCGTCCTGAATTCGCTGGATCACCGAAAAAATAAGGTAGTGAATCGAGGATTCGGGGAGAAAAACAGCGAGATAGCGACATGTCGGGGAGCGCAGCGGCGGCGGCTAGGCTGCTGTAGCGTTAGCTAGCCGCGGTGTAGGCTCACAGCGGAGGGACGGAGCCGTGGCTGTGGCCGGTGGTGTTGTGTGAACGAACGCCTTTGTGTGCAGAGGCTTTGTGATCCTTACAGTTAGATTACTGGTTTTCTGCTCCTCTCCTTGCTCGTTTTTTGCAGTTTGCCGAGGTTAGCGGAGCTCCAGACGGCGAGAGGAAGGGCATTAGCCGAGCTAGCGGCTCCTGCTGATCGAAGCTAGCAGGCTAGCTAAAGTTGGCGTCTGAAAACTGCGAAAAAATAACGAAATATTGGCGTTAATCTGTAGTTTCGCGACTAATGCACGCATGTCCTGCACTGTTAGCTGCATAGACATTGCTTTTATTATTTTGTGTAACATCTGAGGGCTATATTTTGCATAGAAAACCCAAAAAATTGATTTTACCTTTTTTTTCTAGTCGGCTAAAGATGCTAAAAAGCTAGCTAGCAGGCAATTTAACACCGTGTTTAACCCTATATTTCCAATACTATTTCTCCACTATTTTTACTTTTTCTTGCATTATGTGTGATGTTTTTGATGTATTTAGTTAGTTATGTTTTGCAGAAGAACATTTAGTTAGCTAGAAGCTTGCTAGGTTAGTTAACTAGTTATTTAGCTAGCTGGCTCTTATTACCTTGAACCATTTGCCATTGATTGTGTGTGTGTATTTGTGTGTGTATGATGTTAGCTTTTTAGCTAGGTTAGGTATCTTAGATTAATATACTGTAAATAGCTAGGTTTACTTTCTGCAACAGATAATAAAGACAAAGGCACAGTACTGTAAAAAAAAAAAACAACAATAACATAACATTAAAAATAATTTTGTGCTGTTTTTTTTCTCTTGGCAGGTGCACCACAGCATTACACATGGTGTGTGTATATTATACCCACTCTGGGACAATTTTACATTTCAAATAATGTAACTGGAGTGATTCTCCATCCAAAAACAACAACGCCACGCCCACAATATATCTCTGGTGAACTTTCCACAGCGCCTGTCCACATCAGTCCCGTTGTGTTCCCCTTGAGTGAGTCCATACATGTACAGCGGAAGGATGACCGAGGCATGGCAGCAGCAGCATGCAGTGGCCCCCCCTCCTGTTGCGCATCCCCTTCTTCAAGGGGCTGAGAACCCCCTGGGCAGCGCTGTGTACGGCATCGTCCTGCCGGCCGATCCAGCTTTGCAGCAGTCCCAACACAGCCAGCATACTCAACAGCACCCGGTGCCAGCCCAGCAGCCCTCTCTGCAAGTCGGGAGCGAGGGTGGGCACAAGTGCGGGGCCTGCGGCCATGATATATCCCACCTTGCAAACCCTCATGAGCATCAGTGCATGGTGAGCCAAGACCGCTCGTTTCAGTGCACCCAGTGCATGAAGATCTTCAATCAGGCCACTGACCTGCTGGAGCATCAGTGCGTCCAGGTGGAGCAAAAACCCTTTGTGTGCGGCGTGTGCAAGATGGGATTTTCGCTTCTCACCTCTTTAGCTCAACATCACAATGAGCATCAGAACGGCAACAACCCCATGAAATGCTCCATATGTGAGAAGACCTACAGGCCGGGTTCTGCCTCCTCAAACCCCCAGCAGGCTTCCACGGGAGAGTCCTCCAGTAGTGGAGCAGCTATGGGCTCCTCTTCTTCTACTGCCTTCCAGGGTTCTGACAGGCCCTACAAGTGCTCTGTGTGCTCCAAGGCTTTCCGTCACCTGTCCGAACTGTCTCGTCACGAGCGTGTGCACACTGGTGAAAAACCCTATAAGTGCAACACCTGTGATAAGAGCTTTAGCCAGGCATCCCACCTGGCTCATCACCAGCGCACTCACAGCGCCGACCGCCCTTACAAGTGTGCCGTCTGCGAGAAGACGTTCAAGCATCGTCAGCACCTTGTGCGGCACATGTATGCCCACTCTGGTGAGCACCTGTTCAAGTGCAACCTGTGTGAGCTCCACTTCAAGGAGTCGTCCGAACTGCTGCACCACCAGTGCCAGCCGGCAGGTGAGCGGCCTTTCCGCTGTGCCACGTGCGGCAAGAGCTTCAAGCGTCCGTCAGACCTCCGGCAGCACGAGCGCACCCACTCCGAGGACAGGCCCTTCCAATGTGAGGAGTGCCAGATGAGTTTCAAGCAGCAGTATGCGCTTGTACGCCACCGTCGCACACACAAGAATCCTGCAGACCGGCCCTTTAAGTGTAACCAGTGTGACAAGGGATTCCTCCAGCCTTCTCATCTTCTGTACCACCAACACGTCCATGGCATTGAGAGCCTGTTCAAATGTGCTGCTTGCCAGAAAGGTTTCCGACAGTCTGGGGAGCTGCTTAGGCACAAATGTGGGGAAGCTAGCTCCAGTTCCAATGCCGTCGAGAAGCCGTACAAGTGCGACGTGTGCGGAAAGGGCTACAAGAAGTCATCAACGCTCCAGAGGCACCAGAACTCGCACTGCACAGAGAAGCCCCTAAAATGCTCCTTATGTGGCCGCCGCTTCCAGTCCTCATCTGATTTCGTGCAGCATCGCTGTGATCCGGCACGTGAGAAACCCATGAAGTGCTCAGACTGCGAGAGACGCTTCAAGTATTCGTCCGAGCTCCAGAGACATCGTCGCGTCCACACAGGGGAGAAACCGTTTAAGTGCCCTACCTGTGACAAGGGGTTTAAGCAGCGGGAGCATCTGGCCAAACACGGCATTGTTCATTCACGTGAAGCTCAATTTAAGTGTGTCTGGTGCGGCGAGTGCTTCGGGGAGCTTGGTGCTCTGCAGGAACACACTGTTCAACACACCGCAGAAGGAGGGGGCTATCCAGTAGCTCCATGCATACAGTAGTACCTCAAAACCCTGTGTACAACTAGCTTCTCGCCCTGTCAAGGAAGCCACGAATACATAGTGCTTACTTTAGAAACATGACACTCTTGCTAGTATGCTAGTTTTGCTATGATGTATCGAGTTTCATTTGACATAAGTGCAAAACACGAGAACTGTGATGACTTTGTTTTTTCAGCTCACCTGTTTCACAGTACAACCAGTATTCCCTCTTCCAGCCAGGCCTTAAAGCTTAAACTGGATAGGAAAAGAACTACAAAAGCTGCAGCACATGAATGTTCAAGTCATCATTATGGTTTGAACAAAGGTGTTTTTCTACGTTTGTTGATGTGTATCCTTACATGCTAAGGAAGTTCACCTCTCCTCGCGTCATGATCATTGCACACTTAGGTGTAATACAGAAAAAGAAAAAAAAAGTGTTCATTAGATGATGATTCTAGGTCATGCATTCAAAAAAGGTCAGAAAGAAAGACTGATTCCCCTTCAGTGTCTGAAATTTAAATATGTTTTGAAATTCAAGAGGAGGACATTTGTGCTGTTGTTACAAGTTCAGTTCTCACTGTTTCAAGATTGCTGATCTTAATTCCCTCAATCTGTCAGGCTTTAAAATGTTGAGGCCAGACTTGGCCCACCTCCAAGGCCGACATAAATAAAAAATCATAAAGTACACAATTTTTCAAATTGGATTTCACTGGCTGGAATAAATGACTGGGGGCCTGTTATGGACAAACTGGTTGCCTTTTGACCCTGTGCAGCGTATGTACAACCTCATGCTTCTTACCAGCCATAGTTCTTGTAAATACGGCCGATCTGCTCAGTATAGTGACTATGTATTTGTAACGTATAACTCCCAACGCCTAACCCATAATGTAACAGGGTGTGTGCATGCATGAATAACCTACTATTTGTATGTTAATACTTTATGTTGTAAACTGTCACTGGTGCATATTTGTATGTTCTCTTATAGGCGATGTACGGTCGGATGCAAGAGTATGGACAACCATGGTCAAATTATGTTTTTTGTTTTAGTGGAAAACAAGTGCACAAATCCTTTTTCAGGAAACTTAAATCTGGCATTTTTACTAATTTTAGAGTTTAAATTAACATGTTAGGAAAAACAATGTTAAATAGGCCATAAAATGTTTTAGTTTTTTTTCCCCTGCTAATCACCATTAATTTAAATGCCAGAAGCACGTTCTCTGTAGAGGATGTGCACTTATATCATTTGACCTCGGGTGCCCAAGCTCTGGCATATGACTGCTACAAGCAGTTAGCTCCTCTGGAAGTGTTGGAATTGTATGTGATCAGCATAAGTGGTGATATCATCCCTGTAGTTATCATGGGAGTTTAAACAATTACCAGTAAGTAACACTAATGCACTGGTATGCATACAGTTTACAGTAATACAGTGACTTACATTTGCTTTGAAGCTGCCCAGTAACGGCATGTCGGTCACAACCATTAAGTAGTCTCCTTCAAAGAAAAGAAAACAAGGTGTTGTTACTGCTCATCAACGCTCTAATACCTGCAATACTCTTCAGAAATGGATGTTTTGTAATGCTATGACTTGAGTACAGTGGTAGAATTTAGTGTCCGTGTATCTGCACCATACTGTAAACTGTGTGTTAGTGGTCATTCCTGTCAGAGGGCAGGTATTACTCCGTTACAGTGACTCTAGTATAATTATTTCCTTTTTATAAGAAATGCTGTTCATTTTCTTTGCCATGTATATCTTCTTATTTGTTTTGCGTCCTAATTTCAAATGAGTCCGTGATTCACCAGGCCTTTGAAAAGTGGTTGGTGGGAAACATTCCATAACTGTTTAATTTGCATCTCTTTATAAAAACGGTCAACAAATATTCAAATGCACTTTGGTTGTGTTAATTAGGTAATACAACAGAGTCATTTGTTTTAGGAGAAAAAATGCCTCAATTTCTACAAATTTGCACCTTAACACGGTCAGCATAGATGATGTACTGACCGTGCTCATTTGGACTGTGTACGCCAAAAGGAGACGACCAATCTGTAGAGAATACTAAGAATAATAATATAAATCTTTGAACATAATTTTATATGAATTGTGACATGTGTTGACTCCCACAAAACAAGATATTATATTTTCACTATTCATTGGAAAACCCTTATCATTAAATCTCTTAACATAGTCCATTGCTAGTTTAAGTAATTTGAATGTAATGGATAACCAAAGGGGACACCGACCTTACCCTCACTAAAACAGTTTTACCCTCCTCCTTTCCCCTGCTCACCTGCTCCCTTAAGACGTAAGTGTGTAGAAGATGGTGAAGAAACTGAAGTATGTATATATATCCCTGTATGTCAATAATTTGTCATATCCATGCACAAAAAAGCTTCACTCATTTGTATCATGACCTTAGGCTACATGGCATTAACCAATAAATGTTTCAAAAGACAGATGGTGATTGTAATTTTCTGGCTGACTGATTGTAAATCACAAATATTAATAATGTGGTTTAATATATTATGGTTTAATATATTATGTGGTTGGACTGTTTTAGGGCTGTTTAACTTTACTTTTGACAACTGAAATTGTGCTTAAACATCATAAATTAACATAAATTTTTCAAGATTGTTTTCCCAAGTGTTAGAGTAATGTTGTAAAATAATTTTTGTAGTTAAAAAAAAAAAAAAAAAAATATATATATATATATATATATATATATATATATACACACACGTGTAAAGCCGGTATGCAAGGTGAAAGAGAATTTCCGCGATTTAGTGAATTGCTTTGTTGACTAAAAATATATTTAACAATTTAATAAATATATCTTTAAAAAATGATTGGAAAAAAACTAATAATTCTTACTGTCCTGAATTAGGAATATATTATGATATGAAGTATCAAGGAAATAAAAGAATATTTAAAGACTTAAAGTTTTGCCTTAATTTTATAACTTGATGTAAAAATGAATGGTTTATGGTTTATTAGATTAAAAAGACAATGCTTCATTAGATCCAGGGAACATTTTGTGTCTTTAGATGTTATTTTTTATTTTTCAATGAATTCTTCCTGTTCTGAATGAAAAATATGTTTTGGTAAAAAGCCTATTTTAATTAATTTATATTGAATTATTAGGAAGTTGGTTAGTTTTAAGTATTTGATTATTAAAAATATAAAAGTATTTCAGGATTAAAAGTCAAAACGCCCTATCTTAAATTTAGCCACGCTTTTCCTTTGGAAATCTGCCCAATACAGGATCAAAGTAAAATAAAATCAAAATAAAATATTTCAAGATTTAAACATCACCATGATTTTATATTTTTCCTTCAACTTAATAGATTTATTTATTTAATTTATTTAATAGATCATTTCCTTGATTTAACTAAAGTATCAGTTCCCTAATTTAACAAATAATTTATTAACTGTATATTATTTTTCTACTATGATATATATATTACGTGGCCCTTAAAATTTAATTTTGGGAACACCTATGTATCCTTACTGCATCTTTTTGTTTATAGATACTGAAATATTAAGACAGTAGTAAGAAGTATTGGATTAAAGCCAATACTCCATGTATGATATACAGTGTATGAGGCTCATAAAAAATGGGAAAATCTATTAGTCCTGAATCATTAAGAAATTAGTAAGAAGTAGAATTAGATTGTAGCCAAAATGATATTTTAATACAATACTCTTTTCTTCTCTGATATGTCAAGATGTTTTGTTTTACTAAGTATTGTAGGTGTAAGATTTAGTAGGTGTTATTTTACTTGTTTCAGGAATAATTGTTTCAATCAGTTGTAGAATGTTCACCTCATTTATCAGTTATTTTTGCTTGATTTGGGTCTTTATTCATTTTAAAACTTTGTGATTGTGTGTTTTAAGAAATCTTACTAAGATTAATTTGTTTACCTCATTGGCAGATTTTTATTTTTGATATAAGCATGTATGTCTCAGTTCATATATAATTTTTGTTGTGAGGCTTTTCAAATTTTTGGTAAAATCTGTTAATCCTGAATCATTAAGAAATGAATTAGTAAGTATTGGATTAAAGGCAAAGCGATGTTTTAATACAATACTTCATGCTTTTCCTTTAAAATTTTGCCTCATACAATATAAGGAATAAAAATAAAAATTAGAAATGTAAAACATCACCTTAATTTAATATTTTCTTCCTACTTATTTCATGTTTATCTGATTTAACTGAAGTTAAGAAGTTTTAATTACACCATGCGTTTCCTTAGGAAATCTTGCTCATACAGTATTGAGGTAGAAATTATTAAGTAAAACATCTTGATTTTTTTCCCTTAACTTAATAGATGTATGCTTTAGTTAAGAATCAGTTTTGTGTTTATTAACTGTGTTTATTCTTTTTCTGCTATGATATTTAGTGTATGAGGCTCTTAAAATTTAATTTTGGAAAAAATCTACTAATCCTGAATAATTAAGAAATTAGTTAATTAGTGAGAGGTGTAGGATTAAAGCCAGATCAGCATTTTAATACTTATACAGTATCAATATCATTTTAGCTAACTCAACTATTTTTTTACTATGATATGTACTTTATGAGGCTCCAAAAATGTATTCTGTAAAGTCTATTCATCCTGAATAATTAATAAATTAGTTCGTATTGGATTAAAGCCAGAACAGCATTTAATACTGTTTTAATACGATTTCAATACAATCCCCTGACTTAGATATGTGCTATATTAAATACTGTATATATTATTTTTTATGATATATAGTTTATAAGGCTCTTAAAATTAATTTGGGAAAATCTATTAATCCTGTATAATTAAGAAATTAGTTATTTAGTTAGTAAGTATTGGATTAAAGCCAGGTCAGTGTTTTAATACAGTACTCCATGCTTTTTCTTTGTAAATCGGGCGCTCTGGAACTGTATGCAGTGTTTCCGCCGGTCAGCACTGTGTCCAGCAGCGGAGGCTGGCGGTGCTGCTGCAGCGGAACAGGAGGAGGCTAGCTGGCTAAGTTGCTGCACGGCAGCTCGGGGGAGCCCTGCGGCCCTTGGGTGGATTTGTGGGGTAATTCCCCGGCGGTTTGGGGCTGGTTTACTGGTTGGGGAATATCGTGATAATGTGTATTTTGAGTTAGTTGGCGAGGAGAGTCTGAGTGGAAGCTTAGGAGTGGACGCCCTCTCTGGAAAATAGCTAGCGTTAGTTTTTTTTTTGCTTAGCTTAGCTTAGCTTAGCTAACCTGGGTTAGCACCTTGGAAACGGCGCTTGGAGACGAATCTGGTAAAATAGCTAAGCTAACGCTAACTAAATAAATAGCGTAGGTTAGCTGCTGTGAATAGAATCGTTATTTTAGTGCGTTAAATGTGGCTAAAACGTCGAAAAAACTGAGGAAACGGCTTGGATTGTAGCTAAATAAATGTGTCTGTCTGTGTTTGTAGTAACGGTAGGTAGTACGCCATTACATATAACTAACTAGTTAGCTTTAACGTTAATATTAACGAATACTGAGCATAACGTTAGCTACGCTAACTAGCTACTATATATTTAATAATAGCTAGTATATTATCTAGTTAGCTAAAAAAATAAGCCAGGCAGATGTTTCATTTATCCATATCCACGTAAATAACTAGTTACTACTAACCTGGCGTATCCAGCTAAGCTCTGTAGCGTTAATTTAACGTTCGTTTTCAACGTTTATGTCGCCTTACACTGACGTTAAATTTACCAGGTAACCTAGCTTAACTAACGCTAGATAGCTAAATAAACTGGCGTTGTGTCAGCAGGCGAACAGGTTGCTGTCATCAATCAAATTCCTGCGCTGCGAGGGGTCATGGTCCAGGCTGCTGCACCGCGGCCGGCTTTTACTGCACAACCCCCCCGAGAAGCCCTGCTCTAAACCGGCCAGCTGCAGCAGCAAACCCCCCGAGAGCCGCCGCCACCACCGCCGCTGCTCAGCTCTGCAGGTCTGCATTAGTAGTGCTGTTCTCGCTGGGGGGAAGAAGGCGGCAGCTCCATCGCCCATGCCCGCCATGCCTGGTCCGGCGGCCAGCAAAGCACGGGTGTATGCTGATGTCAACACTTTGAAGAGCAAGGATTACTGGGATTATGAAGCACATGTGCCTAGTTGGAGGTGTGTATGTGCATAGTCATATTTATAGTAGTATAAATGCGTGTATATTCAGCTCTCGAAAAAATTAAGAGACCACTTCAGTTTCTGAATCAGATTCTCTGATTTTGCTAATTATAGGTTTATGTTGGAGTAAAAGGAACGTTGTTGTTGTATTCTATAAACTACGGACAACATTTACCCCAAATTCCACATAAAATTATTGTGATTAGAGCAATTATTTGCAGAAAATGAGAATGGCTGAAACATCAAAAAGATGCAGAGCTTCCAGACCTCAAATAATGCAAAGAAAACGAGTTTATATCCATAAAGTTTTAAGAGTTACTATATATAATATCTATATTTGGTAAGCATAGATTTGTGTAAAGTACCTAAACTAGAAATATACCTAAACTAGTTAGTCTAGTTAGCTGGTCTAGGTAACCAGCAGACTGACAGTTTCTCCCCTTCACATGTATTTACTATGTATATATACACTTTCAGCAATCAAGATGACTATCAGCTGGTGCGCAAGCTTGGAAGAGGCAAATACAGCGAAGTGTTTGAAGCCATCAACATCAACAGCAACGACAGAGTCGTAGTTAAAATACTTAAGGTGAGGATGTGGGGTCTGTGGCCTTTCACACATATGCATATTGAAAGTTGTTTGTGGCTTAGTTGTGGGTGGGCGTATGGTAAACAATATATTGTAGCGGAACATTTGAAAACGTTTTCACAGTGCACAATATGTAGCAAAATATTTTCATTGCATTAGTTGCAGCATTTTCTTAGAAATGTATTGTGATGCAATACAACATTGCCTGCCTCTAATGTAGATCCTCTTTTTTCCAACATGTTCTCACTTGTGTTTCTGCAGCCTGTGAAGAAAAAGAAGATTAAGCGTGAAATCAAAATCCTGGAAAACCTGAGGGGAGGAACCAACATAATTCGCCTTGTGGACACTGTGAAGGATCCTGTGGTAGGTCTGATAGAGATTAGCCATCCCTGTCTGTATTAAAATGCTCAAATCCCTTGATTGTTTTTTTTGTTTTTATTGAAATGAGCTGTTTAATTGGTGTCCATGTTGTATGTAAATTCTTTTTTTCTTATTTGTTACAGTCCAGAACACCAGCCCTTGTCTTTGAGTGCATCAATAACACAGATTTCAAGGTACAAGCATGGCTATTAGATTATTAGTTACTAATTGACCTATTTTAAGGGTTAAAAATACATTTTAGGCATTTGACTTTTCTGCTGGCATTAGTTAGTGTAATAAACATGGGAATGAAAAATGACCAACTTTGATTACACAAAAACAATGTTAAATAATTTGTAGTTAAATAAAAGATTGTATTTATGGAGGGTTAGGGATTTATATAGAGTGTTGTTTTGTTTTTGACATGCCTTTTTAACTTCTGTTTATAGGATCTATACCAGAGATTAACAGATTTTGATATTCGCTTCTACTTGTACGAGCTTCTAAAGGTGAGATTTGTTAGCCAATGCAAATATAATCTTTCACAATTGCTGTGTTTGAAGCTTATTTTTCGTTACTTTTCTCTGCTTGATTTCTCTACAGGCTCTTGATTACTCTCATAGCATGGGGATCATGCATCGAGATGTGAAGCCACATAATGTCATGATAGATCACCAAATGAGAAAGGTAAGTGATGATCACAACGATAATTATCATTTCAAAGTTTTCAACCACCTGGTTGTAAAAATGTCGTCCATGCCCAAATCATTTTCTTTGTGTTTTAGTTGCGCCTCATCGACTGGGGCCTTGCTGAGTTCTATCACCCTTCACAGGAGTACAATGTAAGGGTGGCCTCAAGATCATACAAGGGACCAGAGCTGCTGGTTGATTATCAGGTGTGGTTTCTACTTTATTGTACAAAAATTAATCCTTTAATTTGATATTATTGTTGTATTTTATGCTTCTGTAAAAATGCTGTCATACCACAATGATTACATTCGAATTTTAATAATTTGAATTGTTTTTCAGATGTATGACTATAGTTTAGACATGTGGAGCTTGGGCTGCATGCTGGCAAGTATGATCTTCCAGAAGGAGCCCTTTTTTCATGGCCAGGACAATTATGACCAGGTAACAGCCAGATAAAAATGGCTTTTGGGCCACAACATTTCTATAAACTATTCCTTTGCTCATTTTTGTGTTGAATTTGTAGGTATGTAGCGATTAAATAGTTTTTTTTTTTTTTTTTGCAGCTTGTCCGTATTGCTAAGGTTCTTGGGACCGAAGAGCTTTACAGCTACCTTAATAAATACCACATTGAACTGGATACACGTTTCAAAGACCTGCTTGGACAGTAAGTTTTAGTTAAATTGTTTATGTGCATAATTTGACTTATGACTTTTCAGCTGTATTGGTTTGACACCCATTTTCACTGTAAAACCTCTTCAGGCAAACACGAAAGCGCTGGGAGCACTTTGTTCAGCCAGAGAATCAGCACTTGGTGAGTCCTGAGGCTCTGGACCTGCTGGACAAGCTGCTGCGTTATGACCATCAGCAGAGACTGACTGCCCAGGAGGCTATGGAACACCCTTACTTCTGTAAGCCACAGGGTGGTGTTTGCTATTTTCTGTTTAATTATTTTCTGCATTGTGTTGTATTAAGCTTTTGGAGTTTATGTAGTTCCAGGGCAAGAATCTGAACAGAATAGAGTTTTCCAGAAGCTTTGGTATCTTCATGTTGTGCTCTGTGTGCGTGTCTGACATGCTGAGTCCATTTAAAGGCAATTGCATATATCTCTCTGCAGATCCTGTGCTGAAAGGACAGTCTCTCTCAAACTCAGATGGCACTCTGGCAATAAGCAGCTCGACTGCAACATGATGAGCTAAAGACAGGTATTAAGATGTAGGCCTGTTGTATTTTCTTCGCATTATAGAAATAATTGCAATAAACAATGTTATTGTGATATAATGAAGAAATAAAAGTAGAATAATGCATTTACACACTTTTCTAGACCAATGAATTGATGGGAGTTTAAGAATAGTTTTCCCCCCAATTTATACAGCCTGTTAAACGTATCTGACAGAGAGTGAGAGGACAAAATAGGGTGACTGGCTAAAATGTTGGATTTTTATATTAAAAAAACATGCAAGTAAGCACAATGAGCGATATTATTTAGGTTATAACCATATATTGTGTGAATAGTTAATAATGTAGTTAATGTGACGGGACTAATAAGGTGTTAACAGCACATTAATGTTGGCTATAAATTGTCAGTGTGTTCTTTATTATTAATGCCGCCTATTTTCCTTCCCAGGAAAACCTTTTTACCTCAGTGTTTGGCAGAGACCCTGCGTTTCAGGTGTAAAGCTTCACTTTACTGGAGCAAGAAGTCATAAAGAAACAAAAGACATGTACAGAACGGACACAACAACGGGCTGGCCGATTCCCTCTCCTTCATTCACTTTGTATTAGTGCTGCTTGCCACAGTTACCCAGATACCAGAAACTGGTATTCTGTATGCCCCCCTTCTCCCCTCTTTTAAGTTGAACATCTCTCTCTAAAAAAGAAAAAGAAAAAAAATGAACCTGAAATATAAGTTATATGATATATTGTGGTCGGGAAAGAATGCCTGCTCTTTCCCTGTGACTCTCAGGCTCTATATGACTGATATGACTGATGTGGGCTCAGGATCCAGGTTGCATTATGTGGAAGATTGTGCTGGTCAGTGACTTGCCCTGCTGTATTGAGCGCAGATTCTAAATTATAGTATTATTGGGTATGGAGGCTTTTCTGCAATCTATTGAAAGTATGATATATTAAACAAGAGATGATAATTTTTAACCAGTTTGGTATGTGAGTGTGTATTTTTAAACACTTCAGGTTATTGGTGGTGTTACGGATGTTTTTAATAGTGTAAGTATTTTTGTCAGGGGAATCAAAATGGGATTTTATGTAAAGATGGTTAAGATGATTCTTAAGGGAAATTATTTAGATGATCATGTACAGTACTGTTTATTTTTAGAAACACTTTAAATGCCCTACGTGTGTGGATAAAATATAAGTTGTGTAGTAGTATATAAATATATATGTAGTAGACAGTGTGTAACAACAGTATCATCCAGTACCATCCTGAGGTTCTACTTACTTCATCAAAGAATTGGGTGCTTGATTCTTCATAAATTGATGGATCTGACCTGTCAAGTCTAGGATGGTGGGGGTGGTACAGTGATGGGAATACTGTCTTGGGATATTTTGAGCCTGTTTATATCAATGAATTATCATTTGAAAGCTGCAGCCTATTTGATCTTATTTGTTCCAAACCATGAACATCACTTAATGAATTACTTAATTCAGAATTACCCATTTTGCAATGGTCACTTTTTTTTAACAATATGTCACAAAGCAAATGGAGATGATAAGTTATTTTCTGTGCCCTTCAAAGATCTGACTCTAATATAAAAATCTGTGGGAATGGTTTGATTTAATCACATTAACATGGACCAAACAGACGTGTTTCCCACATCTTGTGGAATCCACAGTACAAATAATTGAAGCTACTTTAAGAGCAAAAGGAGGTTTTACGTAGTATTACTATACTGTTCCTAACAAACTGTATGTCAGATTATTGTCAGTAATAGTAATATGGCAGGTCTAAAGGTCTGGGGTTTTATGTTCTGCAGTGTAGCCTGAGTCACTTATTTTGATCAAATGCATGAATGCATAACTTTGAAATTTCTAATCTTACACACACACACATGCCAATTTCTACATTTTATAAATGCTTAAAGCAAGAGCAAGTACACTGTATGTCCAAATATCTATGATCTGCAGACACCCCTTCTAATGAATGCATTCAGCTACTTAAGTTGTATCTGTTGCAGACACAGATGTGCAAATGCTTTTTAAAAAACTGTATATAATACCTGTATGATGTATTGACACCATGCCGTATGCTAGGTGTGGACTAAAGTGGTATAAAGCCTCCACTAGAACTGTGTTTTCTGGCATGGCTGTCCTCCATCCAGTACATAACATAGATCTTCCTCTTTTCACTAATTTCTATCAGCCATGCTTTAAAATTGATCAGAAAGCCTTTCCTGGACACTAGATACATTTGCTCCTATTAAAAGCAGGATAAGATATTTTTAATACCTTTAGTTTCAGAAGAAACAAAAGGGTGTGTGATAAAAAATGGGCAAAAATACTTATACTGGTTCATCCCTCATTCTAAACGATTTCAACATTTCAAAACCTTCGTTGTTAAATGGCCAGTTTTGTGATCACAACATCAAACAAATAAACAGACAGCTGTGGTGAATTCAGTGTACAGTTGTAATAACTGAAGATTCCTGTTTATTCGAGGAACATGAAAATGTGCAATATTCGTGCAGCCTACTAGAGAGTTGGATATGTGATTTCAAGCACTTTACAAATAAATAGCCACTACAGATGAGTCCTGAACACATCTAAGGCACATCCACATCAACTCCCATATCTCTTCCTGAGTCCATCACACTCCCACGTCAAACGTACGACACTGAGGGAGGCTGCAGGCGACTGACTGGCCAGTTTCGGCTGTGCTGTACAGGCGTAGAGAGCAGAGGTTGCAGTGGTAACTGGCCTACACGGGCGGCGGTCACGTCACATTAGCGCGGTGATAGAATTCTGCCCATAACAAATTATACTTTAATTCTTTCACCCTCTCCTATTATACTTTAACTCTTTCACCCTCTCCTACTCCCCCAATTGTGGCTCCATCATGTCTGCTACAAAACTTGAGGTGTCAATCCTCCACTATCTCTGACCATTCATCTCTGCAGGGACCCAAACTGATAACTGACCACTTGCCTCTGCAGGGACCCTCATCGGTTATATGCTAATTTGAAACCCCCATTAAAGTGACCACCCTGCAGTGTTCAAAGCAGGATCCAATGTATATAATGTCCCCTCAAAATATCCCTAGTCAGATTGGTTCTGATCGACTGTGAGCTGTACCCATACTCTCTGTGTGTGTCAATAAACTCAAGTCAACTCCCGTCTCCTGACTCCTGAATCGGACACCTGGTTCCTGAAGGCAGAATTTCTAACAGCGGGTAATGAAGTCCACCAAGGGTGCTCCAAAAAGAACAGTCTCGTCATCTCTAACTAGAACTAATGGCCTTTTATAACTACGCCCTGACGTGATATAAAACAGTGTCTCTTAATAAGGTCAAAAGTCAATTGCACTTGGTGTTTGTTCTTTACGTTTATCTGAACAATCATGTTTCCAAACACGGTCACCTGGACACTTAACTTCCCTTGGGGCTTTTTGTTGAACATCCTTGGTGTCCTTTTGTAAATACTAAGGCGTACACCGACGTACTCCGCTAATGGAGCTTTATAAAGCTAAAACCAAGAACATTCAGTTTTCATTATGAATACGCGAGGTAAATAAATAAGAATAAATACTTGCATAAATACTTGTCATGTACGTACAGTGGTTTAAAAAGCACTAGCAGTGAACTAACTAAAACAGCATCACAGGAACTACACTCAACGCGGTGCTCTTTTGGCGGTGAACACAGAGGGTAAAGAAGTGTTTATACAAGTTACAGTGTGGCCAGAGTGTTACGTAAATATATGAATCAGTGCTTAAATACTTTTGGCATATTTGTGACACTTCTTACTTGATCATTATGAAGTAAAAGGGAAATACAAAAAGCAAAGCCTTGAAAAAGCAGTTAAGATACCTTCTGTTAGCCTCTAGAAATTAGGCTCCTGTGTGTTTATACTGTTATTTTTCATTTTATGCAAATACGGTCTGCATGATCCGTATTTGAACTTGAGGATCCACAATATTTAGTTTTTGAGAAATTGCTGGTAATCTCTCGAATTGTAAACATACTTGCATTATACTGGCACTTAAAAAGCTTTAACAAAGACTGTTAACACTTACGTGGTTGATATTAACATAATAAAACTGCTGCAATGATCTTTGCTGGACAAGACCAGCAGGAGTGTAGTGATATGCTCTGGTACGGGCATGGATCCTTTCATATTGTCGTTGTCACACAAAAACCTTATCATCTTATTTGCTGGTCCAATCAAGCAGATTCTGTTTGAGATCAAATAAAGGTTGTGAGCTCTTCAATTCTTGCTCTTCTTGCTGTGGAGGGAGGAACTGCTCCAGCTGCTGATATGATGAGCTGGAGAGTCACTGCATACGACAGCCAGTCACTCCTAGTAGTGAAAAGAGGGACACTGACAGCTTAGTGATATGTGCAGGACATCCTGGGGCTGTGTGTTACCTCTTATAGCAGGGCTTTTAACTGGGCCCAGCTGCAATATCTGTGGACAAATGCCATCTAGAACCTGTATGCTTAGTTGGGGCGTTTTCACACCAGAACTATTTGATTTGGATACATTGGATTCATTAATTTGCATCCTTTGTGAGGTTCATTTGGTCGGGTGTGAAAACAGTAATCACACTCGTGTGCGGACTAAAACAACCGTACCTAGACCCACCGGTCTAGGAGGTGGTCTGGTGATCCGGTCTCAATCTGACCCAACTGTCCAATATACTACTCACGTTTGAGCTACATTGCAGTTCAGGTGCAGTTTAACCTGATTTAGTACCCAGATAATTACTACAGTTGCTAAATAATGCCAGCTCTGCTTGCAGATTGCTCTATGCAGATTAGATCTGCTTGCAGATGCTAATCTGTTTCACACTGAACGCAGTGTGTGCGACGCTCGCCGTTCACACCACTCAGTTCCAATGCATGGAAATGCATGGAACTCCACATGAACAAACTCGTCAACTGATTCGAACCAGACAAAATTAAGTAAGGGCTGCTTCACAGTTCCCAACTAAATACGCTGCTCTGTAACACATGACCTTCTTGCCATATTTACTTTCTTGTTGCGTAAAGGTTTGTGCCTGTGTGAAAACAAACCAAACCAAGGAGTAAAAAGCTCCATGTAAACAAACTCATCAACTGAATCAGACCAGACAAAACAAACTACGGGTGTGAAAACGCCCTTAGAGGTGGATACAAGAATATTTTTTGTCAATGAGTGGGTTCTGGGCATTCCACTGGGTTTTAACCCTATTAGTTTGATAAACCTTTAATGGGAGGCAACCAGAGGGGCATTTTTTTCAGTTACCTGAACAACCCCAGCTGGCTCCACTCGATGCAAAAGAGCAAGGGTTCTACTCAGAACCTTAAAAAAGCTTCCTTAAATAAGCTCCTCACTCTATTACAAAGAGTGAGCACACTCACCCACCAGAGAGAACATATATTTTGGCCGCTTATAATTGAGAGCGTATTCTTTTGGCCAGTAATCACAGTTCCTGACCATAGGTGAGCATCTATTTTTCACTTTTAGACATTTTGAGTGAATTAAGTGAATCTAGTATCTGTTCTTTGCACTGACTGGCATTTTCATAATGTACCAATAGAAATGCCCCATAATTACTCCCATTTTAGGCATGGAACATTATTCTTTCCCATGTAAAGCTACTGTTTTTGAGGGACAGCGAAGATATGTTATACTTGACAGATATGTTGACACATCCAGGCATGAAACAGCCTGTTTTTTGCTTTCTTGCTTGTAGTGGTTCGACTCATTTGGGATGAATGGGTTTACCAAAGCAAATACAATGTAAGGAATGTCCAAATCCATGCAAATCTTCAGAATATCAGCAACCTGAAGATTCACGGGATCAGTTCTTGCAGCTCAGCGTCGCTCAGTTCGTTTACAGTAACAATGTGGTCAAGCTGCTGCAGGTAACGTTCTTGGTCTTGCATGAAATGAGGGATCTTTGTCCTGTGGAGAACTGCACGAGGACGGAGTCTCTCCACGTCTTCATAGGACACCTACACAAGATCATTTCTTTAGTGTTATGTATCATTTGCATGTCCTGCTACATGGTTATAATGAATAAAATGATAAATAAGACCTACCTTTCCTAGTGAGGTCAACATCTTGAAATCAATGTTTCTCCGGTGGCGTAAAATCCTAAGGATCCCATCGAGGTAAACCTGATCTTTACTGAAACAGCCTGAAGGAAACAGTACCGAGATTACACAAGATTAGGACACAATCAAGGCAAGGCCTGATAGTGGGTGATTGTGACTGGCAACATCTGTCTAGAACTGTCCACCTGAACAGACAAGCAACTGAGAGAGAATTCACATCCATTTTTATTGCAGGAGCTCCTCACATAATAGTGCATCTTAAAAATGTGAATATCATTGAAAATGTACTTTTTTTCAATAATTTACTTCAAAATGTGAAACTCATATGTGATATAGATGTATTACACACACAGTGATCTATTTTATTTTTGATGATTATGGCTTACATACTGGCCAATACTTTAGACTTGATAATAAAACACAGTGGATCAACACCAGCAGATGACATGTCTCTCCAAACCATCACTGATTGTGGAAACTTCACACTAGACATCAAGCAGCTTGGACTGTGTGTCTCTCCACTCACTGGCTGTAAGTCATAATCATCAACAATAACAGAAATAAATTAACTCTTAAAATAGATCACTCTTTGCGTAATATATCATCTATATAATACATGAATTTCACATTTTAACTAATTTTTCAATGATATTTACATTTTTTGAGATGCACTAGTATATGATGTCACACGCAGGCCAGTGTAGCATATTTACATATTTTCTATTTATCTTATACAGTTCTATGTGCATATTTGTATTTTTCTTGTTTATATTCTTGCTCTCTTTGTATTAAGTGAGATATTTTTGTCTATAGATGACGGTCTTATTTATATTGATTATATTGTAATTTATAGTTATGGTTTATTCATGCCTTGTAATAAGTGAGATATAGGTATCTATAGTGACTGTAACATATATATATATATATATATATATATATATATATATATATATATATATATATATATATATAATAATTTTGCTGTGTCTGTTCTCAATCTTTTATACTGTGTCACTCTTATTATTGTATTGTATCACTGTGCTGTATCAGTATCTAACATACAGTAAATTTGATTTGACATGGCAACAGTACTAGTTCCTGTCCCATAATTTTTGGCATGACAGTTTATAAATGTTTAAAATATCTTAATAATTACTCTAATAATCAATGAAATTCTTATACTGGTCTCTGTTATACGTACTTTGAATAATATATAATATAAAGCCTAAACTAATATATATATATATTTGGTTCCACAGTCTTTTATGTATCATTATGGTCATGCAAAAACATTGCATCTCCTACATAGCTTTCAATGGAAGTCAGTTTTTAAAGATTTTATTCCAAGTAATTTTGGAGGTTTTCTATTGGTCCTTTCATCATGAAATTCTGAATCAATGTAAATAACAACCTTTAGATTCGCAATATGTCAAAAAGTAAAAGAAATATATAAAAATGGAGATAAAAGGTTTTTGCCTAACATAAATTATACTATATAGTTATACAATAAAGGCTGGACAATATGGCCAATTTTTCCCAAACAATATGGACAGTATATATTTTTTTATTTTGGTCAATATGAACAATATAATAGATTTTGAATCTATCTAACTAACCAAAATTGAACTAGTCGTTTCATGTAATTCACCCTGCAATGAATGTTGGTCAGTAATAAATGCTGTAAATAATGTATATTAAATGATTTGAAATCATGAAAATCATATCACTGTTATTAAAACTATTTCTAATGTAAAATATACTGATATTAGATGGTGTCCAGCTCTATATACAGTACTGTTCAGAATTCAGAGACTACCCTTATTTTTTAGTCAGAATGGTCATTAACATTAATATTAGCATTAAATAATCTGTTTTCTTTCCTTGTGTATCAAAATGTCCCCAGTGTTTATAGAGCACTGTATTCCTGATGGGTGTACCTGGTTTAGAAGTATCTGTTTGTCCTCGTTTGGCACGGAGGCAGTACTCCCAGCGTACAGCGGGGTCCTGGACAAAGCGGGCGATATGGCTGAAGAGTTGGCTGAAGCTCATGCTGGCCGCATGGTACACAGTATAATACAGAAGAGCGGCTCGCCACAAGAATGGCTGTTTCCGCAGCAGCACGCTGTGAAGGCTGGCCAGTCCCTCCTCCGTAGGATTGGCTGGCTTCAGTCCAAACTGCTTTCTTCCAACAGAAGTGGCCCAGGGCTGCATGCTGTTATTCACACCCCGTAAATAATGTGTACCTGGGAGAAGAAGTTACAACAGATCAGCAAGAACCCTGCATATTAGCCTGAGGAATTTTAACTGGGTCGCTGCTTTTAACCGTAGGACAAATTATAATGAAATATGTTTAAATTAAATTGCCAAAGCACTTGGATTTTTAATAAAATTATATTTAATCGGATTTTTCCCCTCCCTGAATGCAGACAACTAAATAAAGCAAAATACAAGAGTATATAACAGTGTTCATTTTGACAGGTGATTTTGATATAGTTTTAGTCTGTATGTATAATACTTTTAGTTACATTTAATCTTTCGGATATTATTAGTTTCAGTCGATGAAAACAAACACTTTTGTCTAATTTTAGTCTAATAAATTTTGATCATATAAAAAGTATGTTTTACATATGTTTTACTGTTTTTCTATTTCATATTTGTTGCTATTTTGTGATTATTTACTGCTAATGTTATATTAAAATAATAGCTTTTAAGTTTATATTATGAAATACTAATATCAGCTTTGTATTTTATATAACACAATATTTTAGTCTAATTTGTCATTTCCCTGAACCATATTTTTTCCATTAATAGCAGAAATGTGCTTAAATTTTATCAACATTATTCTGATCTTTAAAAAATACTTTTAGTGTGGTAATTTCTACCTCTGCAGGGCATTCTCAGGTTCAACTACTCTATAGGCATGGATGATGTGTCCGTATACAATAGGCAGATGAGTCAATCAATAATACCGCCCCCTGCTGATGTCCAATCATCTTGGTCTCTGCTATCAGAGGCACACTCTGCTCAGCTAATCAGCTCTCCTGTCTGCCCCACCTCTAAACCCATACATCACCCAGTGCCGTTCCCAAACTACCCCTCCTATTTTTGTAGCCTTTTTCAAATTTGAGCTGAGGGTCGACTCAGCAAAAATCAGTGAGTTTAGTGCCCCTTTAAAACAGATCACAGTTAAAAATCCACACTCGCTTTTCACACGCGCTTTTCCATCAAAAGAACTCGGTTCGGGTTATAAGAAGCGTGGTACTTTTTAGGTACTTTTCTAGTGAAACCGTCAAAACATCACATTATACGTCATAAACAGAGGTTATTACACAGCGGCAGTGCTCCTGCACAAACAGACACGCCCACAAATGTCGTCACGGTTCGTGCTAAAGAACCTAGTTTTTAGCTGTAAACGGATGTTCCAGGTTCTAGAACCTACTTTTGTTGGTGGAAATGTGGAAAATCGGTTCAAAATTAGCTTAGCGAACCAGAACGGTGCCGGTTCCATGATGGTGGAAAAGTGCTATATGAGGCAATTTCCTCAAACACGGATTAAGTCTAATTCTTGACTAAGTTTTTCTTTGAAAGGAAAATCAATATTCAGAACACTGTGTCGTCTACCACTAGACTGCCCCAGTACTGTATGTCTGAATGTTTGTGTACACCTCGTCTAATAAATGTATTCAGTTGCACCCACTGCTGACACAGACACGCAGCTTGACCAATCCCTGTAGAGAAGTACTAATTTACCTTCGCTAAAACATTACTATTCTAGCCCTGTACAGCTCATATATTTCAGCTGGAAAACAGTCAGTTTGTGAAGACCCAGTAAACCGAGTAAACTGATACCAAGCTTCCTAAATGATGCTGAATGCTTCATTTCATGTAATTTGTGCAAATGCAGAGTAAAAATACTGTTTATGTCTTGTATGCAAAAAAAATATTGATGAAACACTACTGGTCCAATTTTACGTTACAAAATGCATTGTAAAAAAAAATCTACCTCTGTGGACAACACACTTTATTCACAGGGTCAACACTGTAACTCCGCCTGAGCCCCTGCATGTGCTCATAGAGGTGTTTGACACAAACATTCGAGACAAACTTACTTTAAACAAGATCAGATTAAGCTAATTGACTAAGCTCTTGACAAAGAGTTATTTTCAACTGAGAAATTGAGCGCTTAATCTCGTTCCAGGTCGTTTGGTTAGCCATCTGCTGTTTAAAACACATGAAGATGAAGAGGAAGGTACAAACCAAGAGATGAAGAAGTATTGTTTTTAAAATAGATCATTTCTGTTCTGAACATTTAACCTATTAACATGGCTTGAGCCATATACGGGCTACAGGTGTAGGTGATACAAAACCCTTATTCTCTGCAGTAAAATTATTTATTTACACTCTGAAAATTTGAGGGCTTTGAACTTGGAAAAGCTGCCTGTTTTCGCTCTACTCCACTTAATAATTCCAGATCAGTAACAGGAATCCCTACCCAATTTCTGCTTGTTTGAAAATAGACTTAAAAACTAGACAAACATTTTGAAACTAAAGGTTTGGAGGACATGAACTGTTTGATTTGAATTTAGGAAAATATTGATTTAAAATAAAGTTTAGGAAAAAGCCAATTTTACGATTTTATTCATTATATTTTGACATTTGTAGATTTACTTGAATATTTTTATATTCTATTACAATTATAATTATGATTTTCAGTTTCTTTTCAATCATGAATGCTTTTTATGTAATTTATGTAATAATATTTGAATAGAAATCTTCGAAATTTAGGGGTGTAATGTCTGGCCTGTTAATGGGTATATGTTCAAAGCCAATATAAAACACTTGATAAACACCTACAGCAGGACAACACAACACCTGATTCCACTAATTAATTGGTCAATCATCAAGCAACTGATCAGATGTGCTTTTGCCTGGCTAAAATAAAAAAACACTGGCCCAGTGTGGAACAGACTGAACACACCTGGGCCTACATTAATTGTAATTCTGTGTTGATGCAATAATTTCTTTACAAAATAATGTGACACAATAATGTGCACAAGTGCCCAGATCAGGGGATTGTGGAGGACTAACACTAACACTTTTTACTGTTTTTTACTGTTTACTACATAATTCCATATGTGTCCCTTAATTGTTTTTTAGTCATTAACATTAATTCACGATGTAGAAAATATATTAAGTAAATAAATAAAGAAAAAAAATGAATGAGACTTGTACTGTATGTTGTGAAGTCTGTAAATTTCTCTACTGAGTTAGATCCACTATTTGTGCGCCTTTATATGCTGTTTTGTACCTCTTAGATGCTACAATGAGTCTGTTTTTGCTTTTTGCAGAAAATAACAATTCTCATTTAATTCTATTTAATATGCTCTTGCTTTGCAGATAGTAGATATTTTATCGAATTAATTAATTAATTATTGCATGTAATATATTGGAAATAAAATAATGTATTGCTGCTTTGTTAAGTAAAGTAAATAAAGAGTAGTTGTGCATTAAAATGTGTAGAGAAGTCAATGGGCTTGCCCAAACGTCATTTAGACGTAATTTTAAAGAAAATATTTTGGGTCATACCAATCTCATGCCTCAGCATCCCTTCCAGCCAGTGCTGCCTCGCTCCAGACAGGTTGATTGTCAGAGTGGGTCTACAGCTCTCCACCATCATCACAGCCTGAGACAGCAGCTCATCAGAGAGACACACCACCACCTTCAGAAACAGACCAACAACACTTTAAACACAGTAAAACACACACACATTACTATATTTATATACATGATGAAATATGTATTTATTATACTAAATGTATGTATACATGTTACAGAAAGAGAATACACATACCTCCCCCACACAGCCCTCCTTCTGTAAGTACTTGCGGGCTGTTGCCCACACTCGACTTTTGGGTAGAACACTTCCTCCGGTCACTTCTTCAAAATTCTCATAGGTGCCAAACTTCCTCAACACACACTCCATAATACCAACTGCCTGCAGGAGCAAACAGGGAGAGATTTTAGAGACTAAATTACCATTCATTTTTCTCTACACAGTCATGGTGGAAAGTGTTGGCAACCCTGAAATTTTGTCATACACATTTTTTTTCCTTTATGTGAATTAGAACAACAAAAAAAGAGAGAAAAAAGTGTTTTTTCCGTTTTTGGAATGGAAATAAACATGTGTATAACAAAACATGTAACTGCAATATTTATCTGGGAGGAATCCTTCATTTTCAACAAAGATTTCAGGGATGCCAACACTTTCAGGCATGACTGTATATCAATACTGATCTGATATAAGCTATATGAAGAAAATTGTTGGGACACCCGCTCATTCATTGTTTCTTAAGAATTTAAGGCATAGACTGTATATAAAGATGGACGCTGTGTCGCCGTTCCCATTCATTCAATGAAAATGAAGCCAAAATCTTCCGCCATTTTGGCGATTCTGAGACCAGAGTCTGCGCAGTAGAGACCAGAGGAGGGAGAAAGACTGTGGAGAGCTCCTACTCATTTAAATAACTCCGCCCCTGAGGGCTGCCTCGCGGTCACAGGCTGCAGAGCGAAGCGGAGCGGAGCTGACGGTCTGTTATTGGTCCCGCCCATAACCAGCCCTTTTACCATAACCACACCTTTTTTGAATAGAGCTGAATAACGTTTTAAAAAACGAATTCTGTGAGAATATAAAAAATTGACAATATAAGGAGAGGTTACACTAGCTGCTGCATTTAAATAATGGAGGTAGAATTACAGTATATTAGAAAAAAACGTGATTAAAAGTTGTCTGTTTTGCCATTGAAACCTATGGGGATGGGTGGAGTTACACAGCTTTCTGCAGCCGAACAGCAGGGGGCGCCCGACCTGTGGTGGCTTCACTTTTGAGAGACGATGCTCTGTCCAGCTATATACAGTCTATGATTTAAGGGAATTAAAACAGGGTTTATTTCTTTCCAGAGATGGTTTTCTACTATATTTTGTAACATTGCTGTAAAGATTTGATTGCATTCAGCAATAAGAGCATTGTTGAGGTCAGTATGTTCACCACTTCCCAGGATGGATCTTTATCATTCCTGAGAACACAGTTTCACAGCTCCACAGCTCAGTGCAATAGTTGAGATAATATAATTTATTGCAAGTTCAATATTCATGCAGCGCTTAAATTCTTTTAGCTGAGTATAATATATAAGAGCTTAATCAAATGGACCGTAGTGTTGCTCAGATTATCGTTGCTCTGCTCCTGTGTGATCGTGTTCGTTCTTATGTTATGGGGCATGCATGCACACTCTGACTGCTCAAGTGTGACAGCGGATTTTTTATGTTGTAAGATATATTCTATTTTGAAGTTATTTATGTAGTAATTTTGTAGTATTTATTTTGCGTGTAGGCATTAAATTTCGCTAACCAGTAACTTGCTTTAAAATAGAAGCCAGTGTTCTGTCCAATTGTGCTATCCATTGATTAGTGTCTCTTTTAGACCTTATTTCCTTATCAACAAGCTGTATTCCAAGATTTTTCTATAGAATTATGTTTTAAATGTATATAGCAATATAGCATGGGATGCCTCCATATATTTTCTTTTTTTTTTACAATCAAAGTGGCTGATGGACATTTTTATGCTGTTTTTTATTAGAACAACCTTTTGCCTAAAGAGTACATTGGAAGTATCTCTACTTACCAAAAACAAATTTATTTGCTCTGCCAAATTGGTATTTTTTCAATTAAAATTAATTAAAAATTATAAAATATCAAAAAAACACAATGAAAAAAAAGCCAATTACATTACAAATCTGCTATTAACTGCCGTAATTTCTGACTGCTTGTGTGTAACAGAAATAAACTGGCAGGTTCCTACTGTGCACTCCTATTATATGGCAACAAAATTTATAACTTTATAACATTAGAGTGTCTTTAGTGTGTGTACCTGGTTGAGAAAGAGACCTGAGCCTTCTCTATATTTCTCCAGGACACTGCTGGGCTCTGGGTTCATGTACTCGAACTGAGGCTCATATTTATAATCTGACTGAAAAAAGGCCTGACGCTCCTGCTCGAGATTGATGGGACGCAGAGCCACTAGCAGGCAAGGCCCGCGTGGGGTGGAAGGTGTGGGTAGTGGTGTGGTACCCATCCCCCTGGTGATGTGTGGTAAAGATGTAGCAGGTCTCATATGTCCCCGCCCTGCTCTGGGGGGCACTGTAGAGTTCATGGTGCAGGTGCTCTCGCTGCGGCGCATCCAGCCCCCGGGGCCCAGGCTGGGGCTGGTCAGGCTCCGTACGGGAGGAGAGGGAGCGCCGCATCTCCACGGAGGCTGCAGGACCTTTCTCTCTGGCTGATGCTGGCTGGATCTGAGGCGCTGGGGTTTGATCTCCAGGCTCAGGGGCCTTCGGGGCTCCGTCCTCCTCACGGCTCCATCTGACGGTTCGGTTCCTCTGCTGCTCCCGCCCACCGCACACCTCTGCCTTTGCTCCGGCTGCGCACTGCCAGTGCAGGGCTGAGCCTGAGGTCCATTGTGCAGCAGTCTCTCCCTCTGGGTGATGCTGCTGGTTCTGGCTCTGGCCCGAACTGGTTTGGGTTTCTCTGGTTTAGGTTCTGCCTCTGGAACATCTAGGCCAGTAGCAGCCATGCCCTCCCCATTAGCCCGCTCCATACAGTCCTCCCCTAGATCCAGCACCATCGCAGCAAGCCCACCTCAGTCAAACCCTGCTGCAAACATGCCCGCCAGAGAACAGATGCTGTGCCAGTTTTGAAATCTGATGGGAAAAAAATGACACACAGGATACATTAGAACTGATACCAACTTTTTTTAATATTTATCCTAGTATCCTAGTAGGCCAATTACCCAACCCAGTAATGCCCCAACACCAGGAAGGTCAGCCACAAGCTGCTGCAGATGCCACATTGATGAGTAGCATCACAGCAATAACGCTCGGAGGAAAGCGCAGCGACTCAGTTCTGATACACCAGCTCACAGAAGCCATGTGCTGATCAATGCCACCCATTGTAGTGAGAGTGCCATCTACCCCCCCAGAGAGAGCAAAGACAATTGTGCTCTCTCAGGGCTCTGGCAGCTGATGCCAAACTACATGACCAGGATTTGAACCGGCGATCTCCTAATCATGGTGGCAGCGCTTAGCCCGCATAAGGCATAAACCAGCATAAAGCCTAAACTGTGGTTAAATGAAAAGGGAATTTTGTGCACCAATATGTCATACTTAAAGTAATGGAAAACTGGGTATTAAGTGTTAAAGAGTTAACTCAGGTAATGGCTTAGGAACACCCAAACCTATGAGGTGTTATCTTGTGAGTGACGTCACGGAAAGTCAACGTGAATTATAAGAGTGAGTCAGCTAAAAGAGTTTGGTCTCAAGACTCATGTGCTTCTATGCGCTGTTCTGATGCTCCCTTGTTGCGATGTCACAATACGAAAACCTGCATAGAACCACCCTGGCGCCACCCTCACCTGTCTCCCCTCACCAAAGCAGACTTTGTCTGATGGAGGGATCCTAGCATTTTCAAATAAAGATTTTTTTTCTACTATCACAGTTAAGCACAAGCTAGCTTGTTCCTGTTTTGCCATTAGGGTTGCAACGGTATGAGATTTTCACGGTATGATAACCGTCTCGGAAAATACCGCGGTATCACGGTTATCACGGTATCACAGTTTGTTACATATATTATTAAACTGACCCTTAAAGAAATTACAACAAAGTTTTTTTGTTCAATTAACTATTTATTGTAGAAACTACACCATCAGGTGAAGGAAACCATGTTTTCCCACTACTCTTAAAGGGGACATGAAACACTTCAAGTATTTCGTTTAATTCACAAGATGTATTTTCACTCTAACAAATTTTATAAGTTTAACAGTTGTCAGTGAAGCGGAATTAAAATAATAAGCAATCTAAATGTCATTTTTTTAAGTAAGGGCAGCGCCATCTTGTCCCAGCGCTGAAAGTGACGTCACGAGGTTGGTTCTCGCACGCCTCACTACTATGATCTATGAGAATACTGTAATTTAGCTCCTCAATAAATAATAAAATCCAAACCAAAACTCAATGCAGAGCGGGGGGGCACTTTTGTATTGCCCCTGTGTGTAGTAATACTGGGAGTAGTGAATTTTAATAGGGTGAGGAATGAGAAATATTTACTTTCACTTTCATACCTTCAGCGGGGCTCGCAGCGCTGAAGCGTGAGAATCCTCCGGTTAGCTGCTAGGGGTTAGTGGCGAGCACTTTCTAGACCAGGACTATGTGAAGGAGAGGGGTTTGAGTCAGGAGCATTAGAGCCGGATAAATAAGCTGAAGTCCGAGGCTTTTTTCCACCGTTTTTTATTTTTCCTCTGATCAGCTGGAATGTACAGACCGTCCGACTGATGGTAAAGTTACTATGAGAGCAGCAGCTGTGAGCCGCACCAGCCAAACAACACGCCCACCCAGCAGAGCAGCGAGAGGTACCGTTACCGAAAATCTAGATAAAATGACAATTTAAAGATAACATAGCTAGCGTTAGCTACTTAGCTAGCTATCTTATTCTAGCTAGCCAACGCTAGCTAACTAGCTAACACTAACTAGATGAAGCTAAGTAACCCAGTAAGCTTTCTAACTTCTAAACTGAACGGTTTATCAACCAAACAGCGCCTGGATGTTTCAATATCCACTTAAATCATGTTCGTTTCATTCAGTCTTAATAGACTCTGGACTTTGCATGTTAAATAGCTAAATGTATATAAAATAGCTGGTTAACTGGATGGTAGTACCTGCTGTGGACGCGCTGCAGGGTTCTGCACGGCTCCACGTAGAGAGAGAATAAACACTCCCAAAACGTCTCGCTCTCAGAAAAGCATCTGAAAAGTTCTGCTCAGGTTTATACAGGAAAGATCTCTGAGCAAATGCTCCATGTTAGCCTAGTTCAGCTTCGTCTTCATCCATAATCTCGACAAACAATAAGCTCTTTTCCTCTAGTTATATGCCTGGGATCTTAAACCAACCAACCTCGTGACGTCACCAGTGCTGCACGGGCAACATGGCGGCGCCCTAGCTCAAACATAACAAACATAAATATATTATAATTTAGTGTGTAAACATTTTATATAAAAAAATCCCCCCCAAGTAAATTCCATTATATTTAATACCTTAGAAAACTTGTACAAACTGAAATGTTTCATGTCCCCTTTAAGGGCATTAAGAGTGTATATATATATAAAAAAAGTTGGTATATAACCAGATACTGCAGAAAGAGGGGATTTATTTCTGACATGATCCTCACAATAGAGATTTCTATTTTAAGGCTTTCACACCTTAAAACCTTCAACATATGAAAAACAGGCACGTCAGAATTTGAAAATTAACGCATGTAAATGAATGGCGTCTTTCACATCCAGTCCGGCCAGGACCTTTACACGGACACGTGAATCCATCGTAGCACGCACTTCACGCCTGTACCTGCGTGCCCAAATTTCGGATAACTAAATAAATTACCGCATGGGTTGTGCACGACTACAAAGAAGTTTTATTTAGGTTATTTAGGTAAAATTATAAACTGAACACATACTTTGCGCTGCACAGCGGGGTGGTGTTCTCGGAGATGGGAGAACAGGTTTGATGTATTTCCTCCTTTAGCTGTGACTACGGCCACATTGATTACAAGCTTGTTGATTACAAGATTACAAGTCTGTTTTCAGGCTGTTTGAATGAGCGAAATATGATCAGAATTATGTTAATTAACACTAACATAGAAGCATAGAACTATTATTTAATAAAAATGATTTTTAAGAACAGCTAAACACAGTGCGGAGAAGTTCACGTGCGAGAGAGAGAGACACAGAGAGAGAGAGAGAGAGAGAGATTTGCGTGTTCTGATGTGAGCTACTCACAGGTAAAGGTTCTCTTTTATCTCCTCGTGCTCATTTTAGTCCAATTCATAATTCTGCAGTTTCTCAGTGTTTTCTGTCGTATTTTGCGGCTAGCGCGAGCGCTTACAACTAACACCGCGGACCGCGAGGTGCAGCCGCGCTGCCGCTGTTATGCCGAATCCGACTCCCTGCTCAATCCGACTCCCGCTTCGCGGACAGAATCGGCACAACACCTCCCGCTGCAGAACTGCGGGAGTGAAAACAGCGCTTATAAATAGGTTAGTTAAGTTTCACTTTCAGTTTTCGTTATTTGGTTCGTTTTCATTAACAATAATAATTGGTTACTTAGCATTAACATTGTGATTATCACACCAGAGCTTTATTTAAAAATAAAATATATAATTAAAAAACAGATGCCTACATCTCAGACTATTTTCTGGAGCCCAACCCGACCCGGCCCGAGGAATGTGGTGGGAAATCTCGGCCCGAACGGACCTGATTTCGGGTCGGTCCTCGGGTCAGGTCTGGTTCGGGCAGAGAATCTAGGCTCTAGTCTGATGCACTTTCTGCCATTCTCACCGCTGTGTGCTGAGTAGCTGAAGCGGAGCAGAGTTGCGCATGCGCGGGTGACTTTCTCCGCTGGCTTGCGTTTTACCGGTAATAAGCAAACACACACGGTATGATAACCGTGCATTTTAATACCACGGTATACCGTGAAACCGGTTACCGCTGCAACCCTATTTGCCATTAAGCACAAGTTACCACTAACATACAGTAAACGCTCACCGTATACATGGCGTGGTCAGCTAAAGCTCATTTGCATAAAAGTGACAGGGCCCCTAAATGCCACGTTCTGAAAGGGACTAAAACTGGTAAGAATAGAGCCGGTGAGTTAGGATTAATTATAATGTAATGTAAAGTCTACAACCAAACATGAGCATGAAGAACCAGCATGAAAAACATTTTTAAAATGTTGCTTTCATTTCTAAACCAAAACATGTGGACGAGTTTCTCCACATGGGCTACTATTGTGTACTATTTTGTACAGAACTGTGTGAGTTTTCTGTAGGAAAAAGGACACGGTACAGTAGTACAGTGAATAGTAAAGTATAAATCAGTATGAATCAGTGTATGGTCTATAGTAATATATATATATATATATATAGTACAATATAAATCAGTGTATAGTGTTAATCAGTGTATAACCAGCAAGTATAAATGAGTAAATTGTACAGTATAAATCAGTGTGTAGTATATAAATAGAGTTTAATTAGTGTTTAATCAGTGTGTAGTGTAAATCTGTGTATAGTATGATATCAATCAGTGTAGTGTATAATCAGTATAGTGTAAATGGGTGTAAATGCAGTAAAAACAGTGTATAATTAGTGTATAATCAGTGTATAGTGTGAATTAGTTTATAGTGCAGTGTAAATCAGTGTACAACAGTGCATAGACAGCATATAAACAGTGTGCAGTGTACATTTAGTGTATATCCGTGTGTAGTGCAGTCTATAATCAGTGTAATTCAGTGTACAGTCTGTGTATGAGTGTACAACAGTGTATAAACAGTGTACAATGTATAGTCAGTACAAATCAGTGTATAGCATAAATCAGTGTACAGTCTGGATATGAGTGCAGAACAATGTATAAACAGTGTACAATGTATAATCAGTACAAATCAGTGTATAGCATAAATCAGTGTACAGTCTGGATATGACTGTATAACAGTGTATAAACAGTGTATAAACGGTGTACAATGTCTAATCAGTACAAATCAGTGTATAGTGTAAATCAGTGTACAGTCTGGATATGAGTGTATAACAGTGTATAAACAGTGTAGTGTATTATAAGTACAAATCATTGTATAGTGCAAATCAGTGTACAGTCTGGATATGAGTGTATAACAGTGTATAAACAGTGTACAATGTATAATCAGTACAAATCAGCGTATAGTGTAAATTAGTGTATAGTGTATAATCAGTGTATATTGTATAGTACAGTGTATAATCAGTGTAAAATCAGTGTATAATCAATGTAAATTAGCGTATAATGAGTGTATAATACAGTATAAATCAGTGTACAGTGTATAATCAGTGTAAATGAGTATATAGTGTATATTTAGTGTAAATCAGTGTAAATGAGTGTATAGTACAGAATAAATCAGTGTAAATGAGAGTACAGTAGAGTAAGGCAGTACAGTACTCACCATGCAGGGCTGTGTTTTGGGGTTTTCCTGCTGAAGCTGAAGGACAGACAGGGCTCTTTGTGTAGCTGCGGTTCGCAGCCCGCGGTTCCCCGGGTACAGAGCGGTACAGAGCGGTATAGCGGGGCGGGGATAGCGGTATAGCGGGTAGCGGATCTGCCGGGGGTTGGGAGGAGCGCTCCGCTCAGCGCGCCGGTGACTGCGCTGGAACAAATGACGCGCTGGCGCAGCCATGACACGCGGCGTAACCACGTTCCCGTGCGTGATCACGCACAGACATCCCCGCCCAGAACCCTCCTTTTCCCCCCCAACCCCAATCCATACCTCCCCATCCCTCATGCCCCCATCCTCACATTCTCCCTCTATCCCCTGCTCACTCCCCCATCTCTCTACTGTCATATCTGATAACTATCGCTAGAGGGAGCCCAAAATACATGGGAGTGAATGGAGCTAATCAGCTACAAACATAAATTAAAAATAGTAATTAACGTTTTAACCAGGATTTTACTTTACCGTGGAAAGTAAAGTATTTTATATATGATTTATATACGTTTTAAAGCTTTAAAACTCTATGTATAAGCCAATTTAAACTCTGTGTGCTCTGGCTGTAACTTTAGCATCAGCTCACCATACAGTCTCACAGCTCACAGTAGCAGTAATGCAGCACCTTTACTGCCTAAAACCCGTTTACTAGAGAAAAAGTAAAATATATATTTTGGTGTTAATGTCATATTTAGCTAAATATACCATTTAGCTTTATATAATTCAAACAATCAAGTGATCAAATGGATATTTAATTTAGCTCCATTCACCCCATTCATTTCCGACTCGCTCGCGGGCTCCCTCTAGCGGTTTCATATAAAGGGGGGAATATAAAGTGGGCAGTCTCTTTATTAACGGGCTCTGGTGGTCTCTCAGCTCCTGTGCTGTGATTGGCTGTGGAAGGTGTTTGTTACCTGTTACAAACATATCTTTGACATAGTGGCCATAAAATGCAATTTTCGCCTGTTTTAATGGTCCCTCTGTTCAGCTTAGAATATTAAAAAACTGTATCACTGTATCACTGTACACTGTATCCTGGTTTATGGCTCATGTGAAAGTAAATACTTGGTTTTAAATTCCATTCAAACACTGTCTAACAATACATTTCTCAACATTTACTCTGAATCAACACACATTTTCTAAATATAATTAAGTAATAACAAATACAATGTCCACAATGCTGCCTGGTTAAGTTTAATTATTATTTTTGATTGGTAAATAATTTTCTAATTGTATTTATACATTTAAATTTAAATTAAGGCATTGACATTTTTCATTAAAGTGAGTATTAATTTTTAATAGGCTATAAAGCTGGCGGAATATTTTCTTTAACTTATATATTTAACTTTATATTTAACTATTATATGATTATATGATTTAACTTTAACAATTTATGGTTTTGTTTTGTTGTGTTTCTGATATATATTTTGTTTCTGTGTACTTAATTTAAATATTTAACCTCAAATAGTTTTCCCCATTTTTATTTTTTTTTTATTTTTGTGCACCAAGCAATATTGTAAAACTTTATATTTAACAGTATTATATTATTTCATTTGAAGAATAGAAAGCTGTCAGACAATGTTTCCCATGAGAGGATGGTAAGCAGAGGGTAGATAGCCCTGTACTCATGAATAATTAAGTGCCAGGAGCCAATCAGACACCTCAACAGCACAAATTATAAATGAAGTGCAGAGTGAGGTTGAATATAGATGTTTAATTAAGTTTGCCTTTGTGTTACCCAATACATTACTTTAAAATTCTCTACATATTTAAATAGTTCAATATTTTGTTAAATAGCTAAATAAACATTTAAATGCCTAAATTGTGAAAAATATATCTAAAACTCGTTAGACTGCTTTTGTATAAAACAACTATGCTGTAAACACAAAAGTGTCAGAATAGGATATATTCAAAGTTATTGTCATTTTTTAGAGTACAGTTTCAGAGCCAATTAAATGCAATTAGCATCTTACCTGAAGTGCAATATACAATGATATTTACATATATGGTTTTCAGCTATTTAAGGGCTAATCAGCTTTTAATCGAACTTTGATTATATAACTGATCATGTTGAATCAAAAAGCATTCCCTCTCTGACAGGAATTTCAGAAAGTTATTTTGCTTTAGGAAATGTATAACAGTAGACCAGCTAGTCAGTAGACAAGCTAATCAGCTATTATGTTGTTCTCTCTCATTTACACTCTTCTACTGGAGTAATAAAAGGAATAAAAAATCTGCAGTATGTAAGAAAGCTGCATGTACCACCAGCCACCAGCAGAGGTCATGGACGCTGCAGTGGAAGAGCTGGTGGATCTGGGCCAAACAAAACTCCAAATCCCAGAATCCCCAGCGATAATCAGCACTGACCAGGCTCAGCTGTGGGACACAGTATGAAACCCCCAGTCAAACCCTAGTTCTCTGTCGCACATTTGTAGAGGGGTGACCAGTAACCGTGGGTAACAGAAAAAACAGAATATATTAAAAAAAGGAAAGAGAAAAAAGAAGAGAAAAAATACGAAAGAAAAGATTAAGAAAACAAAAGAAAGATAAACTATCAGGGCGAGTCTACTAAAGAGCTGGCCAATGCAAATAAAATATGAAAAGACAGACAGTTGTTTTGTGTTGATAAAGAGCTGAACTGCACAACTTTAAGTTGAGCTCACATGTTTAAAAGCCAGCAGTAAGCTCTGGAAAAAATAGAGATTTATATGTTTATGTTTGAGTGAAATGAACATTGTTGTTTTATTCTATAAAATAAGGACAACATTTCTTCCATATTCCAAATAAAAATATTGTAATTTAAAGCATTTATTTGCAAAAAACAAGAAATGGCTGAATCAACAGATAAGAGCGTTCAGACCTCAATTAATGCAAAGAAAACATTTTAATGCATCTTAGCATGTTCTCCTCCACCAGTCTTACACACTGCTTTTGAATAACTGTCACTCCTGGTGCAAAAAGTCAAGCAGTTCAGCTTGGTTTAATGGCGTGTGATCATTCATCTTGATTGTATTCCAGAGGTTTTCAATTAGGTAAAATCAAAGAAACTTATCATTGTTAAGTGGCCCTTTATTTTTTTCCAGAGCTTTATTTCTGTTAAGTGTAAAGTTCCAGTATTGTAGTTGTAGTTTTACGGCTTTCTTTTGTTTTAACACATAATCTTTGGCATTTCATTTGTTTGGCTTTCCCACCATTTTTAAGGCCCTATTTTCCACTGGTTTAAATCCCATCTGGGGCAGCACGAGCACTCCTTTACCATTAATAAGTAATAAATAAGTAACTGTATCTTTCTACTTGAACAATAGAAACAGACCTGAATATGACATAAAACCTGTGATCGCCTGAGCAGTTAGTAAACAGGGGGTAGATAGCCCTCTACACATGAATAATTAAGTGCAGGTTGCCATTAAGACACCTCAGCAGCACAAATAATGAATGAAGTGCAGAGTGAGGTCAGTGTAGATGTTTAATTAGGTTTGTCTTCAACTTTGAAAAATGGAAGGCACATTTACATAAAGCCATTGCATTAAAGAAATTGGACAGTTCTAGCCAGATAATGCTCTATAGTGCACTATAATCCAACCACAATCAGATTCACTCCATCCGGATGGAGAGATTGATATGGTTTTTATGGATTTTTGATAAAAAATCACAATGAAAACAGGCTGAAGTGAAATAGGAGTAGCAAGGCTATTTTTAAAATGTAAGGAGTAGAAGTTAAAGTCCACTAAGGTATTATTAATAATCTAGTAATTACTCTAATAAAGTTTAGATAACCAATATTTCTACTTAAGTAAGGAAACCAAAGCTTTATTACTTGACACCTCTGCAGAGGTAACATGATCAATTTATATACTGCTGTTCTATGACTTTTGGATAGTCAGTGTGTTTTAAAGTCATTATGTTTAGAAGATCTAAAAATTACATTGAACATTGAATATCACATCAAATCATTTATTTCTTTATTATCAGATCAGTGAGTAATGAACACAAATCTACATGATGCAAAACAAAACATTGTTGCAAAAAACAAACATATATATGGGTAATCACAACATAAAAGCACTACTGTTTTTAGTAATTAGCTCAAATTTATCTTTAAAAAATTACATTCAGTATCAGAAGTCGTCAGTGACTCAGACTTTCTTTTGTGAGTGTTTCGCTGATGCTGAGGGATCACATGCAGAAGAAGCCTTGGTCTGGTTGTCTGGGGGGAGGGGTTTGCCGAGGTGCTGCCCGGTGGTGAGGCCGTATGATTTAGAACGATACTCTTCCTTCACCTCAGGCCTCAGTTTAAACCCTGCTTGGAGGCTCAGGTCAAACAGCTTACCAGAAGCAAAGGCCACTTTCTTTTCCTCCAGCAGACCCTTCAGCCTCGCCTGCCAGGACTCCAGCATGGCTGCTCTGTCAGAGGGGGAGGCACGAGCAGGACCCCAGAAGATCTGAGGAGCCAGAACCTGAAACCCACAAAAGTGCAGAACTCCATTCTGCAAGATATGATTGTATTATTATTAAAATAATAGAAGAAAGAGAAATAAATAATATATCTTACATTTAAATTGACTCTTATTTGATTGGAACCAAATTGAAAACTTCTGGAAAATAATCAAGAGGAAGATGGATGATCACAAGACATAAAACCAAGCTGAACTGCTTGAATTTTTGCACCAGGAGTGAGCAGCATAAAGTTATCCAAAAGCATAAAGTGTGTAAGACTGGTGGAGGAGAACATGCCAAGATGCATGAAAACTATGATTAAAAACCAGGGTTATTCCACCAAATATTAATTTCTGAAATTTCTGTTTTGTATGGTCAACATTTTAGTAAATAATATACATCCATCCCTTAATTTCAGGTCTTCAATACATCTAGGACAAAAGTCAGGACCAAGCAATTAAGGACTATAACAATGTAAAATAACTAAATAATGAGGTAATATCAACATTTGTCTGAAATCATGATTTAGTATAAAAGCAGTATCCATGGGGCGCCGAGTGGTCCTGTAGTCTAAAGCACTGCCACTATGATCAGGAGATTACTGGTCCGAATCCCGGTCATGCAGCTTGCCATCAGCTGCAAGAGCCCTGAAAGAGCACAACTGGCCTTGCTCTCTCTGAGTGGCTATGAGTTTATACAGAGAATTTTAAAACAAAGAATACAGCAACTGTTAGCCACCTTAAGAATGTCATCTGAACCATTTTATTGCTTAGTAACCTCAGTGCCAAAAGTGTTGTGAGAAGGGATGGCAACATTACAAAGTTATAAATGTTTTACCAGCCCAATGTTTTTTTGGAATGTTTTGCAGGCCTGAAATGCAGGAATGGATGTCTATTAACAAGCAAAATTAAGTTAAGCAGACAAAACATGACATTTCTTGGTTTATAATGTCTGCAATGAACGCATTTTCCTTTTTGAGCCAACATTTTCTGTACATTTCTGTTGTTCTGTACTTATACAGTATAGGTTCTCACCTGTAAGGGCCATAGCATCACATTGACGTCTCCATTGATACCATCAGGTTCGTACTTGCATTCCGGTGCTCCAGTTGTGAATGAAAGCAAGGCTTTTTTATCCTACAGTGTGAATTAAGCAAAGTCTGGTTTTAACCAAATTTTTGTACAGTTTTACAATCTGACTTCATGATTATTTTGAAGCTTAATCGTTCTAAAAGGTCACCAACACTGATTCTGGAGCTTTGCCTTAATGCATATATCCATAATAGTATTTACTGCCTTCAGATGTATTCGATTAACTGAATTATTGTTTTATTTGTGCTGCAAGATAACAGATCTCCAGGCCCGAGAACAGGAGAGCACTGCTCTACAGTAGACAAATAATGATTGGCTGAGAAATGGAACAGCACGTACCTTACACAAGCCATTATCATACGTGTTCTGCAGAGTGTAGGCGAAGCCCCGGGTTAGCACTCGCTCTATCCAGCCTTTCATTATAGCAGGAAATGAGTACCAGTACAGAGGGAACTGCATAAGATATAAAAAAAATATATACATATATGTTTGAGAAAACACATCCGTTATCTTATGCCAGAATGAAAGACTAAACATACATTACAGATATTTTGTCTCTGGGTTTCATGTTGGGCCAGTATATGGATGGCAGTAATGGGCCCCAATAGGATTAGTGAATTTACCAGTAAGTAATATGGGTTCAGACATAGCTTTCTGTCTGTACTTTACTTTCATTTTGTTTGTATCTTTAAACAGTCTCTGTAAGTTCCATGACTTTTGGATTGTTAGGGTGTTTTTAATTTATTACGCTTAGTAGATCTAAACATTTTACATTGAGTATTACATCAAAAACATATTTCTTTATTCTTAGATTAGTGAACAATGAAAAAACAAACAAATATATCAGGTATCATAATGTAAAAACACATTATTGTTTTCAGTAATTAGCTCAAGTTTATATTCAGTAAGAATCAGAATCAGTCGTCAGTGGCTCAGACTTTCTTTCTTTTTTGATCTGTGAACAAAAAACATAGTTAAACTGCCCTCCGCTGGACGTACTGCTTAACATTAATGCCAAGTGAATGTGGCACAGCAGTATTTATTAAGAGCATGCTTTACACATGCATTTCTGGACAAGCTGAGCGATATAGAACTATCACTGAAAGTGAAATAAACATGTTATATGAGTAACAGCATAAGCCTTTACACAAATATGATGTCACATATAGTTATCACGAGTGTTTTCTTGACCGATTCACTAATGTTACACGATGCTTAAGTTGACGTGCCAGGTTGCTACTCTCTATTTTATATCAGAGTAGCATCTCAATGCTTATGAAGCTGCTCTGTTAAACTAAAAATGCTAGGAGAAGAAACAGTTAGAGAGATATGAATAGAAGATTAAGGCGAGAAGCGAACCTGAAAAATGATAAGATCAGCCTGCGCCACTTTGCGGTGTTCTGCTTTGATATCATCACTCAGTCTGTCCTCCTTCCAGCCGATGTAGGCCTCCTCAGCGTAGAGGAAGTGTTCTGGGTTCTTCAGGTTACCTGGACAGGTATAATAAAAGTGAGTGATAGGAAGTGATAGGAAAAGAATAGGAAAATGTGCTAAAAACTTCATTTACATTACCAGGCAGTTTTTTTTTGTCTTAATATGATTAAAATCTTTTGAAAAAAAAAAATGTGATTAAAACTGCAGTGTGAGTGTGGTCAGTTTTTTTATCAAGCTAAAGAGAGCCAGGTGAGGAGGAGGTCATAACTGGGTGCTACCAGACCATGCCAAGTGTAAACAGAGAAGACCCAGCAAAGACGGCAGCAGTATCTAACAGTATCTAACATCATGTCTGTGTTACAGTGGTATATTGGCTATGCTAAGCTATGCTACATGGCTCCTGTGAGCCTCTATATTGCTGTAAAGCAGCCAATCAAAGCAGAGCACACCTTTTTCCCCCCACAAGCCAACATCAATAGAAAAAACATGACAATAGGGTTGTAAATCAGTATTTACAAAAGTTATTTTTATTGCCCATAAAACCTTCATACAGACCTTTGATGTCCGCCGGTGAGACTGTTGGATGGAAGTTCATGGCGTAGAGATCAGACACAATGACTTTATAGCCCTGTGCAGTGAGCGTCTGCACAGCCACATCCTTCGCAGCCGCGTTAAACGATTTCGGGCTGTGATGGGCATAGATGATCAATACAGTCTTTTGTGCTGAAATGAATAAGAAACAAATAAAACAGTGAAGAGGGTAATGGGAAGAGTAATGTTTATTAACGGTTATATTATGCTTAAAAAATTAAATTATGAATTCACCAAAATTTGATTTTTTGGCCGAAAGTGAAACCAAACAAAATTTGAGAAACATTGCCACGTTTTCAACATTACATACAATAAAGAACCTAAACGTGCCTTTGTGTTAGTTGTTTAGTATAAGTTATTCAGTCTTTTTTCTCGTTTTTAGCTGCAATGTTGCTGAATATTTGGTGCATCCCTCATATTAATTATAAAATTGTGAGTAAACTCCAAATATATGATATTATCTGACTATTCAACACATCATATATTTTAAAATATAGTGCATTTTAATATTGACAAGACAAGTCAACATTGTGGCACTGGTGTGGGCATCAAAACAATTGGTTGTCACATTCATGCCACAGCATTGTCACAATGCAACCTAATTTGCTGAACTGGTCATATCAGGAGCACTAAAATCTAGGCTTACGATTGGCTGCTTTCTATCCTGCTGATGGTTCAGTAGGCTCACCTCCCTGCACACACAGGGGCGGCACGGTGGCGCAGTGGGTAGCACTTCCGCCTCACAGCAAGACGGCCTGGGTTCGATTCCCGGCTGGGGCGACCCGGGTCTTTCTGTGCGGAGTTTGCACGTCCTCCCCGTGTCTGCGTGGGTTTCTTCCGGGTTCTCCAGTTTCCCCCTTCCAAAGACGGCACTTTCAGGCTAATTGGAACTTGGTTGAAATTGCCCCTTAGGTGTGAGTGTGTGAGTGACTGTGTCTGTACTGTTACCGACCTACGAGTCCTCTTCTGAGGACGAGATCATAGAACCTTGTGAATAAACATTACCTATCCTGCCACGAAATAGCTGACGAGCTGATGTGGCGTTAAACTCGACTAACCTGACCTGACCTGACCCCTGCACACACCTGCTGTTAACCCCCCTAACATGCACATTTCAAATGTGCTGAGAGGGTGGAGCCCTGTAGATAAGGAGAGCGAATAAGTAGCTTTTTGGGGGGAAATTAAGTACATTTTAGAACAAGAAAAGAAAGCATTTCTTACCAAATGACTCTGATTTACTTGGATTATTTTCTAAGCATTAGTTATCATTAACTATCAGGACAGTTTTAAATGTTGGAGTTCCTCTTTAAGGTCAGAAATATGACAATACAATTGGTGCATATTGAAATGGTTAAAATATCACACACCAGCCTGTCTGGTGGTGTAGTTGAACTCATAAAAGTGCTATGAATTAGAATCCCGATTCTGATTGGTCTATTCAAAATGAAACAAAAATAACAGACGTCAAAGTTTCAAATGTTATGCAGGAAATCTTACCCATTTCCAAGTGTTCCAGAGGTCCAAGAGCTCTCCACTCTTCTAAATCACTCTTTTCAGGCTGAAGAACTGCAGTAAAATGCTCTTAGAACAGCTTCCTTCCTTGCTGTTTGTAAAAAGCACTGGTTGATTGTACCTGTAATGATGCTGTAATGAATCTGAGGCTACTGAATGGCTGGCTGTTACAGTTTCTCACATTTTTCCTCTCACACTAACAGCACACATCTGGTTATCTGGTTTCCACCTGAGAGTAAATAAAAAGACAACGTGCTGCTGCCTCACGTGTGCACTTAACAGCGGTGCTCAACATCCTGACAAATCTTGGACATGGTCCATCCAACAGAAGCACATGCTCAGGAGCTGGAGCTGGACTTTGTCCTGTTTCAGTTAACCTTCTATCATAATCCAGTTATAGTGAAGCTTCTTCAATTTGTATACTGAGGTTAACATAAAAGCTTGGGTTAAATGATTAAACTGAGGTAAATTCTGAAAATAATCATGCTGTGGTTTATTACAACCTTCCATTCCCATTAAAAATACTGATATAGCATTGATCTCTTGGATTATCAAGGTAGAGACAAAAAATGCATTGATTTAAAGTATGTAACTTTATTTAAAAAAACAGGTTTGTAGGTAAAATAAAAAAAGAGTCTTACCCCAGATTGCTGCAAAGAGGGAAAAGACTCTCAGGGTCTACATTTTAGTAGTGTACCTCTTGGTTAGAGCTCCTTGACTGCTAGACATTTCCCTACAGTGCACTCAATGATATTTTACCCAATTGAGAGACTCACTGGGTTCATCCATCTGCCAACCATTGTTGACCTAATTTGCAGTGATGTTATGAATCAGAAACCTGGACTGCCAAGGCCAAAAACGGCAATGTCTTCAGCAACCACTTCAGGTTCTGACAATGGTTGGGTTCCAGCATGGAGGCAACATACTTTCTCAACTGATGGTGTGATGATCCAGGGAGCCATTGCATGTGTCAGTCGGTCACTTCTAGCAATGTTAAGAGGGGCATTTTTCAGCAGGATAATGCTTTCTCACACAAGGCATGGGTTTCTCAGCAATGTTTGCCTGGTCACCAGATTTATTGCCAGGACCAGCTGGGACGCCAGGATCTACAGGCCCAGCAGCAACATCCATATGGAACCTGAATGCCTCTATGCTCAACCGTATCTCATCTTGTATTTATCTTGAATATTGCTCTCTAATATATAATCATTCCATTTCAACCATTTCTTCTTGGTGCATTATTTGTCAATGGGTGTTGAAGAAAACCACAAATAGACCATAAACCATTGACTGCGCTTGCAGTGTTTCGCAAAACTGTCAACAATGATAAAATAATACATCTTTTACAACTTTTAAATGTCAAAAACAGATTCAAGTTGTTATTTACTGCAGAAATATTAAGCAAGTGACATTGGATCAAACCATTTCTAATGTATAACCTTGTTATTTTGCCTCAGGGCTTGCTTGCAAGCTCTGCTTTTACTGGCTTGTTTACAAGAGACACAGAGACGGCAGTTACAGTAGCTGAGTTACAGTATCCAGCTTAGCCTAACCTAACATACTGTGGCGTCTGTGTTTGTGTGTGTGTGTGCCAGCTTTTAGTGTGCCTGTGGGGGCGGGTCATGGTAATCCGGGTTCAGCGGGGCATTATGGGGGTATGTTTTGGGTGGGTTTAAGGGGACCTACCATCTCTGTGCTGGATAGCTGGGTTGGTGGCCTCAGGGCTGTTTGTACTGTGTTAGCAGTTGGGTTTCGCTCTCCTAGCCTTGTTAAAGGCTATAAGTGAGTGGCAAGCCTGTTAATAAAGAGCTGTTGAGTACTTGCAATGAGTCTCACGAGTCCTCCTTCCTCTTCCACGCCACAATACCTTAGAGCACAATAATAAGAAACCAGCTTGTCCAGCTCAAGCTGATCAAGCTTGTCAAGATGGTTGACCAACTTGACCAACATGAAATGAGCTTGATGATCTTTGGTGGTTTTATTATGAATTGGTACCAGTGCAAACCTCAGAGCCTTAGAGCAACTGGTATTAGGGTCCTGATGGTCCAAACAGTCCAATTTATTATAATATAATATAAGATAATCACTGAAAAGAAAAGCACTTTATGTGTAGACAAGCCTACCAGGCACTGACAGGAACTAGATATTATGGTTAAAAGATTGAGGATAGACCTTTGAACAAAACAAAAGTCAATCATCATCATGATTCAGCTACAAATGTTCATATCTTCAGAAATGATTGGGTTGCCAGGTTTTCTTTTGTGTATCTGGCTCGGATGCAGACTGGTCACATGGTCCAGCCCTGGGCTGTTAAGTGGAGGGAGTGGACTGTAAAGGTTGAGAGGCACACACCTTTTCCACACATTGTTTGAGTTGGAAGAAAAAAAGTCACACCCGTTTGCCCCTGAATTAACTTTATGAATGTAAATGGCAGATTGTGTTGTCGATAATGGTGCACGAGAAAGCACTTTTCTGCATTGTCTAAAAGAGAGACAATGCATCACTTTGAAGCAGTGAATGTAAAAATGTAGATAAGAAAAAGAGCCCACAGCTTGGGTTGGTATATTGTACATGGAGATTTGGAGATTGCAATGAACTACACTGCCAGAAAATAAATTGTATTATTTTTATACATTTGTGTAGCTCTTTATAACTGTACTGTTTTTAAATAGAATAATATAAAAGGCTCCACGTGGTCCAACAGATTTGAGGCAATGGTAGTATAATCCAAGGATCACTGGGATGCAGACATCATGGGCTAAAATCACTATTACCAACTTTTAACTTTTACCACACATGGATATACTTTAGAGTAGTCTGATTCGAAATTAGTTTTAATGGAAGCCATGATGCTCCTTCTCTTACTGAACGCATCCCGTACAGGAGAGAAAAAACACTGCCCACCCAAACTAAAAATTGATTGGCTGACTCACTGACTATTTGCAGAGAAAAGGCCAATCAGAACCCTCTCTGTTTTGCATGCACTTCATGAATATGCACAGGAGGGGAGCGTTTTTTGGGGGATTTATCCCAGATCATGCTGATTCTCCATTAGCAGCTTCCACTACCAACTACATTTAAGTGTACATGTACTCTAATTAGCTATTTTTATAATTAAATATTAATTAGTATAATCGTTAAAGGGAAATTGATACAAGAAAGGTTTATGATGGAGGGAGAAGTCATACCATCTATATTGGAAAAGTCAGTTAAGAGTTTAGGTAGGTGGTATACTGCAGCACTGAATGATAAAGAGCAGGTGGAAGGGTTGAGGACAGAAATGGTGGAGGCCATTAATAGAATTGATTAGTCTTTTCTGCCAGGTAAATTAAAATTGTGGTGTCTGCAGTTTGGTTTGTTGCCTCGTCTAAGGTGGCCACTTACAGTTTATGATATTCCGATTTCTGAGGTTGAGAGGTTAGAAAGGGTTATGAGCAAGGCTATAAGGACATGGTTGGGAGTGCCGCGTTGCCTTAGTAGTGTGGCGTGGTGTGGGAGAGGGATGCTGGAACTGCCGTTGACGAGCTTGGTTGAGGAGTTCAAATGTGCTAAGGTAGGACGTGAAATGCAGTTGTTAGGGTCAAAAGACGGGCTGGTTAAAGCAACAGCACCAGTGACTAGGTCTGGGAGAAAGTGGAATGCTCGAGAAGCTACTCAAGCCGCAAGGAGGGCACTGGAGCACAGGGATGTTGTGGGGCAGGTGCAAAATGGGAGGGCAGGATTAGGTTTAGGTGATTCTTGGAAAGCATTCGGCAAGGCCACATCACCTGAGAAAAGGCGTATGGTTACAGGGTTTATTCGTGAGCAGGAGGAGGAAGCAAGGAGGGCAAAAGCAGCAGGGCAGAGAAAACAGGGGCAGTGGATGAGATGGGAAAGTGTAGAGAAGCGGAGAATCACCTGGCGAGAGTTATGGGGATTGGATACAGGCCGTATAAAGTTTCTTTTGGGAGCTACATATGATGTTCTGCCAACGCCACAAAACCTTGCTCAGTGGGTGGGTGAGGATCCAAGTTGTAAGCTATGTGCAGGAAGTGGCACGCTGAAGCACATTTTGTCGGCATGTAAGGTGAGTCTATCCCAGGGGCGCTACACATGGAGGCATAATCAGGTACTTAGATCTCTTGCAGGTGCACTTGATAAGAAACGGTTAGAAGTTAATAACATGCCCGTGGTAGGTTGCAGTAGGGTAATCACGTTTGTGCGTGAGGGGCAGCATAGTGGAGAAACAGCACAGTGCTTGAAAACTGCTGGTAAGTGGGCCAATGCACGAGATTGGAAGTTATTAGTGGATGTAGGTAGTAAACTGCAGATCCCAGAGTGCATTCTGGTTACAACCTTGAGGCCGGATGTAGTGTTGTACTCTGAAAGTAAGCGGATAGTGTATTTTATAGAGCTGACTGTTCCGTTTGAAGACGAGGTAGATGGAGCTTATGAAAGGAAAAGGCTGAAGTATACAGACTTGGTGGCTGAGGTGAGAGAGCGTGGGTGGCAAGCGTATATTAGACCGGTAGAGGTAGGTACTAGAGGCTTTGTTGCGAAGTCTGCCACAAGACTGCTGTCTGAATTCGGAATTAGAGGTCGTGTGCTAAGGACTGTAGTGAAGGAGTTGTCAGATGTAGCTGAAAGATCTAGTCAGTGGTTGTGGTTCAGAAGGGCTGAGGCTGTGTGGGGAAGGGAGTGAGTTTGTGCTTCTACAGCAAGCTTGGAGGGGGGTGGGTCTGGGACGCCAGACTTCACTGTTGAGCCTTCTGGAGGTGTCGTGGGCCTAATTCAGCGAAACACTGACGAAGGAAGGTGTATATTACTTACTAGTACTTCTTTTATTACTTTATCTGCTAACTGGCCTCCCGGCCTCTGTAGTAAAACCACTCCAAATGATCCAGAATGCAGCAGCACATCTGGTCTTCAACCAACCAGAACGGGCACATGTCACCCCGCAGCTCATTGAGCTCTATTGGCTACCAGTTGATGCTTGCATCAAATTCAAAGCTCTTACAATCGCCTACAAGGTGATGACAGAACAGCTCCTTCCTACCTGCACTCGCTCCTGAAGGCTTACGCTACCTCCCGGCCGCTGCGCTCCTCCAATGAACGTCGCCTCGCTTTACCAAACATTCACACAAAGCAATCCAGACTGTTCTCATACAGAGTTCCCCAATGGTGAAACAAACTACCTTCCACTACCAGATCAGGAGAATCTCTCACTATCTTTAAGAGACTCCTGAAGACAGAGCTCTTCAAAGAGCACTTACTCTCCTAACACCTCTAACTAACTACCTTCTACTACCAGATCAGGAGAATCTCTCACTATCTTTAAGAGACTCCTGAAGACAGAGCTCTTCAAAGAGCACTTACTCTCCTAAAGGCCCTGTCCCACTGCGATTGCGTCTAAATATCCACTAAAGTACGTCCAAATTTATCAGAAAACACTGCGTCCACTGAGTGAACGCGCTGCGTCCAAAATATAGACGCACTGCGTCCAAATGGACGCAGTGCGTCCAAATTACGTCCATATTCCGTCTAAATTGAAGTTGGACGTCGACTTCCACTCTTTGGACGTCGACTTCCACTTTTTGTTTTTTCTAGTGAATCATCATTTCTTCTTGAGCTACAAGAGAGAGCACATCTATTCTCTTCTACACAACCATGGACCACAGATTCCTTGCAGTGATGGTGCAGCAGCAGAACATACTCCTCCATGTGCTGGACCAGACCGGGAGGAGGAGGCGGCAGCAGGAGAGGACTGTATGGGTCAGGCCTTGGATTGTACGCCGGGTGGAGTTTGGACTGTATGACCGGCTGATGGTAAAGCGATGGACGCCAGAAAAATATTTTTATGGACGTCGATGTCCACCTGTACGTGCCGTCCAAATATCCACTAAAATACGTCCGTACTGCGTCTAAATATCCACTAAATTACGTCCATATTAGTTGCCGTCTATTCCGAAAATTTTGGGAGGTACCAAAACCACTTTTGCGTCTAAAGTGGACGGCAACGTCTAAACTACGTCCACTTGGACGGTGCCGTCCAAATATCCACTAAACTACGTCCAGATTGCGTCTAAATATCCACTAAATATCCACTAAACTGCGTCCACTGAAATTATCCCCTTTGACCTCCTCTAGGCCCTATAAAGATGTTTTTACCTACTTCTATTCTAAAAGTGCATTTTTAATTTATATACTTTATAAAAAAGCACAATTTAATGCTTTAATGTTGTGTTTAAATATAGCTTAATTACAACTGAAATATACTTAAGTTACCATAAGCTGTTTAACAATATTTCCTTTCATTATGTACTTTTTTGTTTAAAAAAAGTATGTACATGTTAGGCATGTATATACCGGTACTTAAATGGACTTAATACACTTTACTTTTACAAGAGTGTTGCTCACTGGGGGGATATACTGTAAATTGTATGTTTAGTTTGATTCTCTGTCCTGCTATCACATTTAATAAAAAAATGATACAAATACATTTTATTTCATGAAAATTGTTGTCTAGAGTTCGTACAATAGACAAAAGATTCTGCAAAATCTTTCTACTGCTTTTTAAAGTAAATCCTATCAACTGTTAAGCTTGGTGGAGGTAGTGTAATGACTTGGGAATACTTTACTGCTTTAAGACCTTTATGACCTAATGCTGTCAGTAAGGAATAACATCGATAAACCAATGCAATGTATAAAATGTTTGTCAAAATATTGTGGTTTTAGTTCTGTCAGATTGCCTTTTATGTGTTTAAAGGTTTGTGTTTGTTTATGATGTGATTCAATAATTCAGACATGAGGCAAACACTGTTTTTCAAAGCACAAAGTGTGAATAATAAAATCATGTTAGAATTTTGTTGCATATTCTTTAATCAGAGTTCTGTAAGCAGTGCATTAGAGTGTATTGGTTTGATGTTTTTACATTACTCTAAATAGAAATTAAATTTACAATTATTACAGAATGAATATATTAGATATTAGAAGTTATGGAAAATGTACAGTACTCCGACAATCACCTACACCCTGGTATTGGGTACAGTTTTTAAAATTATTATTCTTTATAGAAAATGAGATTTCACATCTGTACCAAAACAACTGCCGACCAGTTTTTCTACAGGTCAATTCATCAGCTAGGCTTTCTAATGAACTTCAGTCTCAGCTGCTGCTCAGTCCCGAGGTGCTGGCTTGGTCTGGTTGTCAGGAGGGAGCCGTTTCCCGAGATGGTGCCCTGGGGTGAGGCCGTAGGGCTGAACAGCACGTGCCTCTTTCACCTCGGGCCGCAGTCTGAACCCTCCCTGGAAGGTGAGGTCGAAAAGCTCCGTGGGAGCAAAGCTCAGAGGCTGCTCCTCCATTATACCCTTCAGTCTGGTCTGCCAGGCCTGTAACAGGGCTTTCCTGGCATCTGGAGGGGTGTGTGCCACACTCCAGAAGATCTGAGGAGCCAGAACCTGAAACCCACAGAAGTGCAGAACTCCACTCTGCACCAAGACACAGTTTATTAATATTCATTTCAAGTGATTATTTTATAATAAATAGGGAATTTCACAAATGCAAAACTGCTCATTTCACCTGTAAGGGATACAGCATAATATTGATGTCTCCATTAATGCCGTCAGGAAGGTACATAGACTCTGGGCCTCCAGTAGTGAATGATAGAAGAGCCTTTTTATCCTGTAAAGGACATTAAACAGAAAATTGATCAAACTACTGGTATTACAAATTAATTTCATGATTATTAATTTTAGATTTATCTCTATAGATCATTATCAGAATAATGCGCTTTTTGGACCTCAAAACAAATCAAAACCATGATTATTTATATAATTTTGAAATGTAATTTACTTCAGACTTTACTGCAGAAATTCTATTTTTCCAGCTGAATCACTTTTTTTTACTTTTTATTTCCTTTTTCATTGTCATGCATACGTCAAATTTGATTTTCTTTAATTATTTTAATTACCTTTATATTTCACCATGACATTGTGGAAGCTTAAGCTTTAGCTCAGCTAAATATGGAGACACTATGAGAAATATAAGGTGAAATTAATATTATTAATTGCTGAGCATGCAGCAAGGAACCTCTTCTAACCACCTCCAGCGTCCCAATAATTCCAACAGTTTGCAGTATGCATTTGTGTAGTTATTGATTTAAGTCATTGATTTTGACTTTCCTTTGTATGTAAGATACCTGGCATTCCCAGTTTGCTAGGTACCTTTAATTGTGTTATTAAGGTAAACATACATTTTAATGGCAACCCAGCAGACAAATGGCACATTCACTGATGAAATGTGTTAGAAATAATGTCATATGTAGCTTCAACGTTAAAAAATGTTAAAACAACGTTTGAAGTTTAATCTAATAAAATATTGTTTGATTATATATTAATTATATATATATATTTTAAGTGCTTAGGGTTCTATATAAAACCACTGTCTTTACAAAACTTAAAAGGAAACAGTATCTATATTATCTATAGTTTATTAAATGTTAAGTAAGGAAGAAAGGCTTTAAAATCAATGCCAGAAAATCAATCTTTAAAAAAAACGGAACATGATTTAACCTTAATTCAATTGTGATCTGTGACACTGATTCAAGCACAAATGTTATGTCATGTGATTGCATTGTATCATATAAATCAAGAACATAAGTATTTTTAGCAATAGTTAGGGTTCACTGCAGTGTTGGAATAGGCAGAGCATGCTCATTTCTTGTGAGCACCACATGTCAGACTACAAGATTACAAAAGCCAGTTTGAAACAGCATTCCTCAATAACGCATAAATCGTGCTGTAGAACTGTCAAGTCATCTTTAATTCTGTACAGTAAAAGGGACTGACCCATTTACACAGAGTATCCACTGGAATTCACTCAATGACCAAGCAAATTTTTTTTTGTTTTCCTTTTTTTTCTAATTAAAACGTTCAATTCAGTTCTCTTTGTGTTATGATTGATTGACTGAGTAGGTTTTTAACGCTGTGCGTTATGACTAGGGTCATTTTTACCGCAGTACTTAAGTCAGTCCTTCAAACTTGCCTCATTAAAAAAAAATATATACAAAAACAATTATAAAAGATGTTTTATATTTAAAAAAGTTAAAAATGTATAATTTTTCCAGGTGCTGCAGTTTTAAGCACATTTGGCATCTCACTTTCATTAAAAACCCCAGTCTTTGTGCAGTGCAGTGGTTTGCAGTCCATTAAAATGTGTTTTATAGTAAGTCTGTCTTTACAAAGATGACAGGTTGAAGCATCTTCTCTAGTTAGTAGATGTTGGTGCGTCAACCTGGAGTGTCCGATTCTACATTTTGTAAGGATGGTTTGGTGTATACGACTGTCCATTCTAGTGTAGGTTCGTCCAACTTTTTCCTCTATGTCATACAGTTTATCTTTGTGTTAAATTAGCAGATTACCTGGTTTCAGTTGGGTTGTATTTCAGTTCCAGATATATTTTTTTAGCTATATCAGCTGATTTGCATATCAGTATATCAGTTATTTTTCGAGTTTATTCACGTTTACCCACTCAATGATTTGGATGGGTTAGCAAATACTTTTGTCCTAATATTGTACCTTTATCTGAGTTTGTGTGTGCATGTGTTTATTGTTTCTGACCTTAAATATGCCATTGTCATACATGTTCTGCAGACTGAAGGCAAATCCTTGAGTTAGAACTCGGTCAATCCAGCCTTTCATTATACCTGGCACACTGAACCAGTACATCGGGAACTGCAGGAAACATAAAAACAGTAGTCAGTCATTTTAAGGTCAAAATACACTTGCAAGATATATATATATATATACTTTATTTCTTATTCTTTTTCTTCTTTTTATATTTTTCTTCTCAATTTAGCTGAGACAATTAACCCACCCACACACTCCACAACTCCAACTTTCGTCATTAGTATAAAAATATACATCTTGCAATAACGAAAAATGCCACAAAACTGACATATTAAGCTACGTAATAAAATAAGTACATACAGCATCTCTTATGATGAAATAAATATCTTATTTTTATAAGATATTATGTCATAAAAACCATGCGTTGTAATGATAAAATAAACATATCTTAATTATATGGTTCTCATAATAATAGGATTCTGTAATTATGTCACACAATTTCATAATAACAACAGACTTTATTATCATTTTTCTATAAATATTACTACATAAAGTGTAATTCTTACAACATAATGTCATTATTACAGTAATATTATTAAAATGGGGGTTCCAGGTGATCTAGTTGACTACGGCACTGCCTCTATGTTCAGGAGATTGCTGGTTCGAATCCTGGTCATGCAGCTTGCACAATTGGTTTGCTATCTCTCTCTCTATCCTCATCACTCCTAGGGTAGTGTAGATCAGCACAAGGCGTCTGTGAGCTGATGTATCAGAACCGAGTCGCTGCGCTTTCCTCTGAGTGCGCTGTGAGGCTACTCGGCAATGCTGCATCATTAGCAGTTAGAAAAGAGGCGGGTGCTGACTTCTTATTTGTCGGAAGAGGCATGTGCTAGTCTTCACCCTCCTGGTTGTGGCATCGCTAGTGATGAAGGAGTACAGCTGAGTGGGTGGGATAATCATATAAAATAATAAAATAATATATTTATTATTAAAATATGAAACCTGAAAGATGACAAGATCAGCCTCCAGCAGCTTGTTGTGTTCTTCTTTGATGTCATCACTCAGTCTCCCCTCCTTCCAGGCAGCACAGGCCTCGTCATTATAGACGAAGTGTTCAGGGTCCTTCAGATCACCTGGTCAGACATAACATAGAGGGCATAAAGGCTTAAAAAGTGCTTGAGTTATGCTGTAAAAAAGAAAAATAAAGGCAACAATAATAAAAATTGTTAGAGCCTGCTAGAGCACTGTGCTCTCATCCTTCACTAACTGCTTTATGTTGGCGGGCATGCAACTGACAATCCCAAAATAGTGCTGTACAGTCCTAACAGCATGTCATTTTCATTTAATGGTTTTAATTACATCACTGAGGATAGGACATTAACTCCTACGTTTTTCCTGGTGGTGAAGGGCTGAGGGCTGGTGATGGTAGTGGTGTAAACTAGTGTCATTATGACAGTATTATGACAGTAGTATCCTTATTTTCTTGTCTAATTTATTTGATTTTGTCTCTTGTATTCATGTTGATACAGGTCTACACACAGCCAGGCATGTAAACGCCTCAAAAACAATGTAAAATCAACTCCTATTATTTAGTTAAAGTATGTTAGAATTCTGTAGCACAACTGATTTATCTTTAGAACTGTCTGTGGCTTTTGTATGACCAATGTTTACTGTGTATAATAATGGCTTATCATCCTAATTTGATTGGCTAAACTGATAATTAATAGGTCAGAGGTTTCAAGTGAGAAATTCCAACTGAATTTCTACCAACAGACCTAATTCAGCACAATTTAAGTATATATATATTTTTTACAAGGGGTGTGATGAAATTTCCAGCACCAACATGGAACATATCATAAATAAGGGTTTTGGCTAAATATCCGACATAATCAAGGTAAAAAAGCATATAATGTATCAGCTTTATCTGCACTAATTAGGGTTATTGTAATATTTTATTTGGTTTAGAATTATTATGGAGCCATAATCAGTGTCCTGATTGTGATTTTATTATCTTTGCTATAAACCACTGCTGCTCATTACAATACAGTAAAACACTGATACCTGATTTTATACACACAGAGCGGAACCACATTACAGACCTTTGATATCTGCTGCTGTTGCTGAGGGCTGGAACTTCATGGTGTAGAGATCAGACACGAGGACTTTATAGCCCTGTGCAGTCAGCGTCTGCACAGCTGCATCCTTCGCAGCTGCATTAAACGAACTCGGACTCTGATGGGCGTAGACGATCAGTGCTGTCTTTCCAGCTGAAACAATAACGAAAGAAAGAGAAATAATGTTTTAAAGTATATACTTGCTGACTGATATAGAAAAAAATATATATTATGTATTTTTCAAAACATATATGTGATCACAATGGAAGTGGCCAAAAGGCCAATTTTATTCTAAAAAGACTAAGAATAGGTATTCATGCACTTTTGCAATATATTTTTTTATATTAGGTTTTATATTGTGTTACTGTGTTTTAGTAAATGGAACAATATCATGGATGCTATTTTTAACAATTGCTTTATGATTTTAAAGATATTTTTTTTTTCAAAGGGACAATCTGTAGGAAGTGGATGGAACTCCCGCAAAAGAAAATATATCTATTTTTTGTGAGATATTATGTTATAAAATGTTTAAATTATATTGTAATTTTGACATATATATCTCTGTCAAGATAATTATGCAATTATGTAATTTTGAAATTATGCAATTAATTGTATAGCCCTTTATAGCCCTGTGCAGTGAGCATCTGCAAAAAATGAAATCTCAATATTTTAGAATATTACGACAACAGCAATAAGCTTTTATATTGAACAAGATGGAAAAAAAACTCCTTATAATTCAGTTAAGGAAAAGTGCAGAATATAAAAATCACTTTCATGCAGGTTTCTGAAAGAAACAAAACAGATTCCTTCTGGCAGGTTCTATATGTAAATATATACTCAATTATTATTATTATTATTTTTAATGCTGCATAAAAACAATGATTTGAATTATTTTGAACAGACTTAATTTGAATAAGATACCCAGCACTACATTGCCCCCAGTTCCAGACTAAGCACTCTCTCTCTCCTTTTAAAGATGTTTTTAATGTTAGGATGCTTTTGGGAAACTGGGCCCAGAGCCGTTAACTTTACAGTAAGTACAGTATTTAAAACAGATGTTTCTCTTTTTTCTGTTGCATTTTTTTGCACATTCACAGACATAAAAATGGCTTCAGGGGGTTAAATCCTCATCACATGTCCACATCATTCCTCTCACATGAAACAGAGCATGAGCAGTCCCATGCTCCCCACACACCGGCTCTCTTTCCGTTCCCGAGCTCCCAGAGGTGAGGCACATGTTGTGCAGAGAGGGAACACCCATCCCACACAAAACAATAAGCAGCAGCAGCAGAAAAACTCAGCCTCCTTTCCACTCAGCTCAGTCTACAGCTACTCTGCACTTCACTGTTCTATCATTAGATCATTAACTCTATACTGACTGACAAAGACACGCAACAGTGTGAAATGAAACATGAAGATCTTATCTGTGAAATGTGAAGCATGTGGAACGGTAGGATAATCAGGTTGATCATCAGAAAATCTTTAATCAACCCTTTTAGGCACGCACACAATTTCTTATAAAATGTCAGATTTACTGATATGGACAGAACACAAAGCAGTAAACTAAATCAGATTTGGGTTGTAATGTTTAGAAAGGTCAAAAAAGTCAAAGGTCATTTCTGAAGTTGTTTTTCCAGAGAATCTCTAATGCCACATAAGGATACCCACTTAAGAATCTTCCCTCTTCTGGGTTTGTTAGAAGCCAGGTGCTCTTAAATAAGCCCAAAATAAATGTGTTCATATGAAGCAATTTGTAGTTTATATGTTTATAAATGTTTGATTATTTTAATACAGAAACATATTCTAACTGGAATACTAAAACACTTAAAATAAGCAAAATAAACCCACCACTGCTTTTAAACATGTCTCCACTAATTGAACATAATGTTGTGGGCAGGAACATTATTGAGTTTATGTCCAAATATTGCTTGATAGGCTGATAATGTAACAGGCTATAACTTTTGTGACAGCCCTGTGTTATGCAGCTAAACTTGTTCTATGGTTTGCTAGGTGGTTGCTATAGAGTAACTATGGTGGATGCCACTGCTTGCAAAGTGGTTTCTAGGTGATTATTATAATGGTCTATATGGTATGCCAGGTTAGTGTTGCTAAGTGTTTGCTATGGTATCCAAGGTGTTTTTAAGTGGTTGTTAGGGGGTAGCTAAAATAAGTAACTACAAATAATTACCAACTTAGAAAAAAATGATAAGCTGAAACTTCCATACCTACACAAAAGCCTGTTACACATTAGACTTCTGTAACTAGTAACGTTTGAGAAGTATGAGCAATGTGAAAAAAAACATTTATTTGACCTATTTCACATATTTTCTTTTCAAAACAACCAAAACCCTCATACAACAAAACTGGAAAAACTGGATCGGACTCAACCGGTTCTTAGACTGTGAGTTCTTAGAAAATTCATATATTATTCATTCTCCTTTATAATGAACGCACACTGTACATTCAGGGCAGAAGTTCATTTGTTGATGGGAGTTCAGTCATCTGAATTAAAATTCTCCTTTTTTTTAGTGTATAAGAGTTTAGAGTTTAATAAAAAACAACCAACGTCATATTGTTTTTAAATCAAGCCAATTAGCCATTGTTTTACAATATAGTCTAAAAAAAATGTCAACAAAACATAGATTTTAAACTTTTGTGCACAATGTGATCTCATTTGCATACTAATTCTGTAAATAATTACAATGATTTACATTTTAAGCCCCTGGTAACACATTTTGCTATATAGATTTTTTGTACAATACTAAATTGAGTGTAAAGTAAAGTATTTAGCAAACCTTAAATAAAACATAATTAAACACTAAGCATAAATAAGATTAGACACTCATAATAATCCACCAAAAAGAACTCTTAGAGAATGGAGTGGGCGTGATCCTAACACTTAACTGAATGTGCATGACTGACAGTGGTTGTGATTCACAGGTCTTTAGGGTTTAGTGAGGTTCTTTATGTGGCATATTCACACCTACTTTGTTTTAGTTTTGTCTAAACCAAACTAGCCATTGTGTTCAGACCAAAGGTGGTGGTCTCTGCATTGGTTAACTGAACCATAGCTCTGATCATTTGCAGCATGACTTGTGGATCAAGCACAGGAAATTGAGGCTATTATTACCCATTAAACAATAGAAGAAGAAAAAGAACTGGTGTTGTGCTGAAATTCGACTTCTGAAAAACGTATCCCAAAAGAGCATTTTACAGGAGAGAGAAAAAAACATTCTTAATTTTCAATGGAAGTCAATGTAAAAAGAGTTAATTTCAGGATATTTTAGAGAATTTCTATTGGCCCATTCATCAAGATAGTTGGACTGAGTGTAGGGGACAGTTTGTGTGTTTAAACTATGTAGTACACTAAAAATGAACAAAAAGACACTTGTTTTTCCGTGGACAGCAATGATATTTAGCCTGCAATATTACAATTGATAAAGCAATTATGTAAGAAAAAGTTCAATTATTAAATCTTAATTTAGCTGATATGTTTGAGCTTGCAGTTTATGTTAAAGCACTGCAAAACTACATAGCAATATAGCAAAAGAAGCTAAACTAGAGCAGTCCTAATAGGGCACCCAGAGTAACACAAACCCAAAGACTCAGCTTTAATAAATCTTTAAAGAAACACTCAGTAATAAAGGAGAGGGAGAGTGTGCAATGTCCAAAATGGCCATCTTGACTATGCAAAGTGGTAGCAAAGTGGTGATAAATTACCTAGCTTTGGTTAGCAAACATTTCTGAAGCTCAGTGATTACCTGTTCAGGAGAAAAATAGCCAGCCTGCCCATTTATTATGGTCTGCAGGACTTGTGTTTAATACCTGGCAACGGGACTAGGGGAATGGCAATGGGCAGTTTTGGAGACTTAAAGCACACAGATTACCATGACATACAAAACAGTTCAAATAAGAAAATACTGGCTCTGTAGCTCTGCTGTAAGAGCTTCCAGAGCTTGAGTGTTTTCTTAATATCTGATGATACATCCTGATCATGTTACAAGTTACTGCAAAAAAATATCATCCTTAAAAAATAATTATCAAAGTAGGTGGAAACAGATCACACAACTGTTAATACATCAATGTTCATACAACTTATTTAAATGCTATTAGTAATTAGTAAGTCAATGCTATTAGTAAGTCAATTGTGCTGTAAAATGCATTAAATGCTGTTATATTTATTTTAAAAAGTTCTAAAGTAAAGAGAATCTCACCCATGTCTCAGTGTATCAGTCTGGCCGGTCTCTGCACTGCTGAAACAGGATCTGCACACACAGAACAGCTCAGTGAACTTCCTGTATATCAGTACAGCTTCGTGACTGGGCTGAGAAACAGAGGTGCTGTTGCGTAACCGTCCAATCAGCAGCCGAGGATTCCGCGCTGCAGTGAACGCTGCACGGCCACGGGATTCCCACGCGATCAGTCTGAGATCAACACACACTACTTTCTAATCAACACGCGACACCTTTACTTACTGTTCATGTACGTATATAAACCTGTAACCCTGATTAATGCACGGAGATAAAGAAACAGATTAAAAATTACTAACTTATTAAACGCAGCAGCTCCTGGACACAACACCTGATCTCCCAGTCTGAGGGCGGAGCTGGCTCTTAGCCAACTCTTCCATACCGTGTTTTTATTGGTCGAGATGTCAGAGGGCGGAGCCAATTCCTTCCGGATCAATGACTGACTGTGGAATATATTATTTAATTTTCAGACAACACTAAAAATCTTATTTTCCTAGCTTAATCATGTTTTATTTTAACTTTCTATTATTTTTTTCAATATTTATTTATTTTATTCATCTGCACAACAGGGTGGAGAATTTTAACAAAATTAGAAATGTTATGAAAATTTGGCAAGCTTTTTCTGTTTCAAAGATACATTTTTTTGTAATTTGTTTATTGGGTATGTTAAAAATTATGCATTTTATTAATCAAAACAGTTTTCATTATTTTATTTTTAATGACAACAAGCAACTGGTTTAAAAGACTAAACAAATCCTGAATAATAATATTTTTCCATAAATAATTATTTATTTTTATTTTATTTATTACTTTTTATTTTTTAAGCTGCACAACTGGGTGGACAATTTTAGCAAAATTAGATTAAAATAATGATGAAAAATTGACCTAGAGTTCAGCGAATACTTTGAATTGTTCATGACAAGCTTGTTCTGTTTCGAAGATACATTTTATTTACTAAAAATATTTTAATTTTCTAAAAAATATATATTTATATTAAAATGACAACAAGCAACTAGTTTAATAAAATAAACAAATCCTGACTAATTTGTGCATAATCTTACAGTAATAAAACCATTTCAGCTGCTTTTAATCACATTAGTTTCTTCTGATACAATACAAAAAATATTTTCCCAGCCTAATCACTTTTTGGTTTTACTTTTTTAAATTTCCTGGTCTTGGTAAGCTGCTCAACAACACAGTGGTCAATTTTAGCAAAATTAGAGGTTTAATGAAAAATGTTTAAAAACACGGTTGACCTAGAGTTGTTCATAAGCTTGTTCTGTTTCAAAGATACATTATTATTTTCATAAATTATTTTAATTCTTTAAAAAATACTACTTTACCACGACAGTGTGGGTAGCTCATAAGCTTTACCTCGGCTCATCTTATGCAAAATATTAGATGATTTTTTTTTTTTAAGGAAATTAAATTTTATTATTATTTTTTGTTGAATATTCTTACATATTCTCACATTATCGTTAATAACATTATTGTAATTTTAGATCGGGTTTATTCTTTTAAAGTGGTTTATACATTATTCTATCTTTATTAATAAAGATAAATTAATTGAATATTTAAAAAAAATAAATGATAGTTATTAATAAATTATTAACTCGGGAGTGAGAGAAGAAGAGTGCGCGTGACAAATCCAGCATCCTGATTGGCCTTTCCTCATATTACACCAATAGGGCTTGTGTGTGGGTGGGACTTGCAGCGCGTGAGAGGGCGGGAAAGACACTGAAGCAGCAGTGCGTGTCCATTAAACACAGTCTAATATAAACACATTAAACAGCACACACTGCTCTACAGCCTGTTTCTGAATTAATGACAGTTTCGCCCGTTGCACAGTTTGAACACTAAAGTCTGTATTACCCGCAGCGGGTTAAATTACTGCAGAGAGCTGCTGAGGTGAGTTTAAACAGGGTTCACTCCTTCATTAACACTGATAATATTAGTATAACTAGCTGGATAAATACTTAGGTAGAAGTGTAGATACTAGGGTTTCAAATAATTCTGTAGTATCTGAAGTATCAACTCAAACTTACTACACAAGTAAAAGTGTAAAAGTACTGATTTCAAAACTATTTAAAGTCTAAAAGTAAAAGTAATGTAAAGTAAAAATAAAGCCGTTAAGGACAAAAGCTTAGGCCGAACCACAGAGTGCTATAGAACACTACCCACCCCCAAAACATTTTTCTAAAAGCCATAATGACTATAATACTATATTCAAATATTAATGTAGATAAATATGTGATGCACTAGGCTTGGTACACTACCCACACTGCCAAAAGTACCAATTGGTCTTATATGATATTCTAATTTTCAGAGATGTTATATTGTGTTATGTTGTCCTCCACAATCTTCTGACCTAAGCGAACAGCGTGAAGGAAAAGCAACAACTAGTGTTCAGCAGAGGAAAAATGGCAAACTCTACAGAAGCTGCTTTGCGTGTGTTGGTGTGAGGGAGAGAGGGAGAAATAAAGAAAAAGAGAGGGGAATGCAGAGAATATGCATAATCCATATTTTAATATAAATAAATAAATGTGTTTCTTACCATTAGTGACATCACTAAAACCTGCAAAGACAACTACTGTTCATTAACAATCCTTTTTGTGCTCTCTCTTTCAGCGGGAGTATGGTCCGGCCTATATTGGTGTCAGAAGTAAAATATGCCCCATAACCAATTAGGAGAGACCTTGCTAAAGAAGTAGAGGTCAAGGGTCCAGTGTTTCCTGTAAGGACTTTGATTTTACTCAAGGTTAGTTTGGCATTTCTAGCTAGTGCTGTAAATATTTATAAGAACTGGGATCCTCAACAACCTCTTCCACAGAATATATTGCAAAGGAATGCAATGTTTACTCAAGGAATCCTGGAAATATATTTGTTTTTTGAAATGGCAAAAAATAGCATTCCCTTGAAAACTTTAAAACAACCCGGAAATCCCAAATCACTATCAACACTAGGCAGACCTGGCCAAACTGGGCGCATGGCTAAATTAAATTAGCACCTAAAACGAATTAAATTGTTGTGTTGCAGTTCTAAACTATGTGAGACTAGGCTAGGCTTTTTTAATGCATTCTGTGGCACCTTTAAACAAAATTAAATCCCACATCAGGGTCAGGGATTGGACGAGGAGAGGTTAAACATGACCTGTGTCTGGGTTATACCCTGCATATGGGACCTGAATGGGACACAAATGATATTAAGGTGGGCTGTAACAGTGGAGCCCATTCAGGAAGCCCGACTGGGTCCTAGTAACAACATGTACAACCCCACTCAAATCCCATGCCCACCTGGAAATCAGTGCTAGCTGTTGCATAATTTAGCCACTAGATAGCAGCAGTGTTCATATGTTTGCAGTCTTATGAGACATTAGTTGATAGTAAATATAAAATACAAAAAGTGCAATTGTGAGATGAAAAGCAGTAGTGAATTTTTTTTTTGGATGAACCTGGAGAGTAGGCTACACACACATTTACACACAGATATTTGGACATGTCCCTAGATGTTAAGTATTAACACATTTTTGTACTAACTTTTTTCTCCCTCAGATGTTTATGGCCAGCTTTTGCAAAAAGCAAAAACATACCCTATATGGTAGAATAGTTGGTTTGCCAGCCCTAGACCACCATAGTGTATTTTGCATTTAATGTAGGTTATGCTGGTCAACCAGTGTGGTCTTGCTGGTCAGGGTTAGGTTATTCTGGTCAGCTGGCCAGTTTGTTGAACAGACAAGTGAAGTAAATATGTAATATGGGTAATATTATAAGATGTTACACAAATATGAGTTTATATATAGTTATCACGAGTGCTCTAGTTGAAGTGCCGAGTTGCTGTTCTCTATTTTATGTCAGAGGAGCATCTCAAATCTTATGAAGCTGCTCCGTTAAGCTTAAAATGTTACATAATGTTGCTTTAAACGTGATGAGAAACAGTTAGAGAGATATGAATGGAAGATTAAGGCAAGAAGTGAACCTGAAAGCTGATGAGATAAGCCTGCGCTATGCTATGCTACATGGCTCCTGTGAGCCTCCTTCATATTGCTGTAAAGCAGCCAATCAAAAAAGAGCTCATCTTTTTTTTTTTCCAGAAATATGATGTGAACTGTAAGAAAATCATACAAAAGGTGCATATTGAAATAATTCAAATATCACACACCAGCCTGTCTGGTGGTGTAGTCAGTTAAACTCATAAAAGTGCTATGAATTAGAAACCCAATTCTTATTGGTTTATTCAAAATGAAACAAGATTCACAGACGTCAAAGTTTTAAATGTTATGCAGGAAATCTTACCCCAAGAGCTCTCCACCCTTCTTAATCAGTCTTTTCAGGCTGAAGAACTGCAGTAAAATGCTCTTAGCACAGCTTCCTTCCTTGCTGTTTGTAAAAAGCACTGGTTGATTGTACCTGTAATGATGCTGTAATGAATCTGAGGCTACTGAATGGCTGGCTGTTACAGTTTCTCACACTTTTCCTCTCACACTAACAGCACACATCTGGTTATCTGGTTTCCACCTGAGAGTAAATAAAAAGACAACGTGCTGCTGCCTCACGTGTGCACTTAACAGCGGTGCTCAACATCCTGACAAATCTTGGACATGGTCCATCCAACAGAAGCACATGCTCAGGAGCTGGAGCTGGACTTTGTCTGGTTTCAGTTAACCTCCTATTATAATCCAGTTATAGTGAAGCTTTTAAACACTGCCTGCCCACAATAAAAACTGATTGGCTGACTCACAGACTTTTTGAAGAGAATAGGCCAATCAGAACCCTCACTGTTTTGCGTGCACTTTATGAACTCTCTACTGGCTGGTCTTCCACTACGAGCCACCAAACCACTACAATTAATTCAGAATGCGGCAGGAGTGACTCCTTTGCTGCGTTCCCTCCACTGGCTCCCTGTTGCTGCCCGCATCCGATTCAAAACCCTAACTCTGGCCTACAAGGAAAAAAACAGACCAGCTCCTTCATACTTGATGGCAATGGTCAAAGCCAGATCTGCACCAAGAGCTCTTAGAGCTTCCAGTACGGCTCGAACCTCCATCCCTCACAATGCACAGAAAACAGACATCCCGTCTCTTCTCTGTGCTGGCACCAAGGTGGTGGAATGAACTTCCACTGGTTGTCAGAACAGCAGAGTCAGCAGGTTCCTAGGGTTCTAAACATGATCAAGCTCTGTGTATCTCTTGATTCTTGTCTACAAACTAGTTTTGGATATTTGAAGTAACATCGAAGCACTGTTGTAAGTCGCTCTGGATAAGGGCGTCTGCTAAATACCTTAAATGTAAATGTAAATGTAAATTTGCACATGAGGGGAGCTTTTTTTTCTCCCTCTTACTCTCTTTTACACACGCAATTGAGTAAAAAAAAGGCTGTGTTGGCTGCGTGTGACTTGGGCCACTTGTTCTATATTCCGGAAGATTTGATCTGACTTGCGGGCATCAGGGAATTCTCAACATTGCTACCACATTTGAAACAAAAACACTACACAAATACATTTAATTTGGAGTAAATTGTAGTCTTGAGTTCGTTGAGAGCTCTAAAATAATGTACAATAGACAAACGATTTTGCTGAATCTTTCCACTGCTTTTAAAAAAGTAAGAACCTTTTATCAACTGTTAACCCTGGTGGAGGTAGTGTAATGGCTTGGGAATGCTCTATTGCTTCAAGACCGTTATGATCTAATGCTGTCATTAAGGAATGACATCGATAAACCAAATCAGTTTATTGTAATATATTTACAAGTATTGTAATAATAAATACAAAAAGCATTAGGGTGAAACCAGCCACTTAACTATCTGAATGTATAAAATATTTGTCAAAATATTGTGGTTTTAGTTTTGTCATATTGCCGTTTATGTGTTATAAGGTTTGTGTTTTTTATTATGTGATTCAGAAATTCAGACAGGAGGCAAACACTTTTTTCAAGGCACTGTAATGATAAAATGAAAATAATACAGTCATGTTAGAATTTTATTGCATATATATTATTAGATATTAGAAGTTATGGAAAATGTACAGTACTCCGACAATCGCCTACACCCTGGTATTGGGTACAGTTTTTAAAATTATTATTCTTTATATAAAATGAGATTTCACATATGTATCAAAACAACTGCCGACCAGTTTTTCTACAGGTCAATTCATCAGCTAGGCTTTCTAATGAACTTCAGTCTCAGCTGCTGCTCAGTCCCGAGGTGCTGGCTTGGTCTGGTTGTCAGGAGGGAGCCGTTTCCCGAGATGGTGCCCCGGGGTGAGGCCGTAGGGCTGAACAGCACGTGCCTCTTTCACCTCGGGCCGCAGTCTGAACCCTCCCTGGAAGGTGAGGTCGAAAAGCTCTGTTGGAGCAAAGCTCAGAGGCTGCTCCTCCATTATACCCTTCAGTCTGGTCTGCCAGGCCTGTAACAGGGCTTTCCTGGCATCTGGAGGGGTGTGTGCCACGTTCCAGAAGATCTGAGGAGCCAGAACCTGAAACCCACAGAAGTGCAGAACTCCACTCTGCACCAAGACACAGTTTATTAATATTCATTTCAAGTGATTATTTTATAATAAATAGGAAATTTTACATATGCAAAACTGCTCGTTTCACCTGTAAGGGATACAGCATAATATTGATGTCTCCCTTGATGCCGTCAGGAAGGTACATAGACTCTGGGCCTCCAGTAGTGAATGATAGAAGAGCCTTTTTATCCTGTTAAGGAAATTGAGCGGAACATTGATCAAACTATTACAAATTAATTTCATTATTATTAATTTTAGATTTATCTATATAGATCATTATCAGAATAATGCGCTTTTTGGACCTCAAAACAAATAAAAAGCATGACTATTTCTATCATTTCTAAAATTGTATCTCTTTAGGTATCGGAGTTTGTGTTTGCATGTGGTTGTGGTTTCTGACCCTAAATATGCCATTGTCATACATGTTCTGCAGACTGAAGGCAAATCCTTGAGTTAGCACTCGGTCAATCCAGCCTTTCATTATACCTGGCACACTGGACCAGTACATCGGGAACTGCAGGAAACATAAAAAGAGTAGTCAGTCATTTTCAAGGTCAAAATACAATCATGCCAGATATATATGTAATTTATTTCTTATTCTTTTCCTTCTTTTTATATTTTTCTTCTCAATTTAGCTGAGACAATTAACCCACCCAATCACTGACTCCCCATATCACACGCAATATATCCAACCACTAACACCTCATACTGAACAGTCAGTGTGTTCAGAGAAGGGCAAGACTCCCCTGCACTGATAACTTAGCCAATAGACACATCTCGTAATTATAAAATAAACATCTCGTCATTATTAAAATATCATAAAATAATGATCTTTTTCCTATGAGATATTATGTTATATATATCCTTATATAATTATAAGGAAAGATCTCATAATAATGAGATGCTGTAATTATATTCTAAATATAATAAAATTTATTACTACATAAAATTTAATTCTTACAACATAATGTTATTATTACAATAATATTATTAAAATGGGGTTCCAGGTTTTCTAGTGGACTACGGCCCTGCCTCTATTGTCAGGAGATTGCTGGTTTGAATCCTGGTCATGCAGCTTGCCATCAGCTCCAAGAGAGCGCTGGGTGGGTAGATTGCGCTCTCTACCCTCATCACTCCAAGTGGTGATGTATATCAGCACGAGGCGTCTGTGAGCTGATATATCAGAACTGAGTCGCTGCGCTTTCCTCCTAGTGCACTGTGATGCTACTCGGCAATGCTGCATCAGCAACAGCCTGAAAAGAGGCGGAGTCTGACTTCACATGTGTCGGTGGAGGCATGTGCTAGTCTTCACCCTCCTGGTTGTGGCATCGTGATAGGGGGAGTACAGCTGAGTGGGTGGGATAATCATATAAAATAATAAAATAATATATTTATTATTAAAATATGAAACCTGAAAGATGACAAGATCAGCCTCCAGCAGCTTGTTGTGTTCTTCTTTGATGTCATCACTCAGTCTCCCCTCCTTCCAGGCAGCACAGGCCTCGTCATTATAGACAAAGTGTTCAGGGTCCTTCAGATCACCTGGTCAGACATAACATAGAGGGCATAAAGGCTTAAAAAGTGCTTGAGTTATGCTGTAAAATAGTAAGAAAAAAAGGCAAGAATAATAAAAATTTTATAACAACATGTGAATGTTTTGTTTTTCATGGTACATTATTATATGGCCATGCAACTGACAATCCTACAATAATCCTGTTCAGCATTTCATTTCTATTTAATGGTTTTTAATTACATCACTGAGGATAGGACACTAGCTCCTACATTTTTCCTGCTGGTGAAGGGGTGGAAGGTGGTGGTGGTGTAGTCTAGTGTCATTATGTCAGTATCCTTATCTAATGTATTTGATTCTGTCTCTCGGAGTCATGTTAATTTAGGTTTACACACAGTCATAAATGTAGAAGCATCTATAATGTTGAACAACCTAAAATCAGCTTCCATTATTTAGTTAAGGTATTGTAAAATGTTACTGTACAACTGCTTTATTTTTAGAACTGTGTGGAGCTTTTGTTTATTGTGTTTAATAATGACTTATCACCCTAATGTGATTGGCTGAACAGATGATGGATTGGTCAGATTTTAGCAGAGGTTTGAAGTGATACATTTTAACTGAATTTCTACCATAATTCATGATGCTGTACTGCATATCATAGCATCAATAATACTAATAGTCTGTGGATATACAGCTCTAGAAAAAAAAGAAATCACTTAAAAATTAAGGGTTTCTTTGATTTTACCAGATTTAAAACCTCTGGAATATAATCAGGTGGAAGAAGGATGACCACATGTCATCAAACCAAGCTGAACTGCTTGAATTTTTGCACCAGGAGTGGCATAAAGTTTTCCAAAAGCAGTGTGTAAGACTGGTGGAGGAGAACATGTCAAGATGCATGAAAACTGTGATTAAAAACAGGGTTGTTCTACTAAATATTGATTTCTGAACTCTCAAAACTTTATGAATATGAACTTGTTTTCTTTGCATTATTTGAGGCCCTCTAAGCTCTTTTTTTTGTTGTTATTTCAGACATTTCTTATTTTCTGCAAATAAATGCTCTAAATTACAATAGTTTATTTGGAATGTGTCCTTAGTTAATAGAATAAAACAACAATGTTCATTTTACTCAAACATATATCTATAAATACCTATACATTATTGTATTATTTGACTATGGAGCCATAATCAGTGACCTGCCCCTGGTGAGTGTCCTGATTCTGATTTTATTATCTATGCCATAAACCACTGCTGCTCATTACAATACAGTAAAACACTGATACCTGATTTTATACACACAGAGCGGAACCACATTACAGACCTTTGATATCTGCTGCTGTTGCTGAGGGCTGGAACTTCATGGTGTAGAGATCAGACACGATGACTTTATAGCCCTGTGCAGTCAGCGTCTGCACAGCTGCATCCTTCGCAGCTGCATTAAACGAGCTTGGACTCTGATGGGCGTAGACGATCAGCGCTGTCTTTCCAGCTGACACAAGTTTTAAAGTATATACTTGCTGACTGGTATTGAAAAATATTATACTGCAAATTTTTCAAACATATATGCGATCACAATGGAAGTCGCCAATGGCCAATTTTATTCTAAAAAGACTAAGAATAGGTATTCATGCACTCTTGTATTAAATTTTGTATATTAAGTTTTATATTGTGTTATTGAGCTTTAGTAAATGGAACAATATCATGGATGCTATTTTTTACAATTGCTTTATCATTTTAAAGATACATTTTCTTTTGACAGGGACAATCTGTAGGAAGTGGATGGAACTTCCACAAAAGGAAATATCTCATTTTTGTGAGATATAATGTCATAAAATGTACATATTATATTGTAATTTTATATCTCTGTCAAAATAATTATGCAATTATGTAATTATGCAATTAATTATGCAATTACGACATGCTGAATATTTTATAGCCCTGTACAAAGGCAAATGGCAAAAGAAGCTAAACTAGAGTTATCCTATTAGGGCACCCTGAGTAACACAAACACAAAGACTCAGCTTTATTAAATCTTTAAAGAAACACTCAGTAATAAAGGAGAGGGAGAGTGTGCAATGTCCAAAACGCCCATCTTGACTATGCTACTACTGGTAGCAAAGTGGTGATAAATTACCTAGCTTTGGTTAGCAAACCTTACTGAAGCTCAGTGATTACCTGTTCATGGGAAAAATAGCCAGCTCACCCGTTTCCATGGTTTCAGGACTAGTGTTTAATACCTGGCAACTTTGGGTGTGAAAACAGGACTAGGGAAATGGCAATGGGCAGTTTTGGAGACTTAAAGCACACAGATTACCATGACATACAAAACAGTTCAAATAAGAAAATACTGGCTCTGTAACTTTGCTGTAAGAGCTTCCAGACCTTGAGTGTTTTCTTAATATCTGATGATACATCCTGATCATGTTACAAGTTACTGCAAAAAATATCATTCTTAAACAATAATCATCAAAGTAGGTGGACACAGATCACACACCTGTTAATACATCAATGTTCATACAACTTATTTAAATGCACTTCTATTAGTATGTCAATTGTGCTGTAAAATGCATTAAATGCTGTTATATTTATTTAAAAAAAGTTCTAAAGTAAAGAGAATCTCACCCATGTCTCAGTGTATCAGTCTGGCTGGTCTCTGCACTGCTGAAACAGGATCTGCACACACAGAACAGCTCAGTGAACTTCCTGTATATCAGTACAGTTTCGTGACTGGGCTGAGAAACAGCGGTGCTGTTGCGTAACAGCGCACCGTCCAATCAGCAGCCGAGGATTCCGCGCTGCAGTGAACGCTGCACGGCCACGGGATTCCCACGCAAACAGTCCAATCAACCCAGAGATAAACCCACACTACAAGACTGAGTCCGTTATTTACTGTCCCCTTTACATATCTATAAACATATAAACCCGCCTGATTAATGCACGGAGATAAAGAAACAGATAAAAATTCACTAATTTCTTAAACACAGCAGCTCCTGAAATCAACACCTGATCTCCCAGTCTGAGGGCGGAGCCCATTCATTCCAGGTCAATGATTGACTGTGGAATATATTATTTCAAATCTGTAATTCATAATTCCGACTACACTACAAACCTTACTTAAATTAATCACCTTTTTATTTTTATATATTTTAATTATGTATTATTTTTTTAGCTGCACAACAGAGTGGACAATTTTGATAAAAGGTTTAGCAAATATTTTAAAGCTTGTTCTGTTTCAAAGACACATTTTATTAATTAAAATTATTTTCATTATTATTTATTTTTTAATTATTTTATGATGTTTTGAAATGACTAAGCAAATCCTGAATAATTATATTTTCCCAGCATAATCACTTATTTTAATTTATTTTTTTACTGTTTCATTTTTTGAGATGCATAACTGGGTGGACAACTTTAGCAAAATTAAAAATATTTTCAGTGATTCATGACAAGCTTGTTTTGTTTCGAGGATACATTTTATTTACTAAAACGTTTTTAATTATTTAAAAATATATATATTTATAATAAAATAACAACAAGCAAATACTTTTTTCAATTTCCTGTTCTGGGTAAGCTGCACAACACAGTGGTCATTTTTAGCAAAATTTGAGGTTTTATGAAAATTTTATAAAAACATGATTGACCTACAGTTGTTCATAAGCTTGTTTTGTTCCAAAGATACATTATTATTTCAATAAATTATTTTAATTATTAAAAAAAAAAAATTACAACGACAGTGTGGGCAGCTTATAAGCTTTACCTTGGCTCATCTTATGAGAAACATTAGGTGAAATAATTTTTTTAATGAAGTTAAATATTATTATTTTTTGTTGAATATTCTCACATTACCGTAAACCACATTATTGTGATTTTAGAACAGGTTTATTTATTTTAAAGCAGTTTATACAATATTCTATCTTTATTAATATAGATAAATTATTTGATTATTAAATGAGCTTCCATTAAACACAGTCTAATATCTCTACAGCCTGGCTCTGAATCAATGACAGTTCTTCCCGCTGCACAGTTTGAACACTAAAGTCTGTATTACCCGCAGCGGGTTAAATTACTGCAGAGAGCTGCTGAGGTGAGTTTAAACAGGGTTCACTCCTTCATTAACACTGATAATACTAGTATAGCTAGATAAGTGTTAGAGACATTCAATACTCTGTAGGTAGAAGTGTAGATACTTGGGTTTAAAATACTCCTGTTTAAAATTAAAGTATCAACTCAAACTTTTTAAAGTGTAAAAGTACTGGTTTAAAACTACTTCAAGTTTAAATGTAAAAGTAATGTAAGGGGAAAAATGCCATTAAGGACAAAAGCTTAGGCCGAGCCACAGTGTGCTATAGTGCTCGAGGTTAGTTTGGCATTTCTAGCTAGTGAAAAGAGCCTGTGCTGTAAATATTTATAAGAACAGGGGTCCTCAACAACCTTTTTCACAGGCTATATTGCAAAGGAATGCAATGTTTACGCAAGGAAACCTGGAAATATATTTGTTTTTTAAAATGGCAAACAAGGGACAATATATTGTCAGAGAAATATTTGCAATAACACAATCACATTCTTATAAATCACATTAACCTTTTAATCATTTATAATATTTATATGGAAATATTCTATAACAAAAATAATAAATAAACATTAGAAAAATGCTTTTACAAAAAGTCAAACGCATTCACATTTAGGTGTATTGCAACATATACCCAGTTTACAGACTAGACTAGGCTAGGCTTTTTTAATGCATTCTGTGGCACCCTTAAACAAAATTAAATCCCACATCAGGGTCAGGGATTGGATGAGGAGGGGTTAAACAGGACCTGTAATTGGGTCATACCCTGCATATAGGACCTAAATGGGACCCATTCAAAAAGCCCAACTGGGTCCCAGTAACAACAAATCCCAGTAACTCAAATCCCATGCCCACCTGGAAAAGAGTGCTAGCTGTTGCATAATTTTGCCACTAGATAGCAGCAGTGTTCATATGTTTGCAGTTGATAGTCCATTGGAAATACAAAAAGTGCAATTGTGAGATGAAAAGCAGTAGTGATTTTTATTTTACATTTTTTTGGATGAACCTGGAGAGTAGGCTCCAGTAAATCTGGAATAGGTGATATGAAATGTAGGGTCTAAGCAAAAATGTTGAAATTATGTTAAAATGACAAACAATCTTATAAATTACAAGCTGGTAAGACTGTCGGCAACATTAAACAAATAAAACGTATCATTTATTAAAGAAATTAATTTCACTTCATGAAATTGAGAGCATTATTAATAGCGTTCTTCTTCAGGTTAGTAGAAATTGGTTTCTACACCAACAGCTACAGATACAGTTCTGGATGAATAATCATATTCATTTGTTTAATTAAATTATTGATTTAATTTGAATTAAATAATTGTAGATCTTTAGATACCGGCATGTGGCAGTGATATTCATATTTAACATGTTTTCTTTAGTATAAAAGCTGCTTGTAAGATAGAAGACAGCTTCTTGTTCGCCACAGAAAGAAGAGGCAAAATACCTCCAGGTCAATTCCGAAACCAAAGTATTTTTTTATATCGAAAAATTACCAATAATAGAACAAAAGGTATTCACAAAAGGAATCCCGTCTCACAGCAGAACAGGAAATTATTATTATTAATTTATTTTTTATTTTTTATTTTTTTATTTGAAGCCCAAGAGGCATCTCTGACTCAGTCAAAATGGCTTCCCTTTATAAACTGCCTCTACAGGTGTCTCTACCTAGTGATGGGTCTGACGACCCTGAAACCTCGGCGCATGCACCGAGCAAACAAGGCGAACCCCTGTGTCGGACCGCGTATCATTTTAAGGAAAACCACGTGATCGATGCAGTTCCTCGCACAGTTGCTTGCAATTACTTTTTAAGTCCAGCAGATGTCGCCATTAAGTGACACGTCGACACAGTTTGGGAAATGTGCCATACACCCAATGAGGCTTCATCTGCCCATCACCGTGGCTGCGTCCGAAATCGCGTACTTCCATACTAAACAGTATGCAAAAGCAGTATGCGAGATCGGGTAGTGTGTCCGAATGCGCAGTAGGCGAGTTTGAGTACGCGAAAAGTTCCCGGATGACGTACTGCACCGGGAGACATTTTTTAAGTATACAAGCCCAGCACACTTCACCCGCTAATATTTCCCACAATCCACCGGGAGCCGCGCTGAGCTGAGTGACCCGTCAGTGAGCGGCGGAGCGGCGGAGGAGAGGAGTGGAGAGAGAGAAGTTTATGAGGTGAGGAGATTCAGATATATAAACTGTTTTGGTTGTTTGTGATATCAGGCTGTAAATGAAAGATTTATGAGGGTTAGTTTAAGTTAAAGTAGCGAGTTATAGGGGTGTGGGTTTGTTATTAATGCTGTTGCAGACAGAACATCTTTATTTTCGTATCTGAACTGCTTTACTGAGCAGCGTTAGCCCTGTGCTACTGAGATCAGTTAGCTTAGCTAGAGCTATTAAACTTATCACAACTCTTTATTAATCTTCTGTTCTGCAGCACCAGCGTTTACTAACTCACTACAGCCCTGTATACTGCTGCAGTGGTGAGGAGCTGGGGCAGTTTTAACTTAATACTGATCAGTCTGTATAAACTCATCTGAGAAAAAAGGCTGCTGATATCAGAGAGGCTTTTCAACAGACAGACAGACTGGTTGCCAAAAATCACATTAATAAATTATAACCAAAATCTGACCATTTTATTTAGTTTTATTAAATAGCTAGCTAACCAGCCAGGATGGTAAGACTTTTATGTTGTTCAGAATTTATATTATATTTGTTTAATGACCAAGCTAAACTGTTTTAATCTGTGTGTGTTTCAGATTCAACTATCCTTCCTACTCGAGAGGATGAAGATGAAGAGAGGGAGAAAAATGAACAATGAATAAAAAAAATAAATAAAGCTACTTTAAAGACTTGTCATTCTTGTATTTTGTGAGAAATGTATTTGTGTAAATATGCAAGTGAGGGAAAAATTATATTAAATAAAATAACTAAAATATTTTTTTAATTTACATTTTATTGCCAAATATGATCCCCAGTTTTCCAGAAACTGACTGGTTCTAGCATATTTTATTTACATCAGTAATGCATATATGTTGCCTTTATGTTTAATGCAGTCAGTAAAAGATAATGTATAACAATAAGGATCATGTGTTTAAATATTTAGGCTAGAAAAGGAAATTCTGAGGTGAAATGGAAAGGCAGGAATTAATTAACATTTTGGTATTTATTTTTGAAACTTTTTGATAATTGTTTTGTTGCATAAGCAAGTATTATTAATATACTTCATGAATATTAAACAGTCTGTTCATATTTATTATTAAATATTTCATATTTGAGGAAATATTAATTTTAAGTTTTATTTACAGTCAGTGTTTATTAAATAGGACAGTTTGGGGGTTTATTTATTAATAAGAGCTGATTAATGAGGGGATTTTAATGAAATTAATTAGGGTAAAGCTCTGTAAAGTGTGCCGCTGGTTAGGAGGGGTGAGAGGTGAAAGGGCGTCAGAGGTAAGATGGTGGATGTAGTGCGTCCGAGGCTGCGTGCGTACTGCGGTCTGGCGTACTGAAAAAGCGTACTGCTTTGCTCGACAAGCAGTGCATACTCACCCCAATCCAGTACGTACTGCTTAAGTACGCGATTTCGGACGCAGCCCGTCTCTACCTGCCCTTTTATATCTGTAGCTCCGCCCCTTCCCCAATTGGGCCATTCCACTGCTACAGGGTAGGGGTATACAAGGTATACAAACGCCTATATACAAACACACACAAATGCATATGTTAATTATGCACATTATTTACACACATATTTACATACATGTTAAGTATTTACACATTTTTGTACTTCTCTCTCCCTCAGATGTTCCAGTAAGGACCCCCCTCCACTTGTAGCACATCCGGAGCTCCAAGGATACTACAAGAAGGGGAGTAAAGATGGCCGCCATTCCCCAGGAAGCCCCCCAAGGACAACAACCAGGTAAGTACTTTTTGTACATTTGCACACCTAAAATGTTTAATTAATGTTCTCAACAGTACTGGTGATGTGACCAGGCCTCTGCTATCATCACATACATGCATAGTGCTTTTAATGTGCTTTCGGTCTATTGTTATCCATATTTGCAGAAACCCCAGACAGTTACAATTACAAAATTAATATAGATCATTCGATTTTGATCTCTGTTTGTAGGTTCAGCTGTGTTTTATTCATTTCTCTACTTCACAGACTTCACGGCATCACAGGAAGCTACAGTTTGATATAGAAGGTCCTTCCTGTTCAACAAGTAAGTAAAAAAAAAAAGTCCCGTACACAATACACTGATAAATTCCAGACCTAAAGAGAAAGTTTGGTCAAACTCTGAAGAGTGTCCTGAAGAGTTTCCACAGTGAACAGATTCATATTTAAACAGGCTTTTTTTTAAGATGTTTTAAGCTTATTGAGAGAAATAAGGATTTCAGCAGGAAAGGAAGTTATAGAAACACAAAACCTTTGTTTTTTGTGATTTGGGGAAATGTATACATGATCGACTTCCATTAGAATCATTTAAGCCTTTATAAATGCAGGCCTGCTGTAAAACCCAGCTCAAGGCCAGCTTTTGCAATATGGTAGAATAGTTGGTTTGCCAGCCCTAGACCACCATAGTGTATTTTGCATTTAATGTAGGTTATGCTGGTCAACCAGTGTGGTCTTGCTGGTCAGGGTTAGGATATGCTGGCAAGTAGAGGTGTGCCAAAAAATCGATTCACATAAGAATCTTGAGTCTCATTTACTACGATTCAGAATCGATTTAAAATGTCCCAAAATCGATTCTGAGGGGCGGGTTTTAGACTGATTTTGGGCTGGGTATTTTTGTTGGACCTGGCAACCCTGGGGATAGCGCTTGTCCTTTCAAACGGAGATCTTCCAGACACACACAGAGCGTAGGTGTTTGAGAATCACCGGTAAGATGGCAGAACAAGCACTATATTACATTAGATTAACGTGTAGTTTCAATGTTTTATGGCAGAATGCTTCATAACAAGCATAAAAAAGATCGCTAGTAGTTAGTTTCAGTAACTGTTAGCTAGCTAACTAGCTAACTTTCCAGTTCCACCTTAAATAACGCTACAGGTGGCAGCGGGCTGCAGCATTTAAGGCGGAACGGAAAAATACAATAAGCTAATCAGAGCTAATTTCAGCTCCTCATCACAGAGGAATTAAGGAATGGACCATATGAATTAATTTCTCCACCTCCTGCCCCCTTTCTGAAGAAATACAACGACCTTAAATTAACTAGTTAATCAGCAGCTGCTCCTGAACTTTAGCGCTCCACTGCTATCATCACATCAGCCCAGCAGCGTCACCTACACACCACCGCTAGTAGCCTGGTAATAAAGCAGTGTTATTTATTATTTATTTATTGTTCATTAACGTCATTGTGATATCCCAGTGATTCCTCTGTCACTGAGGACCCACATTCCTGCACATTTTATTGTTTTTGTAACACATTACCTGCTCCAGGACCAGTGTATATTATGGAGGGTTTTTTTTCAATAAGATTCATAAGCCAGAAGCAGAAATTTTTATAATTCAAATCGTTTTGAATCAAAAATCGATTTTGAATCGAATCGTGGCCCCCAAAATCGGAATCGAATCGAATCGTGAGATAGTAAACGATTCCCACCCCTACTGGCAAGTTTGCTGATTAGCGAAACCAAGAAACACATCCTGAAAATAAACTCTACATTGGGGAAGAGCTAAATTGCTTAACCATCTTGACTATTTTGACTATGTTGGTGTAACAAGAATTTGTGGTATTTCCTGATTAAAAGCATGATTAAAATGTTTAAATGTTGGAATATTCCTGCAATGTAGTGAGTGAGAGAAATCAAAGCCTGGCAAGTAGACGTGTGTGTGTTTGTTTGTTTCTGTTTGTTTGTCTGTGTGTGTGTTTGTTTGTCTGTCTGTGTGTGTGTGTGTGTGTCTGTGTGATTGTGTGTGTGTGTGTGTCTGTGTGATTGTGTGTGTGATTGTGTGTGTGATTGTGTGTGTGATTGTGTGTGTGATTGTGTGTGTGATTGTGTGTGTGATTGTGTGTGTGATTGTGTGTGTGATTGTGTGTGTTTGTGTGCGTCTGTCTGTGTCTGTCTGTCTATGTCTGTGTGTGTGATTGTGTCTGTGTGTGTGATTGTGTGTGTGTGTGTCTGTGTGTGTGTGATTGTGTGTGTCTGTGCCTGTGATTGTGTGTGTCTGTGCCTGTGTGTGTGTGTGTCTGTGTGTGTGTGTCTGTGTGTGTGTGTCTGTGTGTGTGTCTGTGTGTGTGTCTGTGTGTGTGTCTGTGTGTGTGTCTGTGTGTGTGTGTGTGTGTGTGTCTGTCTGTGTGTGTGTCTGTCTGTGTGTGTGTCTGTCTGTCTGTGTGTGTGTCTGTCTGTCTGTCTGTCTGTCTGTCTGTGTCTGTGTGTGTCTGTCTATGTGTGTCTGTGTGTGTGTGTGTGTGTGTGTGTCTGTGTGTGTGTCTGTCTGTCTGTCTGTCTGTCTGTCTGTCTGTCTGTCTGTGTCTGTGTGTGTGTCTGTCTGTGTGTGTATGTGTGTCTGTCTGTGTGTTTCTGTCTGTGTGTGTCTGTCTGTGTCTGTGTGTGTGTGTGTGTCTGTCTGTGTGTGTCTGTGTGTGTGTCTGTCTGTCTGTCTGTCTGTGTGTCTGTCTGTCTGTCTGTCTCTGTCTGTGTGTGTCTGTCTGTCTGTGTGTGTCTGTCTGTCTGTGTGTGTCTGTCTGTGTGTGTCTGTCTGTGTGTGTCTGTCTGTGTGTGTCTGTCTGTCTGTGTGTCTGTCTGTGTGTGTGTGTCTGTCTGTGTGTGTCTGTCTGTGTGTGTGTGTCTGTCTGTGTGTGTCTGTCTGTGTGTGTCTGTCTGTGTGTGTCTGTCTGTGTGTGTCTGTCTGTCTGTGTCTGTCTGTCTGTGTGTGTTTCTTTCTGTGTGTGTGTGTTTCTTTCTGTGTGTGTGTGTTTCTTTCTGTGTGTGTGTGTTTATGTGTATGTGCAACAGCGACACATGTTTACCATCTAAATAAAAATTTGAATACATTACCAGGCTCTGTAAACTTGGACGTGTGATTAATATTTGTAGAAAAAAATTAAGGTCTTAAAATTTAACACTTAAAATTTAGTGTTAAAAGTTGACTTCACCCAGCCCTAGCCTATATAGAATTGTGCATCTTGTTCCACCAATGATAAAACAAATCCTTCAGTATATTTTTTATATTTATTTAAAGCTATACTATTGCTTACATCAACAGCAGAAGAAAGTGAAATCTGCTCTAAAGGAAACCCAATTTTAAAGCTTTTTAACTTGCAGTTACATGATGTTGGAGTTCATGAGAAACTGCAACTTTAAAGGCTATTTCAGGATGAACTCTTGTTGCTCTTGTCAAAAACAGGAAGTTGGCTCTATATCATTCAGTTCCTCTGTTTTTGATAAACTAACGTTTTTTGAGGAAACGCTTGGTTAAGTGTAAACTTCCCATTTTCAGAGGGTGAATATAGTTTTTAATTGATGGGCTTCGAGAACTATAGTTATAATCAAATAAGTGAAACATGAAGCACCACAAACAACGATCAGGTTATGTATCCTCTAGTAAAACATGCATTTTCTTTAGCAGTTTCCTTTGTGTTTTTCATTTTTCAAGGAAGCTAGCAATTATAAATAAATGACCTTATATTATATTCCTTTTAAATTTCATGGTCTTATTTATTTCAGATCATAAGTAATTATGGTTACCCCTGTTTTAATAAGTGTTTAAAAGTGTCTCACTTTCCTCCACTAGGTGGCAGACAGAGTTTATGTTGTGTATGGCCTACATATCACATGTCAAACCTGTAGCTTAACCCAGCCAGCAGGATCATGTGGGGCTCAGATGTGTGAAACGTGGGCTGGGTTGGTTTCAGGTGGGCGTGGGCTCATAGTGTTACTGGGATCTATTTGGGCATCTGAAAAGCAACCCATCATTATTACCCACCTTATTCTCACATGGGTCCCATGTAGGGTCACTTATATAGTGTACATCCCACATACAGCTCATATTTAACCCCTCACTGATCCTGATTGGGGCCAACATGGAACAGATGTACACTGGAAACCCACAGTTTGTTTGAACTCAAAACACCACTTAACTAATGTTTTATTTAATTCATGTGGGATATTTGAGTTTAATCAACTAATAAGAGTTAAGTTTAGTTTGTTATCAGTGTCAGGTTCTTGGTTATTGGCTACTGGCACCATCTATTTGCTTACTGGGTGTGTCTTCCAGTTTCTGATACTTACTTACTGTCAGTGTGTAGTCATTTCCCCCAGGCTATTTTCGTCATGTCACCCAGCCCTATAGTTCTAACCCCTTTGTCTATGAAAAAAATCTCACTATACAGTGTTGTGTATTAGGGCTGCATGATATAACTTTTAAGCATCGTCATTGTGATGTGTGCATGCACAATAGTCATATCACAGGATGTGTGATGTCACTTTAGGCAATTAAATCAAACACGTTAATGGACTGCTGTTTTAACCGAAAGTAATTTTTCCTTTATTTGTATATCTTTATATTACAATGTCCTTTCCAACAAAATGTTTTACATGTCCCTTATCATTTCCTGTCACTGCAGCATGACTTTCTCTTGCCACTACCAGTGTGTGTGTTTGTCTGACGCATTCTGGCCAGTATCGGCTTGGACCGCATGTGCAGTTGTGCTAAACTAAAGTTGGTTACTAAAATTTTTTGTCAGACTGTGATAATCGAACTGGGCACTTCAAATTAGAGTAACAGTCTTAGGCTGATTTTACTCCTGCCTTGTTTTATTTATTTATTTATTTATTTATTTATTTAACATTTTTATCCCATTTTCTCCCCACTTTACAAGGCTAACTACCCAACCCACTTATTAGGACTCCCCCTATCACTAGTAATACCCCAAATCCAGGAGGGCAAAGACGAGCACATGCCTTCTCCGAGACATGTTACACAAGTCAGCCACCGCCTCTTTTCGAACAGCTGCTGATGCAGCATTGCCGAGTAGCATCACAGCGCACTCCGAGAAAAGCACAGCGACTCTGTTCCGATACAACAGCTCACAGATGTATCGGAACAGAGTGTGATGTGGGGAAAGAGTACCATCAACCCACCCAGAGAGAGCAAACCCAATTGTGCTCTCTCAGGGCTCCGGCAGCTGATAGCAAGCTGCATGACCCGGATTTAAACCTGTGATCTCCTGATTATAGTGGCAGCGCTTTAGACCGCTGGACCACTCAGAGCCCTCTGTTCCTGCCTTGTTTGGTCTCTGATTTTAGATTTTTCAGTTTGGTCTAAACCAAAGTAGCATGTGCTGAGAACGACGTTTCTAAACAAAGTGCCAAAAAATTGGTCTGGTTTGTTTGCAGTATTAAAAAAAACACTTTTTAAAGTTACGCTGGTTATTCCTGTTTTTACTGTACTGGCTATTATCTATTTACATTCTCATCAGAAATATAATATTAAATAAAATAATATATAAAAAAAAAACAAAAAAAAACTGGGAAAGAATTGAAAATGCTGAACTAAAAAGAGCTGCTCAGTTAACTGTTTTTGTATCGATGTAAAACAGGATCTGGTCTCTTACATATTAAGGAAAGGAAAGGTGTATAGTCCAAGATGACATCAGTGCTCTGATATTTAAAGTCTGATAAATTGTCAGGGTGAGAACTGAAAGTTACACTGTTTGCAGTAGATAGTAGTAGACAGCCATTAATAAAACTGCTTGTAGTGATAATTAATTATTATAAAGTTATTATAAAGTTATTATAATTCATGAGATCATTCCACTAGATGACGTTTATCCATAGTCTCTGACCAAATAAGAACTAGGGTTGTTTGAGGACTTGTTCCTTAGACACACATACTGGACAAACCACACAGCAGAGTTAAAGACTGGGCTTAAGCTTTTAGCCACAATGCCAGATAAAACAGAAATGCATGAAAAAGAAGTGCAAACAGACGCTCAGAGACACACCCCTGCATTTCCTTCTGTTGTACTGTATGCAGTGTATACTATATGCTGTTAAAACAGAGGGGCAATACAGTAAGTAGTTCTTTGAGTGATACCAGTTTTGGAAAAAAAATGTAAACTGTGAAAATGGATGCAAATAAATGGTCATTTATCATAAGTTATTTCTATATTCCCCAGTAGAAAAATGAAACATTTAAAAATACAATAAAATTACTTAGCAACCTTAGCTGCCAGTATTATACTGTGATTTTAAAGGCACATTTTTTCTGTAAAAGCTTTCAGTTACAAAATAAATTCAGCTCGTAAATGAACCTCTCTTCAGGCAAATAATGAGCAATTAATGCATAGAATTTGTGTAACACTGTAATGTATCTGTGAAATAACTGAATTATACAGCACCTGCGATCCAACAATATTTTGCTGCATTTTTGCATTATTATTTTGATTTAATTAAACAGTTAATTGCTAAATGTGGCAATTTTAGTCATTTTAAATTTAGCATTCTAAACCCTGTAAAAATATGAATTAATTTTACTGTAATTATCTGTTTAATTGAGCGAACAGTACTAACCCTTTAAAAATATGAATTAATTTTACTGTAATTAATGTTTAATTGAGCGAACAGTACTAACCCTGTAAAAATATGAATTAATTTTGCAGTGAAGCTTCTTTTAACGTAAATAAATGTATTGTTTACAGTTACACATCTTTATGGTAAACATGTTTCTTAATGGAAGCAAAAGTGTTTATAGTGGTTTTATGGTATCAGTAAAAGACCTACAGTATTTGTGGGACCTTTATTTTTAACAGTGTGCTGTGCTTACTGTAAATATGTGTGCAGTAAAAATGTTTCTCATTAGTCTGCTTTAACTGACGTTGACTCTGTTTGTGAATTTTAGAGACCACATAAGGGTCTGGGTTTGATTCCCCAGACATTTTGTGGGTCTCTATATGTGTATGTCCAGTTACTTGTGGCCAGGGATTAAACTCCAGCTGCAGAGAAGCTCTTGAGTAAACAATTGCATATTTGATGCATTGTGAGATAGAGTTCTCTCTAACCGGGTTTCCCATTAAATCCATTAAAACACAAAGTATATTTACAGGCTGTTTAGTAATTATTAAGTTTTAGATCTAGCTGTGCCATCTGTGAGTACACTGTAGTAAAATGAACTACAAGGAACTGAGAGTCTATTGTAGTCTTATTGATGGAGCAGGTTGAAACTAGTGCTGGGCGATACAACGATATCGATTTGTTTCGCGATAATTTTTTCCCTCGCTGACTATGATAATAGCAGGTTACAGGAAGATGGCCAGTAGAGAGAATCCCGAGAGCGAAAGTGAAGAGGAGGGTGAGCCATCTGCTCTTGATGACATTGTTCCAAAGAAAGGCCGTACCACTTCCAATATATTCAGAACTAATCCATTCGTTTTTAATCCGTCTTTTAAAAAAAAAACTAATATTCGAATATTCGCTACCAATTACTGCCGAATATCCAGAGCTCAAAAAATGCTATTCGGGCCAGCCCTAATAATTATCTAGATACAGGAAAAAATATTGTGATAAAAAGTGTGTCCATAACTTCCTTATTCTCTCACTAATGAGTAAAAACAAACCTTTAAGTTTGTTCATGATTGTTTTTTTTTTTGTTATGTTTTTTTTTTGGTTTCCTATTGGTGAGGCTCCAGATCCAGTGCGTGTTTTACTGCATCTTGACAGCTAAACTTTTAGGACCGTAGAAAGATTTTGCAGGATATTTTGATGATTGATTTACCAATATAAAATTACAAAGCGTATTATAGGAGACATTATAACATGCAGGATGTTAATATTTTTAGGAAATTGTACTTAAATATGTCTTCCATTGAGATGTAAAAATTTACAAAATGTATATATTACTTTTTTTGTTTTGATCAAATATGTAACAAGTCTGTTAGGAGTATTTTTGTAGTAGTTATGCTGAATTAATTTATGTAAATTGCCATTCAGTCAGTTTATTATTTAACCTTAATCTTGGATATATGGAGATATATGGAGTGCATTATTAGTATTATGACATTCTGGATCATTTTTAAATATCTTAGTTAGGGGTATGCCATATCATATCATATGCAATAATAAAATGACATTTTCAGGATTTTTTGCTGGATCTGGCAACCCTGGCTGCAGCTTGTAGTAACTAACTCTCTGTTTCCTCTTTATCTCTCCTAATATATCCTAGATGTGGGATTTAATTGCTGAGAATGTGTTTAAATGTATAGTGAGCTGATGTACAGTGAGTGTGGGTGTTGTCTTGTCCCTTATCTGCTGGGTTTACAGTTTAGGAGACACGGAGAGCGAGCCAAATGTGTTAACCCATTCCCCTCCCACGCTCCATCACACACTTTTTTTTGTATAGTGGACGTAAGCCTTAGCTGAAACACTTTGACTTAGTAATTGGAAGCTTTGAGAACATACTGGTTTGCTTGTTAAAATGTCCAATAGAATAAAATAAAACAACCAAAAGACAACTCAAATAAAATGTTGACTTCCCTGACACTGGATGGCTGGATTACAATTAAATTACAGTGAGGAAGTAAGTTCAGGCTCGTAGTACACCTCAGCACAAGTGTTCTTGGCTTCTTTTGTCCTTGTTTTATAGAGTCATGTGAGTTCTTTGAGGTTAATCACTAAATACCCCTATAAATATGTTCTGAATACAGACTTGGGTCAGTCTAAGAATAAAATAATTAAACTAAATATATTTAAAGCAGCTGTAAAAGACACTTTGCACCGTCATCATCTTCAGACTCAGCGAAAACCAGCCCTTTGCGCTGCAACTCAGTTTTATGAGGTACTGCTGTTTTAACCTAAAGTTATTTTTCCTTTACTTTTATATATATTTTATATGTCCTTTCTGATTAAATGATTGTCCCTTGTCATTTCCTGTCAGAGCAGCATGACTTTCTCTTATCACTACTGAAATAAACACAGTATGTGTCACAGACACCATGCCTTTCAGTGTTAGTGTGTTTGCATGTCTGACAGTATCCACCTGAACCGCATGTGCAGTTGTGCTAAACTTGTGTGCGCTGTGGTAATCAAACTTTGCACTCTAGATTAGAATAATATTCTTAGGCTGATTTAACTCCTGCCTTGTTTGGTCTGTGTTTTTAGACTTTTTTTATTTTAGTTTGAACCAAAGCAACAGGTGCTGAAAAGACATTTCTGAACAAAGCGCCAAAAATGGGTCTGGTTTGTAAAAGTGTAAAAGTGTAAAAACACTTTTTTTTTTTCTTTTTTTTTTTTTTAAGATTACGCTGGTGATTCCTCTATCTAGTGTAACAGTGGATTCACCCATATTTGTAGCCAAAAATTAAATTAATCAAATACTGAATACAAATAAACCAGTTTATTTAATTTAGTTATGGTTGTTTAGTTTTTACATCTATTTTCAAACATGCAGAATTTGGATTGACTCCTGTTAATGATCTAAAATAATAGATAATTAAACAGTCGTAGGCTGATTTCACTCCTGCCTTGTTTGGTCTGTGATTTTAGACTTTTCAGTTTGGTCTGAACCAAAGCAGCAGGTGCCGAAAATTGTATTTGTTTGCTGTAGATTTTTTTTTTTTTTTTTTGGATTACACTGGTGACTCCTGTATCTACTGTAACAGTAGATTAACCCATATATTTATTGACAGAAAAAAAAATAATCTGAGGAATTAATTACTGGAATCATAATGCACATCGCAAGCCACAAAGGCGACACAGCATCCCAAAGTCAATCGTTTTCTAAGAGACGTCAACGCAACCATGAGCGACTCGAAATGTGCAAATCCAGCTATGCAATCAACTTGAGCTCTGCTTAGCTTTTATGCAAATGAATAGTGACTCGCGACACCTGCTGGCAATCAGAGAGCAGGTTTTCACCTTCCCTTTACTTCACTATGAAGTTCACTGCTAACAAAGCACACGGAGTTCCTCTCTGGTTAAGCACACAAACACCCAGCACAGTCTCACATATCTAAAAGCCAATAATAATTTTGTCATCCAGTTCTGTATTTTAACCTTGGCTGTTATGTGCTAAAACATAAGCAGCATCTGTGTAAAATAACATGCAGCTTTTGGCTGGGTTGTAAACCTCTAGTGCATAAATAAAGCATTAAAGCATTATATATTATTTGTTAGAGGTGTGCCATGTCATATCGTATGCAATAATATCGCCAATTTTTTAAAAGATCCTGAACTAATATTATACCCTGAATTATCACCCACCCCTAATTGTCACATCAGGTCACTGCATTTTTGCTGTTTTTAGCAAAATAAAAAATTACACTGTTCTTATTTCCTCATTATATATCTACTAGAGACTAATTATATCTCTCCAGTAGCTTTTATTTTACTTTAATCCTGGATATGTGGAGATATTTGGAGTGTATTATTAGTATCATGACATTCTGGATCATTGACTTCTGTCACAAATCTGATACAATTCTTAGGGGTTTGCCATATCATATCAATTTTCATTTTGTTGCAGTAGTGTATTTTTTAAATATTTATTTTAATTGAATGTTTTGTCATATCGCCAAAAATATAATTGTCACGAAAATACCATGAAATATCGTGATATTGTTTTAGGGCCATAACACCCACCCCTAGTGTTTTTATTGTATTTTCAAAGACAGTTTATTCCCACATATTGACTAGCTAGTGAACACACCTGGCAGTGACTCATTTTGTTGCTGTGTACTCACAGGGTATGCAGGTGATAATGACAGGATGTAGCAAAGTTCCTTAGTCCAATCAGTCACTAAACTAATGAAACTCTGAAACCAAAACTGTCTGGATCAAATGTATTCTAGCATTTCAGTCAGGTGATTTGTTTCAGGTGTTTTGTTGTGCCTGCCGTATCTGGGACCCAATTTCTGGCTTTGCTAATGGTCAGTGGGGAAAGATGTACTACATTTTTAGAAGAAAATTACTGCTTCCTCAAAAATTCAGTAAAATAGATAGGTGACACAAATATGTTGTGTCCTGGAGCAGCATGATAAATCGTTTAAGCATTGTCATCGCAATGTGTGTATGCGCAATAGTCCTGTCGCAGGGCGTGCGATGTCACTTAAGGCAATTAAATCAAACACGTCATGTTGCAATGTTTTATTTTTGACACAAGAAGTAGATACACAGCGCTGTCTCTGTGTGTGTAAGTGACAGGCTGCTGCTGCCTGAGAAGTGCAAGGGGGAGGTTGAGCATGACAACTTATAGGCAGTGTTGGGAAGTAACGGATTACATGTAACGGCGTTACGTAATCAGATTAGTAATCAGATTACCGCTACTCTGCTAAAATAAATGGATTACATTGTGGTACTTTCTTATTTTTGGTCTTCCAATCCAACACTGCCAAACGCAATCACATTCACATAAATCACGACATCAGAATATTCTATGATTCACAACCTCCTGGTCAGAATGTTGGTGAGGCGTCACTCACGTCAGACACCCTCACCTGTTTATCAGACAGTGCTAGTCCGCTCATTGGAGCCTGAGGACGAGAGCCTGCCATGCCCTGGCATGGAAATCGACTCGGCAGACATTTAAATTAATTACAAACAAATAAATAATGTTTTTGCGGTGAAATCGTTCTGATATGACAGGGAACACTCCTCCCTATGTGTGTGTGTGCAGCGGTGTCTGTGTGAGTGCAGGCAGCAGGATGGGAGGAGGGGTAGGAAGGGGAGGGGTGACACCCACTGCAGCTCCAGCAGACAGCGGCTCCGCACACATCTTCATATATTTCTGCTTATAAAGCAGTCAAGGAAATGGTTATGTGATAATCCTGGCAAAAAATCCACCTGCAGAAAGTGGCAAACCTGCAAATAGATAGCTTACAGTTGTTACATTGTTTGGTTTTTAATAGTTTTAATGGTTTTATCATCAGTTTATAGAAGTGTTTCATAAAATTGTTTGATGAAATGGTTTCATAAGTATTTTTATAGGGTGATTGAAAAGGCTGTTTTATTTTTTTTTCTATTTGTTAACTGGAAATAAAATAAAATGCAATATAATATGCAATATGTGGTTGCTACGTTCATTCAGGCTTAAAAAAACGACAATATTGTAAGTAATCCAAAGTAATCAGATTACGTTACTCACTTGAAGTAATAATAATAATAATAATAATAATAATAATAATAATAATAATAATAATTTTATTTATATAGCACCTTTCATACATAAGATGTAGCTCAAAGTGCTTTTCAATATAAGATCAATATACAAGATAATTACCAGAGGTACATTACAACAAGGTAAACAAAATAATAGGAAAAGTGAATACCAAAAAAGAAAAAGTAGAAAAAAAAAAAAAAAAAAAATCAGCAAAACATAGAAACAATAAATATAAAATATAATTTATAAAGCTAGTAGAAAGCAAGGGTGTATAGATGTGTTTTAAGCTGTAATGTAAAGTAATGTAACTGATTACGTTACAAATTACATTTTGAGTGATGTAATCAGTAATCTGCAAGGGATTACATTTTAAAAGTAACCTTCCCAACACTGCTTACAGGAGCTTCCCCTTTTCCATGTTAGGAAGGGGATCACTTTCTAAGTATCTAAAAGAACCTATAAGCTTCGTAGTTTAGTTTGGGAAGATTTAATTTACATTTACCCCAGTTTTTAAGGGGCAGCCAGTCCTCCCCTGGTATTCTTTTTTTTTTAGATATATTATCCAACATGCTTTCCCTATGCTGGGCGTGGTGTTTTGTTTGTCCACCAATTTTGAGAATCAACTCTTTTTAAGTTGCTTTTCTCAACCACTTCCCTATTTGTGTTCAATTGTGTTTTATTGTGAGTTTACCTGCTTTGATGTCTATTGTCCTGCACTTGGGTCTTTTTTACTTTTTTATCTGGTTCAGAGGGCTAACTTACTAGAGCAATCCCAACCACGACAGATCCTGGAGATATTCAAATAAATCTGCTAATGTCAAAATATAATAAATAAAATCAATAATCAATAATTGGCTCTTTCCTGAACTTCATTTTGAAATCAATACAAATCCTGAATACAAATCAACCAGTTCATGTCCTTCAAACATTTAGTTTAGTTATGTTTGTGTAGTTTTTATGTCTATTTTCAAACATGCAGAATTTGGGTTGATTCCTGTTACTGATCTGACATTGTTAAGTGAAGTAGAGAAAAAACAGGCAGCTTCTCCACGTGTCCTGTATGAGATTTTAAAGTGTAAATAAAGTGTCGGAAAGCTGTGCACCTCAGTCCAGCACAGCTTTGCAGTGCAGATATTTATAGTTACAGCTGAATCCCAGAAAACGCTCTTTTTTACCTTTTTAAAAAGCCATTTAAATGCCTGGTTAAAGTGCCGATTTGCTGTTTTCCTCGGGTTTTGAGTGCTCGGCGCTGACTCAGCTCTTGATCGGTCTGGACACGAGACAGCGTGTGGGTGGGGGCGGGGCTGGTGACGTCATGAGCTCTGCATTGTTTGAGTTTACCTGCTTTGAGGTCTATTGTCCTGCACTTGGGTCTGTTTATAATCTGGTTCAGAGGGCTCACGTACTAGAACGAGCCCAACCCCTACAGATCCTGGAGATATTCAAATAAATCTGCTAATGACAAAATATAATAAATAAAATCATAAAATTGGCACTAATCTAGTTTTGATGTCTATTTTTAAACAAGCAGAATTTGGGTTGATTTCTGTTACTGATCTGGAATTATTAAGTGGAGTAGAGAAAAAAAGGCAACTTCTCCACATGTCCTTTATGAGATTTTAAAGTGTAAATAAATTATTATACCGCAGAGAGTAAGGGTTTTGCATGACCCATATGAACCGTATACGGGTCAAAGCATGTTAATAGGTTAAAAGACTTATAACTGGTGATCACAAAGATAAAAAAATATTTATGTTGTACTCAAAAATATTATATAGTTTTGTGTTGAGGACATAAGTACATATTTCAGTATAAAACTGGTCAGACATTTATAAACTGTAAATTTAAATTCATAAAAAAAATTATCTGGCATTGTATCGCTAGTTCTCATTTGCATTAACCCCTGTTTTGCATGCATTTGCTTTCTCCCATTTGAATGTTTTTTTTTTGCTTGTTTTTTTTCTATGCAGGTGCAGACAGGGCAGACTGTGCAGAATGTGCCGTCAAAATAAACACATTCAAATTTGTCCCACCTGCATGTGTTGCCCAGTAAAATGGGTCAGAGGTAAGCATTTTACAGTATAATCAATATACACACACACACAATTGACTAAAATCCATTCATTTGAATAATTTCAGACCTGAGAAATTCAGAAAGTACAATTTTACTCATAACTTAAGTAAACTGTGAGTCTTTGGCAGCGGATTTTCTGTTCATATTTAAGGAAATGTCTTTTTTCAGTTTGAAAGACTACGAACCCATAACCAAGTAACAAATAATATTTAAATATATCTAAAATACTTTTTAAAAACATAAAAACCTGATCTTTGGCTTATTCTTTATAAAAAAAATATTTTTTTAAAAAAGTACAGTAGATGTAGAACTAGTTTTCAGTAGTATTTGTAAACAACGTTCACAGTAGAAGTGATAGTCATGTGCGTGTTCTGAGGTTCAGCTGGGTCAATATCAATATAAAGCGCCTTTTGTGATCACAGCATTATGTTGTTTAAAGTTCATACAAACACTGTGTAACTACACATTTATATATGCTTTAATTTTTGCACCAGGAGTGGCATAGAGTTATCCAAAAGCAGTGTGTAAGACTGGTGGAGGACAACATGCCAAGATGCATGGAAACTGTAATTAAAAAACAGGGTTATTCCACCAAATATTGATTTCTGAACTCTTAAAACGTCTTAAATATGAACTTGTTTTCTTTGCATTATTTGAGGTCTGAATGTAATGAAATGAAATATATATTTAAAGCAGAGAAAGAACACCCTGATGTGCAGCTTGATTTGACAGGGTGGATGCGTGCATGACGGGGAATAAATCGTGAATATAAAAATAGCTTAAGCTGTAGAATGTGATTTATGTGTAGTCTGAATCTTATAAATATCATAAATAGGTGAGAGAATTTAAGAGAGGGTAAAAGGCACAGTATTCTAATAATGACCCAGCGGTGTGAGCTATGAAACTATGTAGGCTGTGCGCCCTTCAGACTGAGCAAGTCCTTGAAAGCATATGAAACACTGTTCTGCCCTTTCTTATCGTTCACTGTTTTCCTTTACTTGACCTCATTTTGTTAAGACAGGCTGGCTGGCTACAATTTCCACTTAATGCTCACGTAACAGTGCCTGTTAGCAGCGTGGTCCTGGCTTCTGAAGTTCTAGCCAGAAGTTTTCTAGATCGCTCATGCTGTTGGTTGTTGTAGCGATGAGGCTTGAGTAACTACAGCGATTAAAAGGAATTGGGAAGACGTTGAACAAGCTCTGGTCTGAATGGCTGGTGTAGGATATTTTCAGATGGTCCATGATTAATCCTATATTCACGTCCTCGATGTAGACGTTTTGTTCTAATTGCTTGGCTCCGTCGACTAGCTTTTTGGGAAGGTCCATGGAGAAGACGTAGCCCAGGCCCAGGGCGTAGGGTGGGTAACTGCTACGGGGGAAAACGGCCTCTGGGAAATACCATTTGGAGTTGGGGTCTCGGTGCACTATGGCATCGTAAGCCATAAGCCCTGTTAAGTAGTTCTCTCGGGGGGCTTGTAGAACCACGCTGACTAGTTTATTCACATTCAGGAAAATATCCGAGTCTACCTTCATGGCGTACGAGGCCATGTGGCAGTACGATGCCAGCCATTCCATGATGACCATGGTTTTGATGGTCAGGTTGTTGTAGCTATCTATAAAATCGCTCTGGATGATATCATGGTGTGTGCTGCTTTCGTTCTGCAGCATTTCCTGCATGTACTGCTTGTTTTCAGCATTGGTCTCTCCCAGCATGAAATACATGCTCACCAACTGACCCATGACCTTGGTCTCGGACCCCCAGGTTCTGCGGATGATCTCCCGGGCCTCCTTGTTGCCTGCCGCCACAGGCACCATCAGCACCAGGAAAGGTTTCTCCTGCGCGCACCTTTCCTCCTCGTTTATTATGTAATGATACGTGCAGGGATACGCCACTTGGTACTTGCTCCTGGCCGTGCATTGTTCGTGCGTTGTTGAAGATAATGTTCTGTGCAGCTGTGTTTTACGGAATCCGGTAGTGAAGACAGTTTTCCCGTTCTCCCGGACAATAGTCAGGTTGCTCTCTGAGGAGATTTTGATGAAAAACGACCTGGCTGAAGCAGCTTTGGAGTAGGTAGTGTTGTACAGTATGTGCATTGTTGTCCAAATATTTAAGACATCAGAATTCAAGTAGTACCAGATCAGCAGACTCAGAAGCAGCAGCACTATAAAGCCAATCCGAAGATGGTAGCGCCGGCACTCAAACCCGCCGCCGGCTGCATGAAGATGGTCCGGACTGAAATTAGAAAGAACATACAGGCTAGAATGAGTCTAAGTTTAAAAATGGAACATTATAATTAATAGACATTAGGCCTGTCATGATAACTGGTTTTAATTGTGATAAACAATATTATTGTCATTTTAAGACCATTTTGTACCATTAATGTAAGAAATAAAATAAACCTCTTTAACATATTATTTTTTTTAAAAGTTAACTTTAGATAATTACAGATTTGAAATGTAAATAACATTTGTACATTTCATGTATATATTTCATATACAGCTCATATAAATTAAGAGACCACTTAAAAATGATTCTTTTGATTTTAACAAATTGAAAACCTCTGGAATATAATCAAGAGGAAGATGGATGATCGCAAGCCATCAAACCAAACCTAACTGCTTGAATTTTTGCACCAGGAGTGGAATAATGTAATCCAAAAGCAGTGTGTAAGACTGGTGGAGGAAAACATGCCAAGATGCATGAAAACTGTGATTAAAAAAACAGGGTTATTCCACCAAATATTGATTTCTGAACTCTTAAAACTTAATGAATATAAACTTATTTTCTTTGCATTATTTGATTTCTCATTTTCTGCAAATAAGTGCCCTAAATAACAATATTTTTATTTGGAGTTTGAGAGAAATGATGTCCATAGTTTATAGAACAAAACAACAAAGTTCATTTTACTCAAACAAACTTATAACTAGCAAAATCTAAAAATGTGATTCAGAAACTGAAGTTATCTCTTAAATTTTTTCTAGAGCTGTATATATGTAACATGAATACAATAATTTATGACTGATTAATATTATAGCATAACAATGCATAACAAGGTATCTACATGGGTTATTTATAAAATGTCCATAGGAATTGAATAACGGATTTATAAAGCATTATTTGAGTAACATAAGATATTAGATTAAATAAATATGGCTGAAATAATATAACATGCATTAATGTTGCGTATTATATTTAAAACTCAGTATATATGGTTGATGAGAGAAATGGGTGGAATAGAAAATGTGTTTCCACTTTAGTGTGAGGGCATTGCTTTATAAGCTGTTGAAAAAATTCTCTATGCAGGTAGTGTTCAAATAAAGTGTAACTGAGTGTTTTAGTTATTAAGGTTATTTAGACATTAGAATTGAAATGAGCTAAATTATTAAAACATGAGTAAAATATAAGCACTGTTTTTAAACAAATTGAACATACCAAGTTAGTTGCATTAATGGGCTCTTCTCACTATGAAAAATATTATTAAGTTTATGTCGACATATTGTTTGATCACATATTGAAGTCAGTAGCATAATTGTTTTGACAGGAAACCAAAACCTTGATAAGCTCCTTTAAATACCCTTGATTTTGGAATAAACTTACTTTTGTCCTTCAGAGCGTATCAGTAAAGTACATGTCAGCAGCGTAAAACTATTTCACAGTGAAAACTGCCTGCATTAATAGCAATAATAACGAAACATCTGATTTTTTAAAATAAATTACAGTACTTTAGAGTTAATTAGGGCTGTTAGGATAACTATTTTACTGGACTCAACCATTTCTTATTTTCTGCAAATAAATGCTCTAAATAACAATATTTTTTTTTGGAATTTGAGAGAAATGTTTATTAGAATAAGTAGTTTATAGAATAAAACAACAATGCTCATTTTACTCAAACATAAACCTATAAATAGGTTGATAACTATTTTTTTATTTAGACCATATAATGTCCCATAAATAATCGCAATGAATCATATTCTTGTAATTTTATGCCAGTAGTTTAATTATCATATAATAGCATAATTAATCAATTACATCCTTATCACGTATATTTTAATTACAATAATCATATTAGGGACTAGGCTTAATCCCTGTTTGGGAGACTGCCCAATATTGTTTAATACGTTGATAATGTAATTCTTGCTTCAGGCCTATAATTACTATAAGTATAATACTGTATTCTGTGTTGGGTACACTGTACAACATTTACAAAGGAAATATTCACATATACATACAAACTAGAGTCGAATTGTTCTGATAACCTTGCCAATGTCAGATTATATCAGTAATAGATTATATATGACAGTATTCTGCTCAAATCAGATGTCAAAAAAACAAAGTCGCAAAATGAGATTAACGTTTCTAAAATTGTCCGTAAAGATTTTTTTAATCATTAATAAACATAGATAAGAAATAGTCTTTCAAGTTCAGATATGAAATATGTGAATGTAAATGCCATTTATATAATCCAAATAGTAAACACTACATGAAGGCCAATATATTGTATATTTTCCCAGTAAATTATAGTATAATTGCAGTAAACTAGAGTATTGTCATTTCATCACTCTAGTGTAATAACAATATAATAGCACAAAAAAGCTAATGCAAAGTACACACATCAAAAGCAGTTAACTTTTAATCGTTCTAAAATATACTATAATTAAATCAATAATAAAAAGCTAAAATAATAAATCAACTGTTCTTAAACAAAGTCGGAACGCCAGCTCATGCACAAAAAAACATGCTGCTCATGTTTAGAAAATTAGTCAGCAAAAATTTTTATATTGAACATATATTGTTCAGTAAGATGATTATGTAATGATTGTGACGGGTCTATAAAACGGTATAATACTGTACTCAGAGTTATACACAAATATCTTTTAATGTAATTTAATAATTGAAACCAAATAAAACAAAAAGGACATACCCTCTCATTCATTCATGTTAATGGGTTCTTAAAAAACGATTCAGAAAATTAATGGCAAATATTAAGGTCAGCAAAAATGTGGCTGTCCATTTCCGTATGAAAAAAATGCTTAATAAGATTAAACTTGTTTTTAAAAAATCAAAACAATTGTGACAGGCCTGAGTATAATATTGTATACTATATAATATTATTCGCAGCATTAAACACATCGTGAAATAGTTTGAAATGGTTATTATAAAAACTAGTAGGGAAAGGTCGTGTCAGAATTAGACTACTTTTACATAATTTTTTTTTATATATATAAATATAATGTTGAATTAAATAACATTTAAAAAAATTTATAATGCGTTTTTTTATGTTGAAAAGATAGAAATATATAAATGTGAATTCAGATTGCACTGTTGTAAACACTCCTGCACGACTACACGAGAACTTTATATACCCAAAGCAGTTCTTTTAAACCCAGCTCTGGGTGTGAATACTCACCCAGCCATTAGCAGCAGCAGGTGAAAGAAAGTAAAGAAAAATGTAAAGAAAAGTGTTTTTTTTCTTTCTTTTTTTACCTTCGTTGTCCACTTCTGCCGGCTTCCTCCACCATCGTTCTGGGCGGCTACAGGTAAGGAGTGTTCCACGTCATCTCGCTCACCTGTGTTCCTCAAACTAACGGTGCCGGTCGGAGTAAATCAGACATGGAGGAAAAACATGTTTCACACAGGTGAGATATGGAACTGCCTCCAGCTCACCTCATCTGCCTGCACCTTGCACCATCTGTGAGCTGCTCATTTCCTTCTCAGATTCCTTGAACGACGAAGGAGGTGCCGTCTACAACCGGGCAAACAAAGATGAAAGATTTGATTGGCTCTCTGGTGCTGCCTTGAAGTCACAGATCTGAGAGGGAGAGAGAGAGAGAGAGGGCAAAAGTGGAAAAAAGAGAGAGAGAAAGTGGATTATAGCATACTGTATACCTGTGTACTTCATACCTCAGAGGTGTAACACGTTCACAGCAGGCTTAATTGCACCATGGCTTTGGTATCCATAGCACAGACTCTAGAGACTGAGGCTATACTGGCTGAGGCTTCACCCGCCCTCTGTTACCATAGTTCAGTCTCCAGGGGGTGGAGACAGCTTCCCAGTCTGCATTTGGTGGTTGGTGTGGTGCAGTGGATAACACCACCACCTGCCAGTTGTCTACCATGTAAAAATAAAGCTTGGGTTTAATTCCTGGTCTGGGTGATTGAATGCTGTGATACACCAATAAGAGTCCTTGGGCAAGACTCCTAACACTACATTGGCCCAACTCTGTAATAGGAATAACCTTGTAAGTTGCTCTGGATCAGAGCGTCTGCTAAATGCCGTAAATGTAAATGTGAATATAATTCACATGCTTTTCAACATTTATTCACTAGGGGTGCAATACTGTATAGATTTTTAAAATCACAGTGCCGATTTGTAGTTATTACAGCAGTTTACATGTAAAGATTGTGTTGCATGGCAGCATAAAACACACTGTAATAGTTAATTTTGATGTCAACAAGCACAATATATTGCCTTGCTTACAAAGGTTTAAATTTTATACCTTGTATCGTGATCTGTATCATGATATTTATCATATCGACAAGTTCTTGCCCTATTATTTACTGTTGAATCAAGATCAAATTAAGGTTAAATGCGTGTTCAACGCCTTATTTTTTTGAACATTTAATAACCTGATAACCTCACTGACTCTTGCTCTTTTCGCTGCCTGCAATCAAGTCATCACAGCAATACTCCTACGAAACATTATTAGTAGAATAATGTCTGTACTTTCTTCCTTGGAAAGTGCTTGAATACATGAGAATGAAATACAATACTTACAGCATAACTAGGCCTGTCACAATAACTATATTTACTTGTTTGAATTTTATAGGCCTATAGGCCACTGATATAATGAAAATATAGTATCAAAATAATACAATTGTATCATCTTAAAGAAATTAGGATGTGGATTTTTAATAAACTAGTTTTACCCAGACCTGTCACTAAAAATACATTATTAACTTATTGTACATTATGTGGATAAGTCATTTTTGCTGACTTAAGTATTTCTTATGTGTTTCTTAACAAGAAGAGTCCATTAACTGGCCTAAATCAAGCCAATATGTCGATGTAGTGTAAAAGCAGTGTTTTCTTTATTATTTTTGCCTTTATTTATATATTTTAACATATATTTTCACTTTAAATTTGCTTTTTAAATGGGTGCAATTGCATTATTATTATATAAAATGATCTGTGACACTTTAAATTGGGGGCCATTAATTGACGGTGCAGTTTTTTTTTATTAATTATTATTATGTATAATATTATTATTATTATTATTATTATTATTATTATTATTACTTACAACATTCTTAAGCATTGGAATTCAGTAATGTTTAACATAGTCTTGGCAAACTCTCAAACAAACTACTTGCAATGAATAATTAGTTGAGCCATAACTGTTAACCTTTTATCAGTGTTTATTACTGTCATAAGTACTGTTAATTAGACCCCCTATTGCTAAGTGTTACCAAATTTAAAAGCAGTAATAGTGTTTATCGTAATTATTTCTCAGGTAATAATAGGTTGGGTCATTGTGCCAGGTCTAGTTTTGCCTGATGATCAAATTACCAGATGAAAATGCTTTTTGTGTAAATGGAAACCTGTCCTACATTTTGTGTTTTTAGTAACCTGATACAGAAAACTGAAGTGAAGTTGAACAAAGACTAGAATAGTGGAGAAGGTTAAGAGTGTACGTAGACCATTCAGCTGAACTGGGTTATAACTGGGCGGAGTGGTCCGGGCTGTACAGCGATACTCTGTGCACACCTATAGCAAAGTTTACCATCTGCGTGGGCTGCTGTGAGCTGACTGACTGACTGACAGTCATTTTCCTTTATCTAATCTTCAAATTAGTTTTGATTGATATAATATTATGAAGAGCTCAATAAAAAGGAGATGTGACAACCTGAACGGGTTCCTCTAGACTGTGGCTTCTATTGTTCGAAAAGGAAACACTGTAATAAAATATTCGTCACGGATACATTATAACATATTTATAATTAAATACTGTTATCATTAAAATGACTGTCATTGAAGTTTTTTTTGTATTCCTGGTAAAGTAGAGGAGAGAATTTTTAAGTGTAACAGCGACATTTTACATATAACAAATTGGAAATTGGAAAAAATATAACTTTTACTACACTAAGCATGCGTTTCAGTGCACTGATATTCATATTTAAAATATATACTTTTATAAATATGCAATAAAAAGTGTTAAAGACTGAAATTCTTAAGTTGTTGTAACTATACATAAAGGTGGGCAAATATTATTTAAAGGGTTGGTTTTCTGGACAGGAATTAAGCCAAGTCAATTACTACATTATTTTTTTTATTTCAATGGAAAATCTTAAAATGCTGTCTAGGGGACGCAGAGTGGTTCAGCAGTCTAAAGCGCTGCCACTATGATCGGGAGATCGCTGGTTTGAATCCTGTTCATGCAGCTTGCCATCAGCGGCCGGAGCCCTCAGAGAGCATAATTGGCCTTGCTCTCTCTGGGTGGGTATATGGTGCTCTCTACCCACATCATGCCATAAGGTAATGTCACTCAGCACGAGGCATCTGTGAGCTGATGTATGGGAACCAAGTCGCTGCGCTTTCCTCCAAATGCCCTGGCTAGTCAGCAGTTTGAAAAGAGGCGGTGGCTGATTTCACATGTGGCATGTGCTAGTTTTTACCCTCCTTGTGTTGTGTTGAGGCATCACTAGTGAAGAGGGTGATTGGGACAAATAAATTGTTAAAAATTGGGGAAAAAAAAGAGAAGCTTAGAACCTGCCCCAAAATGTATTAGCATAGTCGCAAATATGACATGACCAGTATATGTAGTATACAATATGTATTTTAAGGTAATATAGTTTTTAATGATTTAAGAAAATGCTTTTAAAAATAACATGAATGCCGAACTAAGTAAACATTTTTACAAGTCCAAGCTTTTGTACACATTTCTAAAATCATGCTATTTTACTTGAAACATATGCCCAAACTTGGCATTTGTGAACTCACTAGAATCCTTAAAGCTTGCAGGTGTGAATGTTCTGCTCAGATGTTTATTACAATGCAAAGTCCATAGGAAGAGATAAAAGACGAGATAACTCGACAGTGGCAGTACATCACCAGACTGAGATTAGCTATAATGTAATATGCAGTAGTCAAGGCATTTTTATTGTCTACTAAATGTTAAATTGTTTGGTAAAATGGAACAGCAATTTATATTTGGAAAAGAATGGAAAAGTATAGAGAGTGCAAAAAAATAAATAAAGATTACCACTAAATTAAATGAGTTGCCTGTTCACTGGCATTTCAGGGCTGTAGTTTATTATAAACAAACACCTTATAACCCATAAAAGACGTTTTGGAACAGTGGATAGTAAATAATTAAATGTTTGTTATTATTTAATTCCATTTTTTTTGGTGAAGATACACATTCTTTAGTTAGGGCTTTTCTTCTACAGCCATGCCTTAGTAATGTTAGCAACACTCCCACCCACCCAACCACCCAGCACCAAAGTCCCCCGTACTACGACACTCCATGACTTTTGGACTTGTTGCTGATATGGATCTAAGATGTCCTCCATGAAATTTTCTTTTCTAACACATCCTGCTGTTTATAAGGCTCTTTGACATTATTTCTTCTTTTACTTGAAAAAAAGAATAGTTATTTCAAATAAATCTACAATTAATGTTGTCAGGCAAGTTTCAGCCACAATATTAAAACCAGCTGCTAGGAAAGTAGTAACAAGGTAGGTAAGTAATTTAAGTGTTGTGGCTAACTAGTTAGTGCATATATTGAACTGATTTTAATGTTATTATTATGCGGAGTATTTAATTGGAAGCTACACATTTTAATAGGCTTCATATATGTGTGTATATATATATATATATATATATATATATATATATATATGTATATATATATATATATATATATATATATATATATATATATATATATATATATATATACATATATATATACATATATATATATATGTATATATATATACACACACACACACACACACACACACACAGGGTTCCCAGAGTGGCATACCTGATATTTAAGTGCAAGTAAATTAGAATAATTTATCTTAATATAATAATAATAATAATAATAATAATAATAATAATAATAATAATAATAATAATAATAATAATAAACCCACAAGGACAACAATAATAAACATTTAGTAAAACAATGTTTATAAAATTTACAATGAAAGAAAAAAAGGAAAATAGCAGCTAATATAGTGTTATTAAATGTATATATTCATATATAAAATATATAAATAAAATGAAGTGCATATAAAGTCTATGTTTATATATAAAATAAGGTGCTTTAACTAATGTGTGTGTATATGTATGTATGTATGTGTGTGTGTGTGTGTATGTGTATATATATATATATATATATACACATACACACACACACACACACAAGTTAAATAAGTTGGAGGATAAAGACCAGAGAGCGGAGATTTACAGTTGTGGTCAAAAGTTTACATACACTTGTAAAAAAACATAATGTTATGGCTGTCTTGAGTTTTCAATAAGTTCTACAACTCTTATTTTTCTGTGATAGAGTGATCGGAACACATACATGTTTGTCACAAAAAACAGTCATAAAATTTGGTTCTTTCATAAATTTATTATGGGTCTGCTGAAAATGTCACCAAATCTGCTGGGTCAAAAATATACATACAGCAACAAAATTTGTCAATTTTGGTGATGTAGCGAGTTGTGTCAATCAAATTAGCTTCATGTCATGGCCTCTTCACTTCTTGTAAGTGATTCTGATTGACTACAGCTGTTGACTTCTCATGAGCCCATTTAAATAGGGCTCATTTGACCCAGTGATTAGACTCAGCTACAAAAGCTACAATGGGAAAGTCAAAGGAACTCAGTGTGGATCTGAAAAAGCGAATTATTGACTTGAACAAGTCAGGGAAGTCACTTGGAGCCATTTCAAAGCAGCTACAGGTCCCAAGAGCAACTGTGCAGACAATTATACGCAAGTATAAAGTGCATGGAACAGTTGTGTCACTGCCACGATCAGGAAGAAAACGCAAGCTATCACATGCTGCCGAGAGGAGATTGGTCAGGATGGTCAAGAGTCAACCAAGAATCACCAAGAAGCAGGTCTGCAAGGATTTGGAAGCTGATGGAACACAGGTGTCAGTCTCCACAGTCAAGCGTGTTTTACATCGCCATGGACTGAGAGGCTGCCGTGCAAGAAAGAAGCCCTTGCTCCAGAAAAGGCACCTTAAGACTCGGCTGAAGTTTGCTGCTGATCACATGGACAAAGATAAAACCTTCTGGAGGAAAGTTCTCTGGTCAGACGAAACAAAAATTGAGCTGTTTGGCCACAACACCCAGCAATATGTTTGGAGGAGAAAAGGTGAGGCCTTTAATCCCAGGAACACCATGCCTACTGTCAAGCATGGTGGTGGTAGTATTATGCTCTGGGGATGTTTTGCTGCCAGTGGAACTGGTTCTTTGCAGAAAGTAAATGGGATAATGAAGAAGGAGGATTACCTCCAAATTCTGCAGGAAAACTTAAAACCATCAGCCCGAAGGTTGGGTCTTGGGCGCAGTTGGGTGTTCCAACAAGACAATGACCCAAAACACACATCAAAAGTGGTAAAGGAATGGCTAAACCAGGCTAGAATTAAGGTTTTAGAATGGCCTTCCCAAAGTCCTGACTTAAACCCCATTGAGAACATGTGGACAGTGCTAAAGAAACGGGTTCATGCAAGAAAACCATCACATTTAGCTGAACTGCACCAATTCTGTCAAGAAGAGTGGTCAAACATTCGACCTGAAGCTTGCCAGGAGCTTGTGGATGGCTACCAAAAGCGCCTAGTTGACGTGAAAATGGCCAAGGGACATGTAACCAAATACTAATGTTGCTGTATGTATATTTTTGACCCAGCAGATTTGGTGACATTTTCAGCAGACCCATAATAAATTTATGAAAGAACCAAATTTTATGACTGTTTTTTGTGACAAACATGTATGTGTTCCGATCACTCTATCACAGAAAAATAAGAGTTGTAGAACTTATTGAAAACTCAAGACAGCCATAACATTATGTTTTTTTACAAGTGTATGTAAACTTTTGACCACAACTGTATGCTGTCCATACGCTACACAAGTTTGAAAAGACTCTGAAAGGACTTACAAAAGACAACATTTTGACACCCTCTCACATCTAAAGACAAGTCAAAGACATTTTAGTCACAGACTAAAGATTTTGCAAAGACTGGGGATCACTAACTGCAAGACTGGCCTCAGGCCTTCAGAGAACATGTTTTGCTCTTTGTCTAAACTGGAAGTGTCTGATATGATCTAACACCATAGTTTTCTATATAAATGATGAAGATCCAATCAAACCCGTATGACCTGCTTGCGTTTTCTTCTCAAGTAGCAGTGGTGGATGAAGTACCAAAACCAAGTACTTAGTTAAAGTTAAAGTAAAATACCAAATATATCTCCCTTTTATATAGTGTCATTAATAGTCAGATTACATTGATGTCTATCAAAATGATCATAAGCGCAACATGTGTTAACCAAGTGGGTATAAATAACTTTTTTCCTTTGCAAAAACAAGCAAAAGCAATTTTGTTTTAAGATTGATTCACTTCTTTATTACAGACTAATAAATGTACAACTTATAATAAATAAGGTTTCACAAATAAGTTCTACTTTACTATATTGCAACTAGTCCTAAACAGCTCTGGAAAAAAAAATAAGACATCACTTAAAAATGGTGAGTTTCTTTGATTTTACCGAATTGAAAACCTCTGGAATATAATCAGAAGGAAGATGGATGATCACAAGCCATCAAATCAAACTGAACTGCTTGAATTTTTGCACCAGGAGTGCAGGCATAAAGTTATCCAAAAGCAGTGTTTAAGACTGGTGGAGGAGAACATGCCAAGATATATGAACACTGTGATTAAAAACCAGGGTTATTCCACTAAATATTGATTTCTGAACCTTTCTCATTTTCTGTGTATAAATGCTTTAAATTACTATTTTTATTTGGACTTTGGGAGAAATGTTTGTAGTTTATAGAATAAAACAACAATGTAAATTTTACTCAACACACAACATATACCTATAATAGCAAAATCAGAGAAACTGATTCAGGAACTGAAGTGTTCTCAATTTTTTTGACATTTTTTTCAGAGCTGTATATTTCATATGTTTCATAACTTACGCAGCATAGGCACTCTCAAAATTGTATGATCTTGCACTGGTTTTTAACTATTTGCTCTGGGTAGCTACTGGATGTCTAGCAATGTAGATCAAAGCAAGTTCTGAATATAGTGTAAAGAACATATCTTGAAGACTGCTGCTTCAAAATGTATTAAGTTGCTGAAAATTTAAAAACACCAGTAGAGTAAAAGTTAAAGAAAAGCTACTTAAGAAGAGTAACTAATAATGTTCGTTGTTACTTTCCAAAACTGCTAATTAGATGAATTAGAAACATTGTAGGAACATTGGATTTGAGCCGCCTGTTGAACCGAGCCATACAGATACATGAGAATGTGGAAAGTAAACTTTAGTCACGCTGTGGTGGGGCGTTACAAGACTGGTCTTTATCTCCAGGGACAGAAACCACAAATGTTGCAGCAATTCCTCAGCTTTTATTGTCAGCATTCCGTGGCCTGTCTCAGCACGCCGTGGCTGTGAAGATGGGCCGATTAGCCCTGGATCCGTTCTCGCTCTGGTAGGGTTTGTTGGTGTCTAGTTGTGGCCAGTAGTAAGGGTTTTTCTCTGCCTCTTTCCTGACCTCCTCCGCGGCGCTGTCGGCCAGGAGCGCCACTCGTTCTTCTTTGTAGATCATCTCGTGCTCCTGCTTGAGCTCGTTGTAGGAGCGGGAGAACATGTGGAAGATGGAGGTGGCCGGGAAGGCCATGATGAGGATGCCGCTCAGAATGCTGCTGAAGGCCACCACCTGGCCCGGGATGCTGCGCGGCACCATGTCGCCGTATCCCACCGTGGTCATTGAGATGACGGCCCACCAGTAGGAGGCCGGGATGCTGCTGAAACTGTGTGGCCCCACGGCGGTGCCGGAGGACAGCTCGTTCTCCGCCAGGTGGATGAGTGGTGAGAAGAGAGCCACGGCTACGCAGAGGAAGACCAGCAGCAGCCCGAACTCCCGGGTGCTTCTCTGCATGGTCAACCCCAATGTCTGCAGCCCTAGGGAGTGCCTGGCCAGTCGCATCACATACAGGATCCGCAGGGCTCGCATCACCCGTAAGATCAAGCCCAGCTTGTCCAGGTACCCTCGGCCAGTCCCCGGTTCTCCCGTACTGTCGTTCTTCTCGTCCACCACCAAGGAGATGTAGTAGGGCAGAATGGCTACAGCGTCAATGATGTTCAGTGGACCGCGTGCAAACTCCAGCTTGCTGCGGGCCTGCAGGAAGCGCAGGGTTAACTCCAGCGAGAACCAAGCCACGCACACAGTCTCCACGATGAACATGTGCTGACACTTTTGTGAGCATTCGCCCTGTGTATGAATACAATAAGAAAGTTAGCCTCTTGAACGTCTTATGATTTTTTTAGAAGATGCATCCCTTAAAATGTAATATGGATTATATATATTGTCGCTGTCATGAAAAACACTTATCTCCAAAACAGCAACTTTACAGTAGAGAGAGAAAACCTTGTAAACTTTCAATGGAAGTCGATGTAAAAAGAGTTTATCTCAGTATTTTTAAATTTTAAATTTGACTATTTTACCATTTTACAGTGAGCTCAAACTCAGTCTCTGTAATAAGCTCAGTTAGACTCCTCGTTAGCGCATGGGATGCTGGCGAAAATGAAACCTCAGTTTAGGAGCTTAAACAGTTCAGTGGACTGTAGGTCACAAAAATAGTGTAAGGAGCTAAAAAAAAAAAAAAAGTGTGAATCCTTGTTTAGGGCTTAGTTATACCATATGCATATTGTAAAAAAAAAAAAAAAAAAAAAAAGATTACACCCACAAGTAATTTATCTATGTAATCTAGCGTTGCAATTCGGCCATTGCAATTCCAATTATGTTTCACAATTCCATTTTAGTGTTAAGTGTGGAAAGCCAGCCATTCATTCAATACATCATCAACAATCATCATCAATTTACTGTGCGTTCTGCGTTCTCAACCTGTTGACAGTTTTCTGGAACTATTCTAATAAGCTCCTGTATTAGGGAGCAGATTTTCCTCATTATTCCTCATTCCTCATTATTATACTCCTTTGCAGGAGTAGAAGAAAACTTATTTTCCTTCAGTGTGAGTTATTGTAAAAAATATATTTAGTCATTTTTTATTTCTGTTTCTATTCCTTTCATCATGAACTTTGGACAAAATGTTTAACACTTGCCATTTAAACACAATGTCAAAAAATGAATATATATATATATATATATATATATATATATATATATATATATATATATATATATATATATATATATATATATATAGTTTCTGAGTTTCTGAGCTCTGATCCTGGTGGCCTGGTGGGTTTTTCCTACTGCATCGCACCCAGTTCAACTATTTGCTGATTAGTTGGTTGGCTTAAGTTTGCTTAGAGCAGGGAAAACACTGAAGATCAAAATTCTAAATGTTGTATAGTCCAAGACTAGGCTTAATACCTGCATGGAAAACTGCCACTACCTGTTCTGTTCTATTAATAGGCACTCTAGGACCACTGGTTGGAAACCACACTTTACACTCGTCCCAGATAAATGTCCGTAAGCAGGACTGTTTGGGCAGGGCCTCATTATCTCTGGTTTGTTTTTACACCCACTGATTTCAGGAGGACCAGAAACAGACCAGAACAGCTTTTACACTGTTCAATCTAGATAAAAGGCTGGATGAAAGACTAGTGTGAAAATGCTTATAGTTTCACTTGTCAAATTTATGAATTTAGTGTAGTTTTCACTCAGAAATATTAAGCTAGAACTTTATCTTAGATGCTGCATGGCATCTGTGTTGCTGAAGAGGATAAAATACTCCTAAATAAGCAAATAGATGGATTTATTGGTGTCAACAAATATTCTTGACCGCAGGTTTACAATATTTATTTAACTACGGTGTCATCGTGTTGAGTAATGAAGCAGTAACTTCAGTAAATCAAGTTGGGGGTGAGTCTTGGGGGAATTTAGAGCACCTATCCCTCAATTAAAATATTTATATTTGATTACAAATATTAAAATGTATCAAAAGCAAAAATTATAGAATGTATATCGCAATATTGATATTTTCTCCAATCACTGTTTAGAATATCACCTAGATGCACTGTATCTGAGCTGCATAAGAGCTAAGCTATCCAGGCATGAATGGGATGAATTTTTTATTTAATTTCTGGGCTGGGCTTTACTCACACTGCAAACTCAAACATCTACACTCTCAAATTATGGGGACCCCTGCTGTAAAGTAGGTAAATCTCAATTTGTCTGCAAAGCCAAACAGATTCTGCACACCCACCCGGCTCTCTTCCTCCCTGAGATTGGGCATGGTGCTGATGCACAGGCTGATCACAGTCACAGCGATCATGATCACCGAGAAGCAGGCGAAGGTTTTTCCCAGCCAGCCCGAGTGTGGGTTTTCCACCACCTCCCTGAGGCGACTCATGAGGGCACGGTAGCCCTTCTCTTGTGCTGGCCTGCTCGGCGGCTTCCTCTTCCGCCTCCTCTCCTCGTTTTTACGCTTCCTCTCAGCCACGTCCTCCAGGCGGCTCATCATCCGGCGCCGGCAGCAGCGCTCCATGTGCACCATGTCGATTCCCCAGTAGTCCAGTTCGTCTGAGAGGGACACGGCGCAGAGTTGCCGCAGTAGCCGCAACTTTCCTGCGGCTAGGAAGTTGAGGATGACGCGGAAAGTTGCAGAGCTGCGGTCGAAGAAGTATTCCTGCCGCGCCTCGTCGTAGTCGTCGCAGAGCCTCGCGATTTCCTCTGGTCCTTTGCAGTGCCGCAGTTGACCCAGGCGGGAGAGCGGGAACTCGTCCAGTGTACTCCAGGGGAAGGCGTAGCGGTCGCCTCCTACATTGATGAGCGCCAGTTCGTCAGGGTTGACCTCTTGGAGGGCAGAGGGGTCACGCAGTAGCCAGGCTCTCTTAAAGTACACCCCCTTGATAGTCTCTGTCTCTGGAATCTCTGTGAAAAACCGGTCGAGGCTGCTGTCATCAGTGCTGACTGAGAAATTGCTGAGGTCATTAGTATTGCTGATGATGGGCATGATGGCATTTGGCCATGCAACTGCAGGGGCTGCCGTGGGATGCGGTGGTTTTTAGAAGATGGGAATCGAGAGGTGGATGCCAAAACTTGACCACTGCAATGGAAGCAAATAGAACATTATTATTGCTAGCATTGGCGTAAAAAATAAATCAACCTGGTAGCTATTTTTTTTTTTACACATTTAATACATTTACATCCTAGTTTCGGTAGTAGTTATTCTCTAATCTGTGGTGGTTTCTGCTTTATAATAATTGGTTAACCAACCATTTTCCATTTTTTTTTTTTAGCTCAACTGAGCATATAAGACATTGTGTATCTCTATAATTACAGACTGCAGTCCTGTATCTGTTTATCTGCATACTTTATTATTATCCTCCTTTCACCCTGTTAGTCCTTCTTTGGTCAGGACCCCACAGGACCACCACATAACAGCTATTATTATTATCATGGTGGCGGTCTGTTGCTGTGTGTTGTGGTGTTCTGTTACGACTGGATCAGACACAGCAGTGCTGCTGCAGTTCTTAAACATTGTGTTCATTCTATTTGACACTCCTATCTATCTGGTCCAACTTATATATCTATCTATTTATCTATATATATATATATATATATATATATATATATATATATATATATATATATATATATATATATATATATATATATATATAAAGACAGAAGCTCATATGTTGCTGCCCAGGTGGACTGTTCTCAGTCCTGCTGTAATACCGATGCGTCAGTGTCACTGCTAATGCTGAAAATGATGCTGATCACTCAAATAATAGCTGCTTTGTGGTTGTCCTGTGGGGTCCTGACCTTTTCAAGAACAGGGTGAACAGAGGATGTAGTAAATAAAGCACACGGAAACAGATACAGGACGTCTGTAATTACAAAACTACACAGTGCTCCTATATCTTTATGCTCAGTCAACCTAAAACAATGGATGGAATCACAAGAAGGTGGTTATAATGTTATGCTTGATTGGTGTATGTGTTTACAAGTGGTGAACAGCAGGAAAGTGCTGATTGGTAGGTAACAGCAGAGAGTCCCTTGAGGATAATTTTCCTATTACCACAGCAAAACAAGAGCAGTGCTGTTTACATGGGGCTCGGTTGGAGACTGTATATGGACATAACTGGTGTACGAGTCTAATCCTGCACTCAGTCTCAGCCATAAACAAGTTTTTACAGTTTTACATAATGATATTATTACCACTCAAAGCTTCAAATAGGCACCTCTAGCTTTTGGAGTTTTATTGAGTGTAGAGCGTAATCATAATTTGCACATTCATCTAGCAAACATGAGCTCAAAGACATAAACCCTAAAATAAGATAGAAAACAAACAAAAATAGCACTCACCTTGTATCCTTATATGGCAGAAGAAAATGCGCTCCGTTTGTAAACTTTACTGTAAGCGCTGGCTTGAGTGTAGTAATAGAGTTCTCGCCAGTGATCCAAATATGATGGAGCAGAGGCATTTACATTTCTGTCACTTCGGACTGTAAAAGCTCTCGCTGGAAATAGTTTGGGCTGGGTGGAGGCAGAGTCCTGGTACCATCCCGTATCAATCAATCACTCTGATAATTAGCCGGTGCTGAGGATGGGATGGAGGGTTCGTGAGGGTCACCCCTGTGCATCCTCGTAATTTTGTCTCTACCCACGAGAGAGATAATCCTCGAACACCGCAAACACATCCGAGCGAATCCTTTGGTTAAAAAAAAAGTACTTTCCGAAAGCCTGGAATAAAACCGATTAGGATGTTCTCTGAAAACCTGTTATTATGTTATCTCATCTTCTTTTCGGGTGGACCAGTCGTATATATGTGTGTGAGAGTGAGAGAGAGAGAGAGAGAGAGAGAGAGAGAGAGAGAGTAAGTAAGGGGGGGGGTAGAGAGAGAGAGAGAGAGAGATGAAGAGAGATGGATGGATGGGGAGAGAGAGAGAGAGAGAGAGAGAGAGAGAGAGAGAGAGAGAGGGAGCAGTAGAGAGCAAGAGACTGTTTGGCTGAGTGCTTGATAGTGTTTGGTGTTAATTTACTGGTGATAAAAAAAAAAGCCAAGCAAGCTTTCTTTCTAATATCTCAGTTTAGTGCGTATTATTTAAAGCATGAGATTTTAATAATGCAATTGAATTAAAATGCCCTCACTGTCACTGTTGTTTTCTGTGTAGATTCGAACATGATATGCTGCTCATGTTAAAATAAATACAAGGCCTGTGATTACTCGGCCCCTGATCTGGGGACTGAATGAGTATCAGGGATTAACTGTAATCTCTCGCAGATGGATGATGATGATATCAGGGCTGTGAGTACGACGGTGGGGCGGTTGATATTTGAGCACCCACGCTGACTTAGTTTTAAATGTACAGGACAAACACTCACACACTCACACAAACAAAAACTCTGTTGCCAACCAGTAGTCAAGAGCATTCAATAGTCAGTGTTGATGGGCAGTTACTGTAATTGTGTTTGTTTTTCATGCACGGCTCTCATTTCCTTCCCTCGGCTTCGCTCTGCAACTCGGGTTACTTGTAATGGGATGGCCTGAGCACATCGAGGAAAACATGAGAGCCTTATCGAGGGCTGTGACGTAAAGGATCCTACTTACAGGCTGCATCTAAGTTTTCTTACTCCTCGCCCAGTTCTTCTCGAGTATCCTGATGAGGGAGAAGAAAAGCGGGTAGAAATTTGCAGTAAATTTCAGTATATATCTTCTCTTGCATCTTCCTTTCCATCAATACTTTCTTCTAACATAGCTTATTTATCATATGAAATGGCTATGGAAAATCTCCATTCTATTAAATTCTCTACACTCTACTGTTCTTGAGCTAATCTGAAGACCACATGAAGTTTGCTGTCGTTCCCAGTCACTTCCACAGTGTTAATATCACTGACATTTGTCTGTGGAAATTTCACTATTTCACAATTTGCTTTAGTGACAATTCCCAAAAAGACAAATATAGTTATTTTAAAAATGTAAAATGAGTACAGAGATCTCTCCAGTTTTTCTGACCACGACAACTTGTGCTGGTTACCTGAGCAAACGCAACGCTGCTAATGCTGCTGACACAAGAGCTACTGGGAACCTTTAGCTATCCAAAGGCCTAAGGTTTGATATTGGCTAAAATGAATCAAAGCCCACCCTATAGTGACAAATATTTTTTTATTTTTTTATTATTATTTATATTATTTTTCTATACTTCTGTATATTATTAGTTAAATCCAAGTAAAGGTGACTTTACAACCTAAACATGTTACTTCACATTACATTTACTGTTATTAGAAAAACATATGCGTGAAATGTCTGAATTATATACATATGACAAAAAATGTTCAGTTATCACCTAATATTTAAAATAATATAACATATTTGATTATTTATTATTATTATTATAATTATTATTATGTATTGGCATGTAAATTCTGTTGTATTTTTTTAATGAAAGCACTTCTTTCGATGCGTTCCATTTATTAAAAGAAAGTAACAGAGACTTTTGGTAGAAGTTAATATAAATGTTAGATAACCCAAACCCTCCTAGTCTGTTAGCACAATACATTTTCCAGAAGTTGTATTTATTGCAGTGTATTGTCATTGTTGCGATTCATTGCTCTCATCACTGACCTCGCGTGTAAAGCCGGTGTTGGGCCGAATTCAGCACCCCCGCCAGGAAAATTACCCCTTCTCCCGGCAGCACGTAGATAAATGCTTTAGCTAACTTTAATTAGAAATATGCTCCCGAGAGGAGGTTATTTTCATTGCAGCAGTGCAGATTTCGGTGCGCTTTCAAAATAAGTTTATTTTAAAACTATTTCTGCTTTCTCTGTGGGGTTTTTATTTGAGGGGCGACAAATCCACCCATTTCTGATATTTCTGATATCATTATCATTACTTCCTACATTACTGTCTGAACACACTACAGTGAAAATAATTATTGTGCATGTTGGCAAGAATGACACGAGGAAGAAGGAGTCTGAAGTTTTAAAATGATCAGCGGCCCTATTCCTGCCTGTTGGGAGATCAAATATGCAAATATGTCCTTAGGGCTATTTACAATAGACATGTGGCTACAGAAATGCTGCATGTCCAATTGACGTTTTTCTGACAATTTTAACCTGTTTTTTGAGAAAATAGATTCTTTTTTTAGGCAAGATTGACTGCACACCAGCAGAACAAGAATGGAGGACAGATTCTTGACAGAGAACTTAGAAATTTATTTTCTCCCTGTCCAACTTCTCTGTTCTCACCAGTGGAGACATGTCAGCGCCAGCACCCAAGGACGCTGTCGTCACTCCAAACCCACAGCATCCTCCCCCAACACTGAACATGCAGAGATATCTGAAGTGAGTCATGTTCTAGTGTGTGATATGCTGAGTGAACAGTCTGCATTATCTTCCATCTCATCTAGCGTTAGCTAGCTAACTAACTGACTAAAGAACATTCTGAGACTTTGTATTACTACAACTACTAAACAATATCTAAACAATATTTAGACAGGGCTGTCAAGTTTTGCAGTTTTGTGGGCGTGAGATTGGTGGGGGTGCGCGCAGTTCTTTAGTTGTAAAAGGGGGGAGGGGGGCAGTTCGTATCGGACAGTTCTTTACGCCTGACACTCTGGGACTTGGGAGGAAGCGGGACGGTTGTTGTGTAATTGGAACAGCTGTGTACGTGATGACGTCCCCCTCTTAGTGGAGCAGAAAGCATTGTTCCAAAAACATTGGAGCACATTTTTACCTAGCTGCTTTCTTAACAAATAAACCACATATCCGAAGTCCAATCCTCTACATTCTCGCCTAAAAAATAACTTAAAACATTATTTTAGCACACAGCAGTACTGTTTGGAAAACGTACAGGTGCTTACAGTTATGTACCTTCTCAGCCTGCATTACGCTGATACTGCTGCGAGGTGCATTCTGGGTTGTCGGGCTGTAAGAAGTTCACACAAGTCACCTTCCATGCATCCTCGATAAAGTGGGAGGAGCAAGAACACATCCGGGTATCAGTTGTGTACTTGGCTAACTGTGATCTTCGGAATTGGAACAGTACTTGGGCTGCGACTGATGACGTTTCCCGAATCCACAAGAACACAAGTACAGAAATGGCCTAGGTCTGCCTAACAACAGAGCGATCTATATTCTGATTGGCTCAACGAGAGTACATTATTGATTAATATACAGCCGATGGATTGGCAAGCGTGAGAAATACCATGTGTGGCGTGTGAACTCGCTGAGGTGCGTGTGTCACACGCTCAAAGCACTGATTTAGAGTTAACACAAATTTAATACTCGGAAACACAATACAAAATATATTTATTGCCACTACTTATCAAATTCGACAGTTTGAGGGAAAAAGACACACCTGCTGCTATCGCCAACACTGAGAGTTGTTAGGATAACACCCAGGGAGTCACAAAATGTTTGCACTGTGATTTTTACACAGAGATTTTACTGTGTACTTTTAACCAAACTTAGCCAGATTGAAGAACTTCTAGAGAAAACTCCCGCACATCCTCAGAAAAAGTGAGAAGCTGCTAAAACACAATCAAATCAGCAGCTACACTCTCACACACACTTCATTACCGGCAGGAGCTCCACCCCTCTTCCTCCACCTGAAGTGAGGAAACCACCATAAGTACTCAAACAAATTCATAATTCTCAGGTTTGTGCTGCCACAGTAAAGATGTTAGCAGGCAATGTTTTTTTTCAAACAAGCTTGGACCCTATGTGCCTGTTATCTCTTCCATTCAGTGCTTATCAGGAACCGGAAGAACAGAGAGTGCAGGCCATATGGTGTAAAATCTCTACAGAATCTGCAGAATGTAAGACATGCTGTAGCTCTCAGTCTCCAGAATCAGAGTGCTCGTTACTAATTAAGCTAATTTAAAGGTCAGATCTTTTACAAAAGTCTTTTTTTTTGTTTAGTTTTTCTGATTTTATAACTGCGCTTGATTTCCTGCTTTTAACATAAACATAGTTAAATAAATGCAATAAGTGCTAAAAGTGTACTAATTGAGTAAACCCAATTATTATAAGTTGCTTCCACTCAAATGATCTATAAGATGATCATAAAAGTGCACCAAACTAGTCATCCTTGATAGTTGAGTAGTATGTGGGATATATCATTACCTTTTTAAATAGAACAGACCCAATTTTTCGTAAAAAAAATTAACCAATTATTTTCATATACTTTACAATATATATATATATATTTTAAGTTTACAATGTACAGTAAACCAAACATCCCCCCACCCTTCCTATACCTGTTACTCCAATTAGAAGTGACATTTTAAGAGATGTACAAGTATACAGTCACAAAGTATTTAAACCTCCATTTTCTGTATATGTATATATATATATATATATATCCAGAGCAGAAAATACAAAAATCCAACATAAATAAGTTGTAAATAAAATGGTATTTAGCGACCATGTCTTTATAATACTTAGTATTTAGCAGTCATTTGTAATTCCTGTGATAATTACAGGTCTGATCTGAGGGTAAATCTTGATAAGCCTAGCTCTACAATAATGGACTCTGTATATAACTTAGAATTGGATGAGATTAAAATGTGCACAAGATGTCGATGTATGTAAAAATTAATTATATTCTAAAATGACAGAATAGGTCACACAGGTCGAGTTTCTCTGTAGCTATGTAGCTTTACCCTCCCCATATGTTTTAATGACACAACTCCAGTTTCCCAACAATTCCAACAGATATTTTTTTTCCTGCCCTAATATGAGCAACAATTGTGATTTAAATACATTAACTTTTACTACTTAACATTACACTTACTGGTCAAACTGGTGGTCCAGTGAAGAATACATTTTACCTCTATGCTCAGAGTACATATGGTATTAATTTAGCTCATTTAAATGTCAGATCTCTTACAATTCAGTCTTTTTAGTGAATGATTTTATTACAGCTCGTGGGCTTGATTTCCTGCAACTTACAGAAACATGGTTGAATGAATGCAGTGCTGAAAGTTTTAAGTTTCTTCAACTCAAAAGATCTATAAAATGATGATAATGATGAAAAAATGCATCTAACTATTTATTCTTAATAGTAGTAGTATTATGTGGGATATATCCAGTTTTAGATATTACAGACTTACTTTATTTGAGTGAAAATAAATTCAATTCTAACATGAGAATAGATCATTTGGGCTACAGTACAAACTACAGAAACATCTCAAAAGTGAAGCCGTCACAGGTCTAGTGTCTCTGTTGACTGGTTGCAGTATGACGTGTAGCTGCACCCACCCCTTCCCATATGTTCCAGTGACAAAACGTTTTTTTTTTTTTTCTTCATTTCCAGTTTCCCAACAGTTCCAACAGTTGGTTTTCCATGCGCTAATATGACCAACAATTGTGATAAAATACATGAATGTTTACTAACTAACATTACACTTACTGGACAAACTGGGTATCCAGTAAATATATATTCTGAGACTAACTTGATCTTTGAGAAGGGATCCAGGCAAGTGTGCAAATTCTACAGTTAATAGTAATGAACGTTAGAGAGGAACAGCATGCCAAATACTTCTTTACCTCTCAGCAGACAACACAATAAACCACATAATCCTTCTGTCCAACCTAGATACTCTCAATACGAGCTTTGCATGCAATGCTCTGGTTCAAGGGGTCCTACTAGGGTAGAGTACCTTATCAGGTGACACGATGAGGATCCACATCAGCTCCCTGCATACTGTCCACTGGTATTTCTCAAGGATCTCTGCTTTGCCCTCCTCTGTTGTCCCTATATCTGTGCTTCTTTGTTGATGAAAAACCTTTTCACGGCTTGTACTGTCACACCTATGCTTTCTTTCCCCACCTGTGGCAGGTCTGTACTTGTATCTCAGCTTGTCTGCCTCAGCATGGGTGGCAGGCCTATAGCCTGAGGCTAAAGGTATTTTCAGTCGTATTGCTCTATTCCTTGAGAACTGGCTGCTTGTTTCAACTGAAAAAGCCCTAAACCTAGGTGTGGGTGTTTGGTATCATCTTATCTGTGACATAATCATGTTCTCTACAACTTTTGACCTTTTCTCACCAGACAGACTGACTTGTGACCCACTTTAATACAGAGAGGAACATACTCTGCTGTATTTCAGTATGAATCTATTTGATTGCATGGCTTTGAATATTATTCATTATTATTAAGATCGGTGTAATACAGGTTCAGTTTGAAGGAGGGCCAATGCAAACACAAAACTGGTTCCGTTGCCTGTGGGTAGTGTGATTTTACCAAACTGCATACAAGGGAGCGGGCTACCGTTGCAGTTTCAGGCTGTTTAAAGGGCAGGGACCAAAAAATAAAAAGAGGACCCATTACATGTTCTTGGGCAGGGGTGTCCAAACTTTTTTTTTGTTGGGGGCCAGAATAAGAAATATATGTGCAGTCATGGGCCACAGACTCTGTAATAAAACAAATAATGAAATATACTACTTATAATAATACATGTTATTGATTACTATCATTTACACACCATTTTACTTGAGTTACTATCTTTTTCTATCTTCGACATTGTTGTTTCATAATGTCTCTTAATATTATACGCTTATACCACTAGGCAACTGATTCTTGATATATTAAGCATACACACTTCCCTCTGAACAGAAAATAGTAATTTTCCCAACATGCCTGAAATTTTCTGCATTTGCTGTCCATTTTTTTTTTGGAATCGTTAGACTCTTTGGCTCATTTTCTGCACTACAACTGAGCGCTCTCGCCGCTTTTAGACTCTTTGGCCAGTTTTCTGTGCTACAACTGCGCATTCTTGCTGCTTTTAGACTCTTTGGCCCGTTTTCCACGCTACAACTGCACATTCTTGCTGCTTTTAGACTCTTTGGCCCATTTTCTGCGCTACAACTGAGCGCTCTCGCCGCTTTTAGACTCTTTGGCCAGTTTTCTGTGCTACAACTGCACATTCTTGCTGCTTTTAGACTCTTTGGCCCGTTTTTTGCGCTACAACTGCGCATTCTTGCTGCTTTTAGACTCTTTGGCCCGTTTTCTGCGCTACAACTGAGCACTCTCGCCACATATAGACTCTTTGGTCTGTTTTTTGCGCTACAACTGTGCATTCTCGCCGCTTTTAGACTCTTTGGCCTGTTTTGACACTTAGCGTTTAAACTTTGAATCTCACATTATAAAAACCTGTAGGCCAACTTTCATTTTATTTCTAAAATACCTCGCGGGCCACTTCAAAAAAGGAAACGGGATGCAATTGGCCTGCAGGCCGTAGTTTGGTCTGTTCTAGAGCATGTGCTTAAATGGTTTTGAACAGATGCAAGTTTAACAATGAGAATATTTTTTTTTCTTTTAAACAACAATTTAATCTTATTAAATTGTTATCCCACTGAGAGAGCACCAGAAGGACCACTGGGACACTGTCTAGTAGTGATCGGCAAAGAAGGAACTCCATAATGTCAACCATTTCTACTGGAAGGGATAGAAGGGCACCCATAGATGGCTTTTTCAACCACAGGGGCACCAGGGAGGGCAGTTGCCCCCTCTGACTCTGTATTGCCCATGGTGGGCAAATAAATATAAGCCTTGTTGAGGTAGATTCCTTCATTCCTTCTTTCTTTCATTGGAAATATCATGTATAGTTATCTCATATACAGTATATTAGCTAGTGTATTTTTCACTCACGTTTGTTTAGCCAAATTGACCAGACTAGTCCTCAAAAGTAGTTTTTGCAAGGAGAGATAATGACTATCACACCTAATAATGAACCATAAGTTTAGTTATGAATTCTTAGACATTTTTTGTGGCTCAGGGTACCATCTAACACTCCAGAGGAGAACAGATTAAATTAACCCAAAATAGACGATTGATTCTCCTACCTGACGGATCAATTCCCTGCTTAATATTTGGGAGGACATTTGTATTGATTGGAAAAGGAAATAGTCTGGGACAGAACTTATTACAGATGCTTTAAGAAGGTCATAGGAGGAGTTTCCTACGTTATTTACAGTATATAATCTCACATTCTATTTTATATGGAATATATGGGGGCTGGTTTCCAGAGAGGGGATTAGCTCTAGAGGAAATAAATAAATGGTAATATGTAATGTTCTTAAATACTTTTTTTTTTTTTTTTTTGGAACTTTTCAAAGAGGTGTACAAGTGCATCTTAAAACATTGTAATATCATTAAAAACTTACTATAGTAAGATTACTGTTTCAGTTATTCAGTTAAAAATGTGAAGCTCATATATTGTATAGATGTATTACATACAGAGTGATCTATTTTAAGCGTTTATTAATTTTATTGTGGTGATAATGGCAGTGTGGACATGTCATCTGCTGGTGTTGATCCACTGTGTTTAATCACATCTAAAGTCAGTGCAGTCTTTTTTTTTCTGGAAAATCTTACAGCACTTCATTCTTCCCTCTGCTGACAACTTTTGTGATGATGCAGATTTCATTTTCCAGCAGGATTTGGTACACTGCACACACTGCCAAAAGTACCAATTGGTCTTATATAATATTCTAATTTTCTAAGATACTGACTTTTGGGTTTTTATTGTGTGTAATCCAATATCATCAGCAATAAAATAAATCCTAATGTTGTTATTAAATGCTAATTAAATGATTTTGCACTGGTATGTCATCAACAGAGGTACAGTACTTTACTCTGTGCTGTGAGTAGAGTCAGGTCTTTGAGCACCTGTGATTAATAGTCATCAGTGTTTGCCATGTAACTCTTATCTTTGAGTCTGCTGGAAATCATAAATCAACAGCACACAGGCTCACATCAGTGTGTGCAGTAACAGGCAGCACAGCATGACGTATATATCTTCAGAAGCAGTTCTACTTCAGCCTTTTTGTCACATTTCCATTCATCGTTGCAAAAAAAACTCATTTTCAGTGTTACAGCAAAGAACAGTAGATTAGATTAATTATCTATGATAAAGTTAATTATACATTTTCTAGAATGTGCTCAACCGAAACCGCAGCTCCAGAATCAATAGACTCACTCTGACCTTCCACATAACATTTCTTGACCATGACACTGTAATAAATGAATAAATGAGCTGTCTTTCCTGAGAAACACTTAGGTCACTTTTATGAGGCTGATCTTTAATGATTGAGGTTATAGATTATGTCATCCTTCCATTTTCTCATCTGCATCTCCCTTTAAAGGGTTCTAATCGCATTTGTTTTTCTTCAGACGCAAAACTTTTATTGTGGATATTTAAATGTAAACAAAAGAATGAATGTAAGAAATGTAAAATGCAATTATTTGTAAGTTATATTAGTGGTCTCAATTAAAATTATAGTATGTACTTGTATGTTTAAGGGGGGATAAAATCAAAGTAGGGTTCTGGAATAAAGAATGCATGATAAATTGGATTGTAAATGTCTCTGCTTGGTTGTGAGGATTTCTGCGCAATATCACGCTGTGCATTACAACAACAAAGTCCTATTCATTCAGTTACTATGGCAGTTCTCACTACAGCACTCTCAGATCTCAGTCTAAGCCAATACTTCAGTAGATACAGATAGTGTTCTACTACTTAACTACAGTAGTGAAGTAAAAATAATACTCCAGTAGATACAAATACAGTATTTTAGTACTTAAGTACAGTAGTGTAGTAAAAATAATACTCCAGTAGATACAGATACAGTATTTTAGTACTTAAGTACAGTAGTGTAGTAAAAATAATACTCCAGTAGATACAGTATTTTAGTACTTAAGTACAGTAGTGTAGTAATAATAATACTCCAGTAGATACAGATACAGCATTTTAGTACTTAAGTACAGTAGTGTAGTAAAAATAATAATACTCCAGTAGATACAGATACAGTATTTTAGTACTTAAGTACAGTAGTGTAGTAAAAATAATACTCCAGTAGATACAAATACAGTATTTTAGTACTTAAGTACAGTAGTGAAGTAAAAATAATACTCCAGTAGATACAAATACAGTATTTTAGTACTTAAGTACAGTAGTGAAGTAAAAATAATACTCCAGTAGATACAAATACAGTATTTTAGTACGTAAGTACAGTAGTGTAGTAAAAATAATACTCCAGTAGATACAGATACAGTATTTTAGTACTTAAGTACAGTAGTGTAGTAAAAATAATAATACTCCAGTAGATACAGATACAGCATGTTAATACTTAAGTACAGTAGTGTATTAAAAAATAATACTCCAGTAGATACAAATACAGTATTTTAGTACTTAAGTACAGTAGTGTAGTAAAAATAATACTCCAGTAGATACAGATACAGCATTTTAGTACTTAAGTGCAGTAGTGCAGTAAAAATAATACTCCAGTAGATACAAATACAGATACAGTATTTTAGTACTTATGTTGAATATGCTTTGCGGTAAGAAAAGAAACATATCGCGATTGCTTAAATTATGTCATAGTATAAAAAACTATTTTATAAATGGTGTTAATCAATAAAAAAAATCAGATAAATCCGAACTGAAATCCCAGTTTTAGCAATCTATAGGCCAGCTGTCAATCAGTGTGTCTTTGCTATCGTAACGACGGGAAAAGTATGCCTTGCACAGTTCTAAACGTGCATGTACTAATTTTCTTAATTAATCATGGGTGTTTTGGGCGTAACGTGAAAACTAATCAGCATGTCACTTCTCATTCCCTTTAAGAGCCAGGTGCGCTCTGACTTTGGCAGATTGCTATTTTAACGGTGTAGTGTTTCTGCGCTTCTCAGCAGAGGAAACTGACCTGCTCGTTCATGGTGTTTCTATTGTGTTTATTGTTGATGTAAAACTTGGTTCTGTGCACTGCTGTGTGTCTGTGTGTGTGTAACAAGAAGGGGTGTTTGCAATGTTAAGCGTGTGCAGTGCACCTGCGTTGCCAAGATAGCAATGAACGCATGATGGTTGACTGTTGTCTAGGTTGTTTTCGGTCAGGGGTGCACCTGTGTTTTCCATTGCCAATATAGCATTATGCCAGAAATGTACCTGAACACACCTCACCTCCAGACCAACACGCCCATTGGTGTAGATATATTCGTAAGTGCTGTTGCTATTTAAACGGCGCAGGCACAAGACGTGAACATAACCTGTTGGCGGGGTGTAAGATAGCAGTGAGCGTCGTGATGCTACTTATACAGGGTGAATGATCACAGGGGGTATCCCAAGCCTTTAATAATGAATAATTAATCAGTGTTATATTGGCTAAATAAAATATTTTTTTTAATATTACTAGTGTAAATCACTTAAAAAATAAATGGCTGTATTATTCATAACAGTATTTAGTGATTTAAAAATGAATTGCTGGTATTATCCTGTGTTTTATCGAAAGTTAAAAAAGTTAAAAAAGCTTTATTGGTGGAAATCTGTGTGTGAAAGCCAGTGATATTTAATTGTACATGATCTAGATTTTCTACATTTTCTGTATGTTGCTAAATAGTGCTATAAAACCACTAATACGTAAAATAATGATTAATTTGAGTATCAATACTGTGTTTTTGAGAATCGATACAGTACTGGAAAAAAAAAATCCTGAAAGAGAGGTTTAGAGGAATATCTTATTTGCACAAGCTGAGTCAACAGAAGACCATTAACCCAGAACTGCAGCTATATGTGAACAAAGCTATAAGATCCAGGTGTAGACGTAAAGGAAACAGTAAAAACTGCTTAAACAAATATACCTCTTACCCAAAGTGTGGGGTTCGTTGTCACATTTAATGTCTAAATTGTAGATAAAACAAAAAAAAACATGGGTATACGTACCATTTGTAACAATAGTTTTTTTTTTTTCTTTTTTTACACGCAAAATTACAGTAAAAAGCACCAGATCCATATCAGCGTGAATCACCAACACGCAAAACACATCAAACAAAAAAAAAATAAATAAACAGCCTTAGATATACACTAAGACTATTGACCGAAGTCTGTATGACAAAAGGACTGGGTTACAAAGAGAAGCAGCTTGGAGCCCTACTGTACTCACAAAACCTACTACAAAGCCACAGGTGCAGAGCCTGACCGTATATTGGTTGTTGTCCCACCGTCTAGTTTATTTAGCGTCTGTTATAGTAAGTTACAGTCACGCAATATCACGCTGTGCATTACAACAACAAAGTCCTATTCATTCAGTTACTATGGCAGTTCTCACTACAGCACTCTCAGATCTCAGTCTAAGCCAATACTTCAGTAGATACAGATATAGTATTCTACTACTTAACTACATTAGTGAAGTAAAAATAATACTCCAGTAGATACAGATACAGCATTTTAGTACTTAAGTGCAGTACTGAAGTAAAAATAATACTCCAGTAGATACAGATACAGTATTTTAGTACATAAGTACAGTAGTGTAGTAAAAATAATACTCCAGTAGATACAGATACAGTATTTTAGTACATAAGTACAGTAGTGTAGTAAAAATAATACTCCAGTAGATACAGATACAGTATTTTAGTACATAAGTACAGTAGTGTAGTAAAAAATAATACTCCAGTAGATACAGATACAGTATTTTAGTACTTAAGTACAAAAGTGATGAAAAAATAATACTCCAGTAGATACAGATACAGTATTTTAGTACATAAGTACAGTAGTGTAGTAATAATAATACTCCAGTAGATACAGATACAGCATTTTAGTACTTAAGTACAGTAGTGTAGTAAAAATAATACTCCAGTAGATACAGATACAGTATTTTAGTACTTAAGTACAAAAGTGATGAAAAAATAATACTCCAGTAGATACAGATACAGTATTTTAGTACATAAGTACAGTAGTGTAGTAAAAATAATACTCCAGTAGATACAGATACAGTATTTTAGTACATAAGTACAGTAGTGAAGTTAAAGTTCTTGTGGTTAATTGACCACCTCAGAATACGGTTTGAGTGATTAGAATGAGAAGCGTACACAAGACACACTGTACCTCGTTTACACCTTTGCTTCATGCTGGCCTTTTATGATTGGATCACCAGGACCCATGTTAATGCCAGGTGTGAACGGGGTCATTTACCACACTATTCACCTCTTCCTCAGATTAGGTTACTCTTTGGAGCCCTACGCCCCCCCTTTTTTAGTTTTCCAGGAAAGAAGAGAAGAAAAGAACCTGAACAAGTCTGACCAGTGTCACCATGATAACATGAACAGACCAGTCAGACCACTACCGTGTGTTATGAATACAGGACAGTGTCCTGTGGAGCATCAGGTACCCTCATAGATTTCTTGTCCTTGGTGCGCTCTGCCTGCAATGAATCAGACTGGCTGTGTTCAATACTAATGTGAAACACAGGGGTAGGGCTGTGTATTGGCAAGAACTTGGTGATTCAATATGTATCACGATACAGGGATTATGATTCAGTATATAGCAATATGTTGAATATGCTTTGCGGTAAGAAAAGCAACATATCGCGATTGCTTAAATTATGTCATAGTATAAAAAACTATTTTATAAATGATGTTAATCAATAAAAAAAATCAGATAAATCAGAACTGAAATCCCAGTTTTAGCAATCTATAGGCCAGCTGTCAATCAGTGTGTCTTTGCTATCGTAACGACGGGAAAAGTATGCCTTGCACAGTTCTAAACGTGCATTTTCTTTGGTTGTGTGGAGAATTTCAATTATTTTTTTAAAAATTTGTTACATTATATTTTTGTCACGTCAGTTTAAAGAATATTTACCCAAAGTTCTGGGGATCATCAAGATGTTTGTTGGTAAATTCTTTCTTTTCTATTTGGTCAGCAGTGTTTTTTGCCTTGGAACTCTCCCATGGAGACAATTTTCACCCAGTCTTTTTCTTATTATTGAATCATAAACCTTGACTTAACTGAGGCGAGTGAGACCTGCAGTTCTTTAAATGTTGTTCTGGGTTATTTTCTGACCTCCGGGATGAGTTGTTCATGCCCTTTTGGAATAATTTTGCTTTGCTGACCTCTCTTGGGAAGGTTCACCAGTGTTTCATGTTTTCTATATTTGTGAATAATTGTTCTCACTGTGGTTCACTGGAGTCTCAAAGCCTTAGAAATGACTTTGTAACATTTTCCAGACTAATAGATGATCTGTGACTTTGTTTTCTAGTTAGTTTTTTAAATTTCGTCAGATTGGGGCATATTGTGCTGTTTTTTCAGATCTTTTATCTGCTTCATGTTGTCAGACTATTTTTATTTTAAGCGATTTATTGATTCTACAGGTCTGGTAGTCATCAGGCTTGGTTGTGGTTAATTTAATCATTTAAAAAACTGCTTTTTATATTTACTCAGATTATATTTATCTGATATTAAAGTTTGTTTGACATTTTTACTTTTACACGCCACTGTATACTAGCTAAGCTACCAAGTAATGGAAGCATACATCCGGTAAACAGCATTGAATGCACTTCAATTGCCTTAAAAGCTGTACACTTTTTACATATCATGTTGTGTAATTTCACTTGTTTGCTTCTGAGGTTTCTGACCATGACTTTCCAGCTCGCAACAAGACCAGGCAGGCCTGCTTTCACTAGACTGCCATTACCTGCATGCTGTATTTGTGTCCTGTAAATGTCTGGATTGCAGAATACAAACAGCTTTGCATTCCATTTATCAGCCCATCAATGTCTTATTTTTAGTATATTATATTATTATTGTGAGCAATGATATGTGCTACATTATACCACAGTTAGTTCTGACCCTGCAATGTGATTGACTGAGAGGTGTTTTATGAGTGACCTTATCAGCCAGTAATGCACTGTAACTGACGCTCTCCATGTATTACTCCGTGACATACAGGTTACCTAGCCATGATGCAGCGCTTACAAGCCAAACAGCACAGCAACAAACAGCAGCAATGAAGCTATTTTAACTCGCAACGTTTTTATAACAAAAGATAGTATTTTCTCATCCTCTTTAACTGAAACTGAGGGTCTTGCTATGACCTCAGCATAGCTGTACCAATATTACACGTTATAGCACGTTTAGCTGATGTAATGGATTAATCGTTTACGTTCTGCAAACTTTACAGTAAGCAAGCAATACACTGTAGGTCAGGGGTCGGCAATTAAGTTTGGCCGCAGTCCAGATATTTTCCAAGCCGTTACGTGGCGGTAAGTGTAATGGGATGGAGTGCTACAGACTAGTAGCTCTCCAGCCCTGAGGGTTGTTGAACCCAATTGCAGAACAGTTGAATTCAAAGAAGGTAAACCCAAGAAAAAAGGAAAAAATAAATATATAAACACACCGCTCCTCACGCGGGGTGGAACCCGTGTCGTCAGGGTCGCGGTCCAGTACACTACCACTGCCCCGGCTAGTGAATTGGGACACAGGCGGGGAAAAATGCCCTTATAAGGTGATTTTCGTTTATTATAGTTCAAACAACCTCACAGGCCAAATGTTTCAAGCTTGAGCCACCTATTGCCGACCCCTGCTGCTTACCCCTGGATTGTAAGACTTCAGTTTACTGAAGCGCCTGCCTATGATGTACTGGTTTAACTTTATATTCTGAAAAGAAACCTCACGCCCAGTTATTATTGTGTAATTCGTAGCCTGCAGATAGGTATTTCATAATGCTCCCTAGCAGTTCACCAATGTGCCGCCAGTGTTACAAGCATGTCCACAAAGGCATTTGTAGTATTTGATGTTTCGACAGCTTTTGTACAGCTCTTTTGTGTGTGTAGATATGGTTTAGGTTTAGGCTAAAAAGAAAAAAACTGTTAGTAGGTCCCTGAAGAGAATTGGTACCCTTTCACCCAAACTGAGCACATAATTTGTAAGATAATCGTTGTTCAATTTTACATTTCAAACACTCTAGTCTTACCAAAAAAGGCAGGTGCCAATCAAAAATGCTGTCCTTTGAAAAGAACATACAGAAATGTACAAACACAAAACAAGGACATGAGGAAATAGTTTTTTGGTATGGTGCTGACACACCTGACAGAAAAGTTAATAATGTTAGAAAATCAACAGAGAAACTAATTAACTTTTATTTGACAAAGCAAATAAGCTGGAGATGTTCGCGGAAGCTTCCTTAATTTCCTGTTACTGCAATTCTGGCTTTTTTGTAAAAAGAAAGGTGCATAAAATGGCTCTTTGTGTGATACCATAGAGGAACTTTTGTATGCATGTATGCATGTTTTAATTGTTCTGTCTACACTGTGTTTATGTGCACCATGGTCCTTGGAGGAACGTTGTTTCGTTTCACTGTGTACTCTGTATATAGCTGAAATGACAATAAAAACCACTTTGACTTGACTTTGACTTTTGAATAAATGAATGAATCAGTAACTGCTATAAATGATTCACTAACTGATATACATTGTTTAGTAGGTACTAGAAATAATTCAGTAACTGCTATAAATGAATCAGTAACTGCTATGCATTATTCATTATGTACTAGAAATAATTCAATAACTGCCGTAATTGAATCGGTAGCTGCTATACATGAATCAGTAGCTGCTATAAGTAAATCAGTGACTGCTAGAAATAATTCAGTATCTGCTATAAATGAATCAGTAACTGCTATACATAATGAATCAGTGACTGCTGTACATTTTTCCTTATGTACTAGAAATAATTCAATAACTGCTGTAAATGAATCAGTAGCTGCTATTAATAAATCAGTAACTGTTATAAATGAATCAGTAACTGCTATAAATCATTTAGTGTGTACTATAATTAATTCAGTAATTGTTATAAATAAATCAGTAACTGCTATAAATCATTTAGTGTGTACTATAATTAATTCAGTAATTGTTATAAATAAATCAGTAACTGCTATAAATGAATCAGTAACTTCTATAAATCATTTAGTGTGTACTATAATTAATTCAGTAATTGTTATAAATAAATCAGTAACTGCTATAAATGAATCAGTAACTGCTATAAATGAATCAGTAACTGCTATAAATGAATCAGTAACTGCTATAAATCATTTAGTGTGTACTAGAATTAATTCAGTAACTGTTAAAAATAAATCAGTATCTGCTGTAAATGACTCAGTAACTGCTTTGCATTATTCTTTATGTACTAAAAATAATTCAATAACTGCCGTAATTGAATCAGTAGCTGCTATAAATGAATCAGTAGCTGCTATAAATGAATCAGTAACTGCTATAAATGAATCAGTAGCTGCTATAAGTAAATCAGTAACTGCTAGACATAATTCAGTAACTGCTATAAATGAATCAGTAACTGCTATACATGAATCAGTGACTGCTGTACATTTTTCCTTATGTACTAGAAATAATTTAATAACTGCTATACATGAATCAGTAACTGCTATAAGTAAATTAGTAACTGCTAGAAATAATTCAGTAACTGCTGTACATTATTCATTATGTACTAGAAATAATTCAATAACGGTCATAATTGAATCGGTAGCTGCTATAAATGAATCAGATTCTGCTACAAATAATTCAATAACTGCTGTAAATGAATCAGTAACTGCTGTGAAACATTTAGTGTGTACTAGAATTAATTCAGTAACTGTTAAAAATAAATCAGTATCTGCTGTAAATGACTCAGTAACTGCTTTGCATTATTCTTTATGTACTAAAAATAATTCAATAACTGCCGTAATTGAATCAGTAGCTGCTATAAATGAATCAGTAGCTGCTATAAGTAAATCAGTAACTGCTAGACATAATTCAGTAACTGCTATAAATGAATCAGTAACTGCTATAAATGAATCAGTAGCTGCTATAAGTAAATCAGTAACTGCTAGACATAATTCAGTAACTGCTATAAATGAATCAGTAACTGCTATACATGAATCAGTAACTGCTATAAGTAAATTAGTAACTGCTAGAAATAATTCAGTAACTGCTGTACATTATTCATTATGTACTAGAAATAATTTAATAACTGCTATACATGAATCAGTAACTGCTATAAGTAAATTAGTAACTGCTAGAAATAATTCAGTAACTGCTGTACATTATTCATTATGTACTAGAAATAATTCAATAACTGTCATAATTGAATCGGTAGCTGCTATAAATGAATCAGATTCTGCTACAAATAATTCAATAACTGCTGTAAATGAATCAGTAACTGCTGTGAAACATTTAGTGTGTACTAGAATTAATTCAGTAACTGTTATACATGAATTTCATTAACTGCTTATAAATGATTCAGTTACTTCTATAAGTAATTCAGCATGTAATTGAAATGCTTTAGTATTTGGAAATATTCAGAACATGTAGGAACTTTATTTGTGGTAAGTGATTAAATGAGGTTGAATAAATGATCTGTCATAAATAATGGAAGTTCTGTAAAAAAAAAAAAATAATAAGCTTTCGAAATGCTTCTTTAAAGGTTCTTTATGGAAGACATTGGAACCATGTCTACATGACAGAAATATAACAGCTGGAACCTAAAAGTTTAAAGTTAAAGTTAAAGCAGAAAATAAACTTCTGATAAAAATAAAATCTTGGAAAACTTTATAAATATGTAAATACTCTGTTACTCCACACTACTGTTAAAAGACACTGATATAATATAATATGTGCATATGTTGCTTCTGAAGTCTTGACTGCGTGTACATTGCTCAGTTTTGGATGTATAGCTCCAGTTGCAGGTCTATAGTTTAAAAGGTGATTCATTGTTTAACAGCCCAGCACTGTGTTTGTATTCGGTCTTTCACAGGTTGAGTTTGGCGTCATGGTTTATTGCAGTTTATTTAAGGCACGGGATTAGCTCATGTGACGTGTGGGCGAAAGGTGAACTCTATCATTATATTATGAAGTTTTAGCACTTTCTGCTGCCACCTGCTGTTTCCTGCTGAGGAGTGCCTGATTCACAGATTTCAGTGCAGACTCCATACATGAACATGACCTCAAAAATAACTGCTGACCTAATAATATTTTTAGTAAGGAGAACCTCTTAACCTGAAAGTGACGACTGTATGTGGACTTTTTATTACTATTTATTACTTTAAGATAAAAAAAATGTTTTGATTGCAATGTGTGGATATTCTTAATAATTAATTAAGTTCAGAATACTTGGCAACCATAATTATCCAACCAAACGTGGCAAAAAGCATTGACTGGCTGAATAAGTAAAAAAAAAAAAAAATTACATAAAATATAAAATATAAAACATTTATACCAAGCAATGACTGTTCTGATGACGCTTTCAAATCGCAACCAGCTGAGAAAGTTCAATAAATATTTTGTAATTGATTTTTCTTTGATAAATACATTCCTGTAACTTCAGCAGCACTAGAACTCTCTAAGATGAAACTGGTGGGAAACGCCAGCTTTACCTTCAGGCCATTTTCGTTTTTCTTTTACAGTGCTGTGAATGCTGGGATACTAAATTTGATAGCCATCATATTGTACTGTTAAACCAGTTATACCAGACACACAGTTAGCGAAGGGTAAAATACCACCATGTTTTTTTCATGAAGTAATGAGAGAAAGTCGATGTAAGAATGTAGCCATGTTTTTAAAGCGTCCCCTTTAATTTTTTTTACCCATTTGTTACTAAAACAACACCATCAAAACATACCATTTTTATTCACAAAATAAACAAGCACTAAGTAGCCATATAAATGATTTCCATTTAAATATGCATCTTTTCTTAAATAATAAACAAACTAAGAAATGTCACACAACAACAATTCTGTGATTAATCAATTAATCATAATTAAGGTTATTATTATTATCTTTAATTCAGGTACTGAACTGTTTTTATGGGAGGGAGTTTAAGGGTTCAGTTTTTTTTTTTTAGGTATAATAAGCTCTTAGGGTAGTTTTGATGCTTTTCAAATGAAAAGATTTTAACAAGCTAGTCAGATGCATATATCTTTTTTTTTTCGCAACAGGAAATATGTCTGTGGTTGTGTATGCACAAGCAAGCGTGTGTGTGTTGGTGTGAGAGAAAGTGTGAATTTTCAGTGCGCACATGAGTCTAAATCAAGGGTCAGCAATTACATTTGATTGCAGGCCAGATATTTTCTAAGCCATTACGTGACGGGCCACAAAAAAAAAACAATTCTGTTTTGGAAAATGAAGTGTAATGGGATGGAGTTGGATGGAGTAGCTCTCCAGCCCAGAGGGTTGTTGAACCCAATTGCAGAGCAGTTGATCTCAAAACAGATAACCACAAGAAGAAAGACAAAAATAAATAAACACACCATCTTGCCGGTGGTCTAGAGAACCCCTGATCTAGAGCCTATAGTACAACATTACATCTTTTTCATCTGATTCCAAAACTTTAAAAATGATGTGATCTGCCTCAATCACCGATCACCTGCTCAGATCGGGGACATCTCCAGTAAGAAGACTAATCACCAGACGGATTTGACAGGCTTTTTCCAACATTGCAACCTTGGTGACTGGGCTCTTTTAACATTGTAGCATTAGCATGCTGACTACCGGCCTTATTCAACATTTCTACTGTAGTATTAGCATGCTGACTACTGGCATCATCCAACATTGCTAGTGTAGTGTTAGCATGCTGACTACCGGTCTCATTCAACATTTCAACTGTAGCGGTGGCATGCTGACTACTGGCCTCATCAAACATTGTAAACTTGGTGTCTGGGCTCATCCAACATTTCCTCTTTAGTGTTAGCATGCTAACTACTGGTATCATCCAACATTTCCTCTGTAGTGTTAGCATGCTGACTACCAGCCTCATCCAAAATTTCTACTGTAGCGTTAGCATGCTGACTACAGGCTTTTTCCAACATTGCAACCTTGGTGACTGGGCTCTTTTAACATTGTAGCATTAGCATGCTGACTACTGGTTTCATCCAACATTGCTACTGTAGCGTTAGCATGCTGAGTACCAGCCTCATCCAATATTTCTACTGTAGCATTAGTATTCTGACTACCAGCCTCATCCAACATTTCTACTGTAGCTTTAGCATGCTGACTACCGGCCTTATTCACCATTTCTACTGTAGTATTAGCATGCTGACTACTGGCATCATCCAACATTGCTAGTGTAGTGTTAGCATGCTGACTACCGGTCTCATTCAACATTTCAACTGTAGCGTTGGCATGCTGACTACTGGCCTCATCAAACATTGTAAACTTGGTGTCTGGGTTCATCCAACATTTCCTCTGTAGCGTTAGCATGCTAACTACTGGTATCATCCAACATTGCTAGTGTAGCGTTAGCATGCTGACTACCGGTCTCATTCAACATTTCAACTGTAGCTTTGGCATGCTGACTACTGGCATCATCAAACATTGTAAACTTGGTGTCTGTGTTCATCCAACATTTCCTCTGTAGCGTTAGCGTGCTGACTACCAGCCTCATCCAAAATTTCTACTGTAGCGTTAGCATGCTGACTACCATCCTTATCCAAAATTTCTAGCATTAGCATGCTGACTACTGGCCTCATCCAACATTGCAACCTCGGCACACCAGCACACCTAGCACACCAGTTACTGGCTTCATCTAGCATTGCTAATTTGGTGACTGGGCTCTTTCAACATTGTAGCATTAGCATGCTGACTAACATTAGTGTGACTATGGGCCTCATCCCACATTGAAACTGAGGTTTTAGCATGCTGGTTAGCATGCGCCGTTTGCACAGCCTATCTAGCCAATACTGAGAACTCTTAGTCTTTAACCTCTTTAACTGAACAGTTTTGTTGTCCGAATGAAAGTAAAATAACAGCCCTGAGAAATCTGGTCCTGTATCCATATGGGAAAAGCCAAAGAAATGGTTATCCTTCAGTTGAATACTAAACAGTAATACTCTATACTAAGATACTACATGCTAATCTATATGCTGTATACTAATATTAATCTTAATCTTAAGTGTGAGTTTGGCTGGTTAGTACACACAATATTATTATGCAAACTCACTTTGTACTAAAAGGAAGTGATGAAGCATTTCTGTGCCAACATATGTCACTGCACATTCTCCAGTCACCCTCTCTGCTGCACTTGCATCATTATATAATGTTTTAAAAATATTTCTCCAGATGTAAAAAAAAAAAAGCTCCTCTTTTTGCTTCACAATGTACTGTTGAGTTTTAAATACATAAATATTTGAGTATACTTATCTTTTAAATTGTTTATATTTTATACATACTTTACTCAAAAACTACTTCTAGTATTAGTAGTAGTTTACCTGTTAGTGGTTTTAATATTATAACTGATTGGTGTTTAAAACAGGAGTTGAGTGTTGCTGTCTGTCTCGTTTTTATGTAACAAAGGTCTTTCTTTCCTGTTTTAAAACTCTCCTGACCAAAGCAACAGTATTGTTTCTTAGTATTGTCTTTTGTATTAGTATTAGTAGTTTACCCATCGATGGTTTTACTGTTATGGCTGGTTGGTGTATAATACAGTGTTTAAGTCGTGGTAAAGGTAGTAGAGTGTTGCTGCCTCTCTGGTTTTTATCTACAGATGTCTCTCTTTCCTGTTTTGAAACTCTCTCGACCAAAGTAACGGTATTATTTATTCTGACGAGCGTTAAGGTTGACTGCCTATTGTCTCGGCTCTTTTCCTAGCTGGGTATTTTTGTTCGTCCGCAGTTTGTTACCTGTTTCTTTGTCCCATTCCGTTTCGCTCGGTAATTTCTCTGCTTTTTTTCTTCTTTCCTAGTTCTTTTTTCCAGCCTTTTCTTTCAGCATGAGCTTCCTGAGGCTCTGCATCCACAGTTTCCTCTAATGACAACCTGGACTCTCATGAGGGGTTGAGTTGTGTTAACCAGTAACATTTTGTTTTTATCTCACACTCTCTTAAACCCACCCCCCACCCCCCAACTCCCACAAAGCAGAAACAATTAGGAAACTCGTAGACTCTCCTTTCCGTACTGGAAGGAAATGAGTTTTTTTCAGAACTGTACCAGCCCCCACCCCCTTGTTCTTGTTTCATGGAGAGAGCTAGTACTTTGTGTTGAGTATGCAGTGTGTGAACCAATGAGAACTCATTGAGAAAATTTCGTTTTGAAACTACAAAAAACGCACTGTATTACAAAAGCCCTATCCGGACAGGATGAGTTTCTCAGGGGGACATCTGTAAAAAAAAATTCACACTTCTACTCTGTGATAAAACTCTTGTATCCGGACTGCGATTGAAAAAACAGGAGGACTAGTGAGTTTTTTTTTGCCTTTCTTTGTCACCTGACATCATGTTCAGTAGCTCCTCCATTTCCACTCGCTGTTGTGTTTACATGATATCTGTGGAAACGTGCACCCAAAGTGTTGTTACAGTGGCAGTGGACAAATAGCTAACTTATTAAATGCGAGGTGATGAAACTCAGATTTGTGCGTCCGGACGGGACTAAAATTACTAGACAACTAAGGAGTTCAGCAAAAAACAATAGGTAGTTCAGCTTGTAATTTTCTCAGAGGACGTCTGAAAAACACGTACATGGTTGTTCTGAACAGGAATAAAATCACAAAGGACTCCCCATAAAAGAGAAAATGACCCCAGGACCCCCTGAGAAACTAATTCCATCCGGATAGGGTTAAACCAGGCTAAACACAACTAAATTTGTCCAATCCAACTCAAAATACAAGTCACTATTTACAGATCAAGCATAAAATTATGACCACCTCTTTTTTTTCTACACCCATGAGGAAACCAGTTGCCTTAAAAAAGTAAAGTAATGGGAAATGAAAACTTAAGTTAACATAACTTAAAACATCAAGTTATTACGACTAAAGGGGAAGTAGATTTAACTTTTTTATTTTTGTTATACTGTAAGACCGAATAAGTCGAGGTTACTTAACATTTTTAAGGCAGCTGGTTTGCTCAATTTTTTTCAAGGAATGGGGAATGAAAACTTTAGCATAAATTAAAACATCAAATTATTACAACTAAAGGGGAAGTTGATTTATTTCTTAGGTAGCCCAGGGGAAATCATTACACACTGATGGTAAGTGTTAGTCAGAAACTGTTGGATACACCCAGTATGCAAATAGATTGTGACAGAAGCCAATGGAAAAGAAGCTGTGGATGGCAACAGACTAAACTCAGTTATTATAAGTTGGTTCAACTCGTATATCTGTGCCCACAAATTTTCAACTAACTCAAAATAGTTGAGTATTGTTTAGAAATATCCAGTTTTATGTAAAACAGACTTAAATCATTTGAGTTCAAACAACTTTTGGGTTTACAGTGTATAATTACAGATTGTAGTCTTGTATGTGTTTCTCTGAATCCTTTTTTCTTTTTACCGTCCTCCTTTCATGCTGTTTGTTCTTCAGTGGTTACAGGCCCACCACAGAGCTGCAACAATGTGGTGGTGTGTGTTGTTTTCTGCAGGTAAAGTGGGTGAGACACACAGTGCTGGTGGAGTTTTTAAACACCACTAAGAATTGTCAACCGGTGTCTTGTGTGTAGCTTAGTGTAAGCAGGGATTAAGGGCTAGAGGATGACCAACACAAACTGTGCAGCAGAGCTTCTGTCTCTGACTCTACATCTACAAGGTGCAGATTTTTTAAACACAGTGTTTAAAAACTCCAGCAGCACTGCTGCGTCTGATCCAGTTCTGTATTAGTGCATGAGCAGTTTTTATATTGTTGGGCGGTATGACGGTATTTCGGTATACCACAGTATTTAAATATGGTGACGGTATTGTAAAATAGTGACGGTATATTAACCACGTGACGTGCCAAACCTGAACTTTGAAAAACGGACGTTTAAGACATTCTGCGCATCCACAATGAAAGAGCAGTAGGAGGGGTAAACAGTTGGAGCTCCCTAATTGGTTATGGGGTGGGGATTCTCAGTGAGGAGATCATACAGCAAAAACTCAATAAACTCTACAGGTTTCACTAAATTTCACCAAAATTATCGCCACAAATAGCCACATTTGTGCTGAAGTGACAATAAATCCCTAACAACTAACCAACCAACCACCGAAATGATCAGATTTATCAGTTTATCCTGCAGCATGGGGTGTTCAGTGTGAGTTACTCAAAGTTACAGCTGTTTCCTTAAATATTCCTCATCTCCTATTTCTCTACTAAACAGTTTTTTTTATGTCACTCACGCTCGTATTCTAATACCGTACAGAATTCTGCAGTTTCCTCAGTTTTCTGTCATTATTTCGCAGCTAGCTCGAGCGCTGTAAATATAAGCAACTCCGCGGACCGCGAGACATCTGAACCCCGGCTCCCCTTCGCGAGCAGAAACACCACCCGCTGTTAAGCTGCTGTAGTGGATAAATGAACAAACACAAAAATTAGGGTATTCAATCAAATTTCAGTTCGTTTTATTTTTTTCTTTTAATTACCGTTTTTATTAGTTTCAGTTAAGGGGAACTTTCACTTTCAGTTTTCGTTATTTCGTTCGTTTTCGTTAACAGTAATACGTTGTTATATGGTGATTATCAGGCCGTAGCTTTATATAAAATAAAAATAGTATTAAAAAACAGATGACTATTTCCTGGAGCCTGGACTGACCCGAGATTTTCCATTACTTTCCTCGGGCCGGGTCTCGTCCGGGCTGAAAAATAAAAATCAAAGTATCCTGCTATTTAAAAGAATGGAAAATTTAATAACAATAATAATATAATTCTGCATACTAGAGTTTAGATTGTCTGCCTGAACCCGAGCGTGAACGCGAGCCTGAACGCAAGCTCATCAGCGCGTTGAAAGCTCCGCAGCATTTAATAAAAACAGATTAATAGATATAAAATAGGAAAATAACTAACTAAACTTAGCTCAAAATGGTAAAAGAAATATAATCTAACAAATTCTAAAATAACGAAAAATAAATAGTGTACACACAGGTACAAAGCTAAAAAAATATACATAAAAAAAATAAATCATCCGCGCATTTAAAGCTCCGCAGCATTTAATAAAAACAGAAAAATATAGGTATGAAATAGGAAAACAACTAACTAAACTCAAAATGCTAAAAGAAATATAATCTAACGAATTCTAAAATAACAAAAAAGAAATATGAATATTCATGAGCAAGAGCCAAAATCCTATCAAGTACCCCCCCACCTCCCACTCCTCCACTGGACTAAAGCAGCATGATACTGGATCACCGGAGCACTTTTTTCACAGAAAAACAGCTCACATGGCATTCATTCATTCTAGATACCACAATTAGAATAAAATGAATGAGAAAACAATGAAATGAGACCTTTAACCCTATGCATCCCACAAGATGAAATTGAGGCTGATGATCAAACTATAGTCCAGAAAAAATCCAGAACTAATTGATGTGGAAAAAGTATTAAGTATGTCTTCCTCTTTACTATATTGTGGTTCATTGCTTTGAGGATTTGATTGCTAAGGTATTGAAACTGCATTTTAAATCGAGATTAAAAGGAAAAAATATATAGTCTACCACTGAGCCGTAGGGTTGAAAAGAATTTAAGCAAACGTTAAACATAAAAGGACTGATATTTATATAGAGCAATATATGGGCAGCTTATATGAACTTAATTATAAATGTGGTTATTGTAAAGTGAGGTCATATGTGTTGATGGCTTGAAAAAATGTTTCCGTTTTGTTTCAAAACTGAAACTTCACCCTCATCACATCTCGTCTTCAGCATTAGCGGCCTGATTTCACACGGTTTGTAATTAACAACTACATGAACATTGATCTAATTTGCAATTACTCATGTTACTCGTGTAGTTAAATCTTAATAAATGTTACATGTACTTCATGTCCAAATATTTGTGGACACCCTGTCTTAGTGGATGCAGTCAGCTATTTTAAATTGCACCCATTGCTGATATGGACGGGCAAATGCATGCAATACACAGCTTGTCTAATACTTGTAGACAAGTACTGGCAATAGAATAGGACATCTTATGTATGAATTTTGTTTAAATTATATCAAACCTTAGATGTCAGTTTTCCGAACAGGGATTAAACCTAGTCCTAGACTGTTTATTTTCCTTTTAGTTAATTTTTTTTATTCAAAATGCTGTGAAGACCAAGACTAGGCTTAATTCCTGACTTGTAAATGATCCCAACTCATTCTTTGTAGTAATTAACAAATTTTGCTTGCTCAAATTTCTTAACACTGCATTACACTGCATTTTTTGGCCATATATTAAAGTATATATTAAATTATAATCAATTATAAAACTAGCTGTATATTATATGTATAGTATATGTACTGTATATTGAGGAGAACATTCAGTTTCTGTGGAAAAAGTTTTGCAATTATTGGTCATATGTACAGTAAGCCACCATGCTGGATGTTGCAATGGTGTAATAGCTTTTATCTTAAAGCCACTAGAATAGTGAATTTTTTTCTTCTGATTGGCGTATGAGGCGTTTTATATTCAGTAAGAAATTATACAATAAATGGCCATTTTCTGTGATATTTCTGATCAAATATTGCACCTTGGTGTACACAGAGGGAACTACGGCAGGTGGATAAAAACAGCATATATTTTCCATATTATTATTATCATTATTAAAAGTTCTCTGTCCTTTAAATTGGTCTAATTGTAGTTATGTTATTATACTGTATTATACTGTAATCTATTCACTGGCCTTATATGGCCTTAAAATGAGAAAATTACATTTATCACAGTTATTTCTGGTATATCATCATATATCATCCAGCATCCGGAGACTGGTCTAGCAGAAACTATTCACAACATACTTATTGCGGTTTATTAACAGTATTATTAAAATGGCTCTAAATCTTAATATTATGCAACATAGCTGAACAGCACATAGCCATGGATTCTTTTTTTTTACAATATTTCACTTCTGTATTTACTGTTTCTGGTAAAATAAAGGGATCACTTTATTTGGATGGTCCATTATAGATGCCTTATTGATGAGAAGCTAATGTTCAACCTAACGTTCAAACAAACGTTCAAACAAACGTTCAACCTAACGTTCAACCTAACGTTCAACCTAACGTTCAACCTAACGTTCAACCTAACGTTCAACCTAACGTTCAACCTAACATTAATTCAGCTGAATGGAAATTTTACTCAAGCATCTACAAGGCATTACCTATGGATCACCCGAGTACAGTGTTACCAAACTTAATTACTGCCGAACCACACTTCTAAAACACAGAGCGTTAAACCAACTCAAATTCAGTTCCGACTGTAACGAACTGTAAACTCATCAGTCTAACCTCTACAGTTCATAGTCACAACACATCAAAGCACAAAGCAGAATGTACAGGAGCAAAGTTTCCCACCAAAACAACTCAAATACCTGGCTGTGAGACGGATCGCTGTATAATCCTCCAGACGGTGTTCCAGCCGAGCCGAGAGAGCTTCGCACAGAACAGTGAAGTGATTGGGAAAGAGAGAAGACGTTTTATGTCATCTCTCCAACAATGTAAACCACAACGTTTCTAACAGTGTGTTTTAACACAGGAAGGAGTTTTACTTCCGCCTTAGCTAACTGAACTTTCTTTAGTGTGATTTGGTTTAGTTTGTGCTCTGTTTAGGTTATTTTCTCGTCTTCAATCTGAGTTCTTTTAGACACTTCTGAGCTAATCTGACATGCCTTGACATTTTAAAAAAAATCTAAAATATTTTTAATCTAAAAAGTGCTACACATGCTTTTATTCAACACAGAATACCACAAACAAGATGAAAATATGTAATTGTATAATATCACACTTTAAGATGCACCAGATTACAGTGAACATCTGATACAACAGGGGTTGGACAATGAAACTGTAACACCTGTCATTTACTTCTGCTTCTTTGCCTCTGAACTTCCACATTCTTACTATAATTTTGTTTTAATATGTTTGTAGTATCAATATGTGATTGAAGTAGCATCATCACTTAGTTATAATGAATGAATTCTATAAGATATACATGCACACTAGGGGTGTAACGGTGCTTGTATTCTTTGTGAACCGTCACAGTACGGTTCGTGCAAACCCATGCAGAATACACGGTACACAGGCAGTCTGTTTTGTATTATTATATTTGACTATTCTATTTACCCTAATTATTCTATTATACTAATTATCATCATTATTATTGTTGTTGTTATTATTGTTATTATTACTATTGTTATTTTTGTCATCATTATTCCTCTTTTTATTGATGGTTCTGTTAATATTTTCATTAAGGTCTTTTTGTGCTTTGGCAACATTGTTTTCAAAACAGTCTCTCTCACTCACTCACTCATGTCTCTCTTTCTCACTCACTTGCCCCCCCCCCCCCCTCTCTGTCTGTCTCTCTCACTCTCTCACTCACTCACTCACTCATGTCTCTCTTTCTTACTCACTTGCCCCCCCCCTCTCTGTCTCTCTCTCTCTCTCTCTCTCTCACTCTCTCACTCACTCACTCACGTCTCTCTTTCTCACTCACTCGCCCCCCCCTCTCTCTCTCTCTCTCTCTTTCTCTCTCTCTCTCTCTCTCTCTCACTCACTCACTCACGTATCTCTCTCTCTCTCTCACTCTCTCTCTCTTATTACTGTTCCCTCACAATAATACTGAGAAATTCCAGCATAAAAAAATTATCATGATTTAAATTCACTTTTAAGTGATTGACACCACTAATATAATTATTTATATCTAACTGTACGTTCACACCGAACGCGATAAAATCGCTCTGTGTCGCCTGTGCAACAGGCGATGAGTCGCTTGTGGGCGTGTCTCACTCAGAACGAGCTGTCGCTGGTGGGCGTTTTCCTAATACGGCACGTACAGAAACAAGGGTTCAGCCTATCTACACAATTCCTAAACCATAAACAGTCGTACAGACGTTTCACAAACAATAAATCTTTATATATTTTATAACTATTATTAAGTACAATTATTTAACATAATTATTTCATATTACAATAAATGGGTTTACTTAAATATAATACATTATTTTCCTTAATGTAGTAAATCATTCTCTTACAATATATTATATAATATAAATATATTTGTCCATAATTTAAAATAGTGTTGTTAGTAGTATTGTTGTATAGTATTGTTAACTTAATGTAATAAATTATTCCTTGGATGTAATTAATATGTTTACTTAAATATATTAAATAATCCTCTTGATTTAATAAACAGTCTTTCTCTTAATTTAATAAATAATTCCCTCAGTTTTAATAAATCTTTCTGTAAAATGTAATAAATAATTCTCTCAGATTTAACTAAATCGTTCCAAATTCCATACCTCAGTTTGAATAAATCGTTACGTTAAATGTATTAAATACTTTCTTCAGTTGTAATAAATCGTTATGTTAACTTTAATAAATAATTCCCTTTGTTTCAATAAAAGGTTCTGTTAATTTAAAAAAATATTCTTTAGTTGTCATAAATCTGTTATTTTAATAAATAATTTCCTCAGTTTTAATATATAGTTTTCTATTTAAAAAGGTAATTCTGTAAGGATAGTACTATAGTGGGGTAGCTGCTGGTGTAGTGGAGTATTTTACCTCAGATCAGCTCAGTTCAGTTCTGTTCTGTTCTCTCCGTTTTGCTGGCGGAATAAATCTTCAGTAGGAACCGAAAATCAGAGCAGCGATTTCAGGCCGAACATATGAGAATCTGTTTCTGATTGGTAGTCGCCGCCGCGCGTCGCTGCTCATTTGCATAAAGTTAAGTTCTGGTCAACTCTCTCGCGTCGCTCAAACCGCCCGCTTCGCATCGCGTCGCGCCGCGTCGCTGCCTTTCGCCCAGTGTCGCTGGCTCTCATTGAAAATGAATGACTTCCGGCTGCTTTGTCGCTCGCGTCGCGTTCGGTGTGGACGCACGGTTATGCTTATACTTCTTAAAAATAACTCAAACATTAAAATTCATCCAGTAACATGCTTAGGAAAAAAAATTGTAGTTAAAGTAATGCTGTTGTTTTTGTTTTTAATAAAGCGCCACAATCATGCTTATTGTTTGTTTGTTCCAACAAGATCCACAAGATGGAGCCTCTCATGATGACAGAAGGAGAGAACCCTGGTTTCAACCATTTAATAAAAGTCCTCGAGCCCCGTTACAACATTCCCTCCCAAAAAAACAAAACATGGTTATAGTGAAGTTCCACTGTTATTATAAAGTTAATACAGGTGAGGTTATGCAGAATGCCCAGACTCTTTATTTTTTACACCAACCGTACCGAAAATGTACCGAACCCTGGGGTTTATACTGAGGTGTGAACCGAACCTTGAATTTTCTGTACGGTTACACCCCTGTTTTTACACATAAAAGAAATTAGTCTGGGGGAATGACTACATACTGACAGTGAGTGAGAGGTGGGGAGCAGCATGCCCAGTGTTGCATGAGCCACAGGC